>NC_037357.1:37629732-37984809 GCF_002263795.3 Bos taurus | reverse complement strand
GTCCATGTGCAGGCCCCAGGGGTCTTCCTGGATGACACAGAACAACCATGCGGCTTTCAGCTGCAAGCAGTATATTCTTTGTGCCAAGATGATGATTCGGTTCATTTTTGGGAAGAGACAGCAGTGGGGAGTCCCCTCAGAGGTCAGTTCATTGCCAGACATGAGGGGAGAGTGGGCTGGCTGAAGATGCATGGAAGTGAGGGTGTGAGGAGTCTGGCTGGAGATGTATTTTTAACCAGGGCTTCCTAGTGCATGTTAAATGGACTAAGAGTCAATGAAATAAATGAGCCTGCATTCACCCTGAACATGGCCTCTGAGAGGTCTATGACACACCAAAGCAACCATTATTCTGCATTCACCCAATGGACAGCCTCTGAGAGGTCTGTGACAGGTAAGAGTGACCACAAGGCTGCAGTCACCCATCTTCTTAATGTCCCTGTCTTAAGGAGAGTGTTTGCCCAGCGGTTAGTGGTATAAACAGGCATATAAAGCTTTTTAGAGCACATGACTCACCAGGGGATAATTAAAGTAAGCAGGACACACCTTGGTGATTGGCGTCCTCAAGACAATACCCATCAAAGAAAGACCCCATGGAAAGAGCCACCCTTTGAAGCCAAATGGATCGAAGTCAGTGAGTCTCCACCCTCAGGAGTGTGGGTCCAGGTGAGTAGGTGACAGACACTACCCAGCTTAGCTGGATGGTAGCCAGTGGCGTCCCTACTGTCCAGAAGAAGCTTGGTTCAAGTCTAAGGACTTCACAGGGAGCTATCCAACCACTTCATGTGTGGGGCCTCAGGTAACGTCCTTGATTCATGGCTGGGGAGGCTGAAGATGGGGTGCACTCAGAGTTCCTGGTCCCCTTGGGCATTTGTTACTCAGGTTCACCATCCCTGCCTTCCTGGGGACCACCATCTCTGCCATGTCTGTCACCATCTATTCCGTTCCCCCTTCTGAGAAAAGCTGAGATCTGGGTAACAGTGCTGGCAGGACCCATGCAAGCAGGATCTCTGCCCCGCCTCCCACTCTTTCTCAAAGGGCATGTTTCACAAGGTGATAAGGCTTTAAAGAGCAGAGCACATTATATGCTGAGAGCCTGGCCTGACTCAGAAAGGAAGCTCAGAGGGACCCCTTGTCCCCAACACAGTCAAGTGCTTGGAGCTGAGAGGAAAGGAGGAGTGAGGGCCGGGCTCCAGGAGAACTCAGGGGGTGGGCCCCAGCCCTCCTCTTTCTCTGGGCCCTCCCAACAAACAGATGTGGGTTATGGAAGTTTTCCCGAGAGCCACATGCGCCCACTGCAAGGACTTAACTTTGTGCAAGGACATATGGGGGTTCTCACAGCACCAGGGAGGGCCCGATGGGCAGGGAAGGCTGAGGGATTTGTTCACCAGAGAGTGAGGGCCCATGACAGCACTGCTTTAACCCGGGGCTCCAAGACCCAGGGCTTGTGTTTGAGTCACACTTGTGTGGTGGTGTCTGCTGTATGCAGGCCACACTGCATCTGTGTCCCCACAGACCAAGCTCTGACAGAGCTATGGGCTTGGCTGGAGTGCTGGGGATGCTTGGTAAAGGACAGACAATACCAAGGTCAGAGCACTGCACAGGAAGTCTCTGTGAGTGGTTGAGAAGGGCCAGAGTCCCACCTGCCCCTGCTTGGAGGACGTGGATGTTCACCTAAGAGACCAGAGAGATCCCCATGCCTCTGACAATGGCCCCAGAGGCCAGGTTAGCAGCATGCTGCCAGAACAAGGGTCATCCAGGACACCAGGCAGGATGTGCACTGGGAAGTGGCAGCAGAGACTCTAGGCCACATGAAGGCCCAGTGACCCTGGGTGGGCACAGACGGCCTCAGACTGCATCAGCACCCTGAAGACCAGGGAGCTCCTGGGTGAGGGAGAGGTGGGGTCTCCCAGCACCTTGAAGACGTGGGCCAGCTTGTACTGCAGATTCTTTATGGTGCTGGTCTTCGATTCCAGAATGACTGAGGAGAGGAAGGTGTCGGGGAAGTGTGGCCTGACTCCACCGCAGGGACATCCACATAGGAGGCACTGCCGTGGGAAGGCTTCTGAGCGAGGTCCCGGTGTGTATCCATCCCCAGACCCCAGGGGGACCTAGCCTTGGGGCTGGCTGCCTCAGGTCACCCCATTGGCCAGGACCCCAGAGCCAGGCCTGACCACACAGAGTCCCCTGTCCACATCGCCCACTCTTTCTGTGACATCTCCCAGGTCAGAGGGCAGAGAGACGAGGCTCGGCTCCAGGCAGGGTGTCTGCCAGGTGTTGTCTGGCCTTCTGGCCCCTGGGCACCGAGGCCTCATCTGTCCCTTCCTGGCAGTGCCCAGTGACCAGGACAGCCCACCCAGGGGAATGCCACAGACCACCACGGATGCACCAGGGAACAGAGGCTCAGCCTGCACCCAGAAGTGCCTCCCAGAAAAGCCTTCCCAGCATGTGCCACACAGGCCACCATGGGCCTGCCTCTCCTTCTGTGGCCTCTTCCAGCTCATCTTAGTGTCCAGGCAGATGGCAGCCATGGCCTTGCCTAAGATGCCAAGCTGCAACAGGGAGTGGACTTGGGCTAGGATGGCTGGAAGGCCAGGGAGGCACTGGGGAGACCTTGAAGACACTGGAGCCAGGAGACCACTGTGCACACGGGCCTGGGTGCCCTGGCCAGGAAACCACGACCGCCCCTTCCCAATGCTGACTGAGGGTCTCCACTGGAGGGACAGAGCCCCACCCGGAGCCTTCAAGGCCTACCTACAGCTTGTGGGACACGAGAGTCAGGGCCGAGGGGTCCAGGTTGGAGGCCACCAGCACCTCGCTGAACTGTACCTCCTCCTTCCAAAGGGTGGCGGCCTATGCCTATACCTTGAGCTCCAGGACAAGGTTCCTGAGGCCTCCATTCTGTTGAACCTCCAGGATGCCCATGGTGAACTTCCAGGGACCCTTTCTTCCTTCCTTCTACATAAACACAGAAATCTGTATCTGTAACCTACATGTGTAACTCTAGGAGAGCATCCACACAAATAATCTTGCACTGTATACACAAAATCTGAATCTCACATACATAATCCAGAAGGACTTGATACTCAACCATCTGCTTTACTTCTAGGGGAAAAAAATCTAACAAAGGGTATAGATCTCCCATAGATTCATCATACCTGAATCAGGTGGCTGTATGCTGACAACAGTCACAGCATTGCAAATTGACTATACTGCAATATAGCAGAGGCATAGTATTAAAGAGAAGGAAAGAAAACCAGTGCCTGTTTTATTCCCCCCAGACTCCCTGACTGGGACTGCTACCCCATCCCTGGAGCCTAACCAGGCGTGGGTCCCACTGCTTGACTGGGGTGGGTTCAAGAGAGCCTGGCATGGTGCCCAGCATTGAACCCTTTTAAACGTTTACTTTCTGCTTTGTTCTGGCTTGGACCAGCCTCCCCAGTGGTATCCAGGCGTCCAGGGACTTGGGAACAAATACTACTAAGCCACCATGTGCCTTGGTGCTGAGCATTCCAGTTCAAGCTTCCTTCCCAGCAAAGTGTTACCCCTCATTTTTGTGAAAGTGGAAAATACCTTCCATGAAGTTGTGATGCCGTGTGTTGGAAATATAACTGAAATTTCTGGGATAAACATGTTGATTATGAAACATTTAATCCAGCTTTCTATGAAACACCAGTGACAAAAATACCTCACATTTGTTTCACACTTTAGTTTGTATCAGGTTTCCGTTTGTAGTCTTTTCAGTATTGCTTCCTAATAACCAATTTCACAGGTTTCTCAAGAAATCCTCTGGGCTCCTTCTTTAGCAGTTCTGGTCTGGCCTCTGGCCCTGGGACCAATATAGGTCCCTCAGCTTCTTGGAGCCAGATTAACCCCCACCTTTCAGTCCCGCTTTCCAGAGTTGTAACCAGTCTTGGCAACCCACTCCAGTATTCTTGCCTGGAGAATCCCATGGATGGAGGAGCCTGGTGGGCTACAGTCCATGGGGTCGCAAAGAGTCAGACATGACTGAGAAACTTCACTTTCACTTTCAAGCAGCCTTAAAGAGCACTCCACCCCTCCCACACACCAGCTAGCAGATAGCTGTGTCTAGAGCTCAGCAAGTACCACAGTATAGACCCCAGCACTCCTGAAAAAAGTGGGGCAGGGCAGACAGATGGCAGGGAGAAGGGATGCTGGGCAGTGTCCATGGCCAGGCCTGGGAGCTGTGGTTCCTGCCCAGACCTCGGGTAAACCTGAATCTTTCTGACACTCACACCTCCTGGCAGGCCTTCCCATCCCTGTGTCTTCAGAGGTCTCTGCCCATGTGCTCTTTCCCAAAACCTGGCTTTTTTTGGAGGAGAGGTTTGGAAATCTCATGGATAGAGGAGACTGGTGGGCCACAGTCCATAGGTTCGCAAAGAGGCTGACATAACTTAGCCACTACTCAACATCAATGAATAGATAAGAAAGCGAAGGAAGGTTAAAGAAAGAGAGAGAATAAAAACCAATGCAAAATCCTGTCACTGTCTTTAGTAGGTAATTGAGGACCTGTCATCAACCGTAGAAACTTTCAGATGAACACACAGTTGGAAAGTGTACTGTGTTCTTACATCCTACCATGCGCATTCCTGCTATAATCTGACAGCAAAGACTTGTGAAATAAGAACAATAATCGTCATGATAATCAATCCCTGCTATTCATGACTATACTCTTCATTCTTAACATGTATTTGTTGAATATTTAATCGGTGTTAGGCATTCTCTAGGGGCTTCCCTGGGGGCTCAGACAGTAAAGAATCTGCCTGCAATGCAAGGGACCTGACTTCAATCCCTTGGTGGGGAAGATCCCCTGGAGAAGGAAATGGCTGAAGGCTAATGACTCTAGGTCTTCCAATCACTAGAAAACTGCCGGTCCCACAGAACATTAATAGGCAAGTGCCCCCTCCAAAGGCCTCCAGCTCAACACAAGACTAAGCTACACCCAAAAGCCATCAAACTGTAATGCCAAACACTCTTCGCCTATCCTTCAGCCAAATAGGGGCACAAACTTGCACATCAGTAAACAGGCTGCCCAAAGTCATACTGAACCCATAGACACCCCAAACCACACTACTGGACCCAGCCACTGCCCTTCAGAAAGACAAGATCTAGCTCCACCCACCAGAACATAAATAAAAATCCTCCCAACCAGGAAACCTTCACAAGGCATTGGTCCAACTCCACTCAGGTCACCACTAAGACCACACCAGCTCCATCCATGCCAGGTCAGCACACCAACACCTGACCTCCATTCATACCAGATCTTCACACAGACCACTCAACGTCCATCCATGCCAGGTCAGTACACAGACCACTGAAACTCCATCCATGCCAGGTCACCACTAAGAACACCCCAACTCAAACCATGCCAGGTCAGCACACAGACCACTCCAACTCCATCCATGCCAAGTCAGCACACAGACCACCCCACGTCCATCCAACAAGGTCAGCTCACAGACCACAGTACCACTATCCCTCTGACTGATAACGATAAGAGGCTTATGGAAGCTTCCTCATGGGAGAGACTGACTGTGGGGAAAACAGGGTCTTGTTCTGATAGGGGGGGGGCATGCTTAGTAAATCTTTAATCCAAAGTGACAAAATGCCAGAATAGAAGGACATGTGCTCAACTTCTCCTATGAGAACTCCAAAATATAACTCACTACTGAACAATCATTGACAGGAGAATATTGGATCCCACCAAAAAAAGCTACCCCATTTCCAAGTGCAAAGGAGAAGCTCCAGCAAGATGGTAGGAAAGGCGAAATAGTGTTTAGAATCAAATCCTATACCTGCCAGAGAAACTCAAGGGTGCTCAAACAAAACCTTGTGTAATCACAAGACCCTACAGAGACTGACCAGACTTGCCTCTGAGTGTTTGAGCATCTCCTGTGGAGGTGCAGGTCAGCAGTGGCCTGCTGCAGTGGCAGGGGCTCTAGGTGCAGCAGTCCTGGGTGTGGCATAAGACCCTTGGAGGAGGTCACCATTAACCCAACATAGAGATGCCGAGCAGATGACCCACAAACTGCAGAACCATTACACCAAAAAAAATGCTTGCGCTGTTAAGAAAGTTCTAGGACCCACAGCAGATTTCCCAACCTGGGGATCTGGCAAAGGAGTGAGAACCCCAGGGAATTTGACTTTGGAGGCCAGTGGGATTTGATTACAGAACTGCCACAGGACTGGGGAAACAGACTCTTGGAGGGCACAAACAGAACCTTGTGTGCACCAGGAGATAAGAGAAAGGAGCAGTGTCCCCAAAAGAGACTGACCCAGGCTTGCCTGTGAGTGTCCAGGAGCCTCTGACAGAGGTGTGGGTTGGGGGTGGCCTGCTGAAGGGTCAGGGGCACTGAGTGCAGCAGTGCGTGTATGGGATCTTTTGAAGGAGGTCGCCATTGTCTTCATTACCTCCACCATAATTTGGTCTCAGGTCAAACAACAGGGAGAGCCATAGGCCCGCCCATCAACAGAAAGCCATGTTGATGGGCATTCAATATTCACAAGGTTCAAGGGTTTCTAATAAACAACAATTGATCTCCTGGAGTCTCCTGAGGGGTCATCAAAAAAGAATTCATAACTGAGTAGACCACCACAAAGCCAATTTTAACAGGTACCTTTAACTCACACATTAAAAAAAAAAATCACATGAAAAGATGTCAACACTGCTAAATATTAGGGAAGCACGTTCAGTCTCACCTCACACCACCAATCAGAATGGTGACTGTCAAGCACTCTACGAATGTTAAATCCACCACATGCCATGAAGAAAAGGAAACCCTCCACCTCCGTTGCTGGAAATTAAAATAGGTGAGAGCCACCATGGAGGAGAGCATGGACGTGCATCAACAATGAAAATGAGAGTGAAATTAGAATATCCCTCAAACCATACACAAAAGTAAACTTCAAAGAAGATAAAGATCTAAATGTAGGATGGATACTATGCAAATTTGAGGACAATATAGGGGGGGCAGGCTGTAACCCCCATCAGGAGGGGTCGTATTCAGCACACATCTGTTATTTCCTCTTGGGCTACTGGGTTCTTCTGCCTCCCAGACAAGCTACCACATGTTGACAGGATATTTTACTGTGTTTAGAATTATTTTCTAAACCAAGTTTTATTTCCATAAGTAAATCAAAAGTCTCAAAGGTAGAAAGAAGAATCAACAGAAGCACTCCTCCCACCCAGGTGCCCCATCTTTCCAAATCAAGGAAAAGTGAAAGTGTTGGTTGTTCAGTCATGTGGGACTCTTTGTGACCCCATGGGCTACAGCCCACCAGGCTCCTCCGTCCATGGGATTTTCCAGGGAAGAATACTGGAGTGGGTTGCCATTTCCTTCTCTAGGGGATCTTCTCAACCCAGGGATTCAGCCTGGGGTCTCCTGCATTCCAGGCAGAATTTTTTACTGTCTGAGTTACCAGGAAAGCCCAAATCTGCATCAAATGTCCTCACAAAATATGTACCTTTCTATTTCGTCCCTCACTTCCTTCCTCTTATGTGCCTCCCCAGAGATTTTTTTTTTGAACGCACATACATTTTCTAGAAATGTATTTTCATTAGTCCCAATTTATTGAACAAATGGTAAAATACTCTATGTACTATTCTACACTTTTTTCGCTTAAGAATATGTCCTGCAGAGCTTGCCAGATCAGTAAAAAACTGCATTTTCTCCTTCTAGCCAAACATTTCATTACAGTACCATTGTTTGCTGGACATTTCAAGTGGCTGCTTCCAATCTTTTGCCATTACAACATGGCAGTGAGTCATCTTGTGTCACACAGCTGTAACAGTTTTCACTTTCAGGGTAACTGGCCCACAGTGGAACTGCCAGGTCAGAGGGTATCAGGCTGGTATTGACAGGCAGTGCCAGGATGCCTTCCATAAGGGCTGTGCCAACTTTAATTTAAATAACCTCTGTCTTTCCTGTTAATTAAAAACAAATACATTGAATTTCCTTAAGAAAATTTCACCTCACAGAAACAGAGGTTACAGAGGGCAAAGAACCACTGTGAACAGCCCAGTGAACAGTCTCCATAAAGCTTCTGGAAGGACCTTGTTTAGGTCTGAAAGGCCTTGTCACAGTCTCCCCACCCACCCGTCTCTGCTTGTCTGGTTCCCTCCACCTCACCCTCCAGGCTGGAGCTGCATGTCCCCCACCACACCGACTGACTGACATCCCCACTGGAGATGGAGGAAGAGGCGAGCCTTCATCTGCAAGGCAACCCGACTCAGAAGGGCCCATGGTCAGGGCATCAGAGCAGCCAGGTGTGCAGGGCAGCTGGCATGTGGAGCTGGTGTCTACTCTCAACCATGACATGTGAGGTCTGGCAAGGCCTTGGCCAGCAGGGAGATGCAGAAGACAGAAGCAATGCCAGGACAGGGCTGAGGGTAAAGATGGTGGCCCATGCTGGTCATGGAAGAAAGGGCAACTGTGGTCTAGCCACTCACACCTCCATCTCTCTCCTTCCAGCTCGGGGCACTGCCTGGTGCCGTCTACGCATTGTGCTAGAAATATGCCCCAAACACTGGAAAACCAGGAGAATTCAGAGAGAAATCTGGATGTTTGGTTCCTCACAAAAACACCTGCTGACCTTGGGCCCACAGACCCAAGGCAGCCGGGTGCCCTGGCCCCACCCCACCCTGGCCACACCACACAGCCACTGTACCCCGGCCTGCCTTGGAGCCACCTCAGCTTGCTGCTCAGCATTGACCTACAGCTCTGGACACTTCCTCCTCCCACATGCCCTCAGTCATCCCTGGGCTGAACCACAGCAGTTATCTGAGTGTCTCCCTGTGGCAAGCAGGGTACCATGGCAACAAACCCCACATAACCTCTGCCTGTTCTGGTGCCACCGTCCAAAAGCAAGCAGCTCAGCTACCAGGGCTGTTGATTTACAAATCCAGGCCACAAGCCAGTGCCCTGCACATGACACCTTGCCCCACAAGGGAGGAGGTGGGTGTTCATTGAGCGAGAACTTGTTCCATTAGAAGCTCAGTCAACCAGGGTGTGCAGGGCCAGTGCTGGGGTCTCCTCCACACACCTGGGGACTGTCTTTAGTGATAATGTTCAACGAGACCAGAGAGCTGACGTGGTCCACAAAATCAGTGCCTTCATGCCGGGCAAAGGCAATGACTCACTCAGCGAGCAGAACTTCAGGCTGAAGACTGCCTGGACTGAACCGAGACAGTCCAGAAAAAGTACCCATCCCTCCTACGACCTACCTCAATGCCACAGGCACACTTCCCACCTTCATGGCCTGCTGGCTTTCCATCTGGCTGTGCCCATGACTTTGGTCCACCTGGAGCTGAATTTGTATCCTAAAAGAAGGAAGGGAATGAGAACAGAGCTGCTGTCCACGCCCTGACCATGTTGGAGCAAGGTGCTCTGAGGCTACATTGCTGTACCCACTACCACCAGCCAGGCAGGACCCAACCACACATGCTTGCCACATATCCTTCCACTCAGGAAGCAGCCCAGGCTCAGGAAGCACTGACCATGTGACAGATGTGGAGCAGGCCAGAGGGCAAGCAGCCAAGCCAGGGTCACACCCTGGAACAAGCACCCCCACAGAACTCCTCTATCTTGATCCAGGGACAAGACCAAACCCCAACTCTAGTGCATGCTTTAAAAACTGTGCCACTGCTAAGAGAACACATGTGTGGGAAAGCTGACATACCTGCTGTGTCACTGGCCAGCCTGGCATCACTTCCCACAGCTACTGTCATCCCCCAAGGCCCTACTCTGCAAGCCCAGCCTTCCGCTGCCCCCTCATCTGGGCTCGCCAGCTCAGCACACCTTTGCTGAAAGCTCCCTACATGCAGGCTAGGTGGCAGGCACACGGGGGTCACCTGGGTTAGACACCTAGCTAGGGAGGGAGCACCAGGAATTGTCCCCACTCTATCTGGATCCAAAGCCCCTTCAGGTCCCCAACCACTGAGCTCAGCTGCCTTGTAGGAGACAGGAAGAATAAAAGAAAAGCAGGCCCCGGCAAGGACCACAAAAGAAATTTCTAATTATTGACAAACCGGATGCTATAAGGCACGAGTCTTGGAACAAGTCCAGAGGGAACAGTTCATAATCTTGAAAACAAGATATGATCCTGGGGTTGAAAAACTGACCCCAAACTGTTTCTCAACTGGCGTCTCAGAGTCACATGTTTTACGCATCTGGTGGAAAAGCTATAGATAAGAATATTAGTCTTAGTTACTGATTTGTTATTGATTACTGTTTCCTAATTACTCAATGGTTAATGATTATTTTGTTATAGTTTAACTCCCCACTTATTCTTTCATTCATGGCTAAAAGTATAATAAAGCTGGCTTGGATTCAGTTTTGGCACCTTCACCTTGGAGCTGTGTTGGTCCCCTAATCCTTCGCCTTTCTCTGAATTCTTGTGTCTCGTTTCTCATTCTCTCGCCATATCGTGCTTTTGGAAATCCTGCTTGTCAACCCCAACGGGGATCCGAAAGTGAATCCAGCCTCTGAGGCTAGCTCCTAGCGGCAGAGAATGCAGGGAAATCAGGCCAGCTCGGTGGACAAGGAAAGTACTTGGTAAGTACACCCCTGCGGATTTGTCAATCAGGCTAACAACGGGGCAAAATCCTTCTAAGCATAGTGACTATATGCAAGTGTTAAAAACTTTGTTAAAAAGTTCGGAGGTTGAGTTTTATAGTTTCTGGTCTTACGTTTAGATCTTTAATCCATTTTGAGTTTATTTTTGTGTATGGTGTTATAATATCATATATGAAATGAGTCACCAGTCCAGGTTCAATGCACGATACTGGATGCTTGGGGCTGGTGCACTGGGACGACCCAGAGTGATGGTATGGGGAGGGAAGAGGGAGGAGGGTTCAGGATGGGGAACACATGTATGCCTGTGGCAGATTCAGTTCAATATATGGCAGAACCAATACAATATTGTAAAGTTTAAAAATAAAATAAAATTAAAAAAAAAAAAGTTCGGAGGTTGAGATTTCTCACTCTCCTTTTAAAGAATTGTTTTCTGCCATTGAAAAATATTGCTACTGGCTAGATCCAGATAAAGGGACTTTGAGGCATGAGGAATGGCAAGAAGTTATGCATTGCCTGCGCCCAATGCAGCGAAAAGATTCCTTTGTCTGTATGGTCAGTAGGGAATCTTATTAGCACAGCTTTAGGACCACTGCAATCCAAAACCTCGGATTCAGGGGATTCTGTAGAACAAATACAAGAACAAATGGAGGAAATGAATTTATATAATAACATAGGTGATGAGGAAGAGAAACTATCAATAAAATTGAAAAATAAGAGCTAAAAGAATGATAGAAGTCAAGAACAGATCTTTCTCTCTCGACCAACTGCACCTTTGGTCAAGCCCCTTCCTTTCAATCCTGAAACCCCTTGGGATGGTGGATTTGCTTTTAAACCACAGATAACTGTGCCTATTAAAATGACACCTTTACAAAAGGGAGTTCGTATGGCACAGTTGCAGGGGGATGAAGATGCTTTAGTTCTCCCTGTGGCTGTAACTCAAATCCCACCAGATCCTCAATTTCCACAAGGAAGAATACATTATGATTATAATGCCATAGCATTTAAAACCATAAAGGAGATAAAACAGGCATGTACCCAATATGGAACTGATTCTCCTTATACCATGGGACTAATTCAGGGACTTTCACAAGCTGAACAATTAATTTCTTATGATTGGGAAATGATAGCCAGAACTTGCCTATCCACCTCATAATTTTTACAATTTAGGACCTGGTGGCAAGATGAGGCAAATCAACAAGCTCACCGAAATGCGACAGCCAACCCACCAGTTGATATAACACTGGATCAATTAATGGGTAGTGGGGCACATTTTGGCATTCAAGCTCAGTTACAATTTGATGATCAATTACTCACTCAAGTGAGAATGATATGTTTAAAAGCCTGGGAGAGACTAAATCCACCCAGACAAGCCTCAATTTCATTTACCCAAATTAAATAATCAAATGGGGGACCTTATGTAGATTTTATTGCCAGGATACATCAAAATTTAAATAAAACAGTCTCACAACCTGGTTTGAGAGATATGCTGATACAAGTTCTTGCTTATGACAATGCTAACTCAGAATGTAAAAAGGCGATTCAGCCTCTCAAAGGACATGGTGCCCCTCTAGAAGAATATCGTAAAAGTTTGCCGGGATATTGAGTCAGAACCATATAAAATGCAACTTCTGGCTCAAGCATTGTCTAAGGCTAATAAAAAGACAGATATGAAATGTCACCAATGTGGAAAATCAGGACACATTAAAATAGATTGTAAAGGAAGAAGAAGATAGTCAGTTAATAAATTATACTATTGGCTCTGATGCCACTCCTATTTGTATTGGTTTTGGAAGTATATGTCTTAAAACAGGATATCAAAAGTGGCTGTCAGTTGTCAAAGAATCAAATGAGGATAAGATGTCCCTCTTTCTGTTAACTGCCCTTACTTTTTTAGAAAAAGAAGAAACTTCCAGCATGATGAATCCACCTGACCTTCCTGATTGTGTTCCTGAAATTAGCCATGGTATTGAAAATTGGTTAAGATGGAAATTATGTAAAGGATCAAAAGGTCACTTATTATTAAATGTTGCAGAAGGCTCCATTATCAATTTGGGACCCTGCTGCTGCTGCTGCTGCTGCTGCTAAGTCGCTTCAGTAGTGTCTGACTCTGTGCGACCCCAGAGATGGCAGCCCACCAGGCTTCCCTGTCCCTGGGATTCTCCAGGCAAGAACACTGGAGTGGGTTGCCATTTCCTGAGGAACCCCTAAATGTATAGAATCTAAAAAGTCTTCCCCATGGGTATATAATGAAAAGACAATTAGTACTTATGGTAGTCAACCCCTCATATGGCACAGGGTAGGATTAGCTCCCCCTGTGCCTCGTCTAGATCATTATCCTATTCATGATGAATTATGGAAAATACCCATGGCATTAAAAGAACTAATTGCTTGGAAGGGACAATATACTGCATATATTTTAAATAACCCAAAAGCTACCTTTAATTTTACAAAAAACTCTACCCACACTATTCAGACTTGTGTAAGAATTCCTTTTGTTTTTATGATCAGACCAGCAAAATATGATTCTGATTTGGGATTAGTAACATGTATTAACTGTTCATTTCATACATGTTTAAATAATACCATTCCTTTTGATGAAAGTTGGCAGAGTATTTACATTCTTAAAACCAGAACTGGCATATGGGTTCTGGTTGATTTACAACAACCTTGGCAAGAAAGCCCTACGTTATATGTTACTGAAGAAATATTGAAAAATCTTAAACATGTTAAACATTTTCTGGGATTACTAATTGCTGCCATCTTAGACATTATTGCTATTACCACTACGGCAGCCATAGCTGGAATGGCTCTTCATAAATCTGTACAAACAGTTCATTTTGTACAAAAATGACATAAAGATGCTGATGTCCTTTGGACCACTCAACAAAAAATTGATGGAAAGTTGGCCTCCCAAGTGGCCGACCTTCAACAATCAGTTATTTTTTTAGGAGATCAATTAGTCAGTTTACAAAAACAGGTGAGACTAAGATGTGATTGGAACTATACTTCCTTTTGTGTAACGCCTTTCAAATACAATAAGACACAATTCAATTGGGATAAAGTTAAACAACACCTATTGAACCAAGGTAATATTTCTGTAGATATTCAAGATCTACAACAAGATGTATTAAAAGTTTTTAATAAATATCTTGATGTAATTTCTGGATCATATTTTCTTGATAGTGTTGCTGATAATCTTTCTTCTTTTAATCCCTTAAAACAGATCAAGACATTTGGATACCGAATTGCTCTGGTTATGGGAGTGCCATTAATTATGTATTTGTGTTTCTGTGTAGTCTGGAGAACAATCAAGTGACAAAGAAGCCAACAACAGCAACTGGCATTTCTCACCATTTCTCATCACGTGCAAAATCAAAAAGGGGGAGATGTAGGAGACAGGAAGAATAAAAGAAAAGCAAGCCCCAGCAAGGGCCGGGAAAGAAATTTCTAATTATTGACAAACTGGATGCTATAAGGCATGAGACTCTTGGAACAAGTCCAGAGGGAACAGTTCATAATCTTGAAAACAAGATATGATCCTGGGGTCAGAAAACTGACCCCAGACTGTTTCTCAACTGGCATCTCAGAGTCACATGTTTTACGTTATGTGGTGGAAAATCTATATATAAGAATATTAGTCTTAGTTACTGATTTGTTATTTTTTAATATAAATTTATTTATTTTAATTGGAGGTTAATTACTTTACAATATTGTATTGGTTTTGCTATACATCAACATGAATCCACCACAGGTGTACACGTGTTCCCCATCCTGAATCCCCCTCCCTCCTCCCTCCCCATACCATCCCTCTGGGTCATCCCAGTGCACCAGCCCCAAGCATCCAGTATCATGCATGGATACTGATTACTGTTTCCTAATTACTCAATGGTTAATGATCATTTTGTTCTTGGGCCTTGAAGGCCACATTAGTTATAGTTTAACTCCCCACTTATTATTTCTTTCACAGCTGAAAGTATAATAAAGCTGGCTTGGATTCAGTTTTGGCACCTTCACCTTGGAGCGATGTTGGTCCCTGATCTTCACTTTTCTCTAAATTCTTGTGTCCCATTTCTCATTCTCTCGCCATATCATGCTTTCGGAAACCCTGCTTGTCGAGCTGGTCTCGACACTGCCTCTTCCAGCAACATGACTTAACAACTGAAGGTAAAGATACACAAAACCGAGTTGATGCAGCGAGATGTCTCATCACTCACTGGACAGGATCCCAGATCAAATAATTCCCTCCTCCCATCCTCCCCCAGTTGCCACCTCCACACACACTCAGGGCAGGCGGCAGTCTCTCCAGCCTCCAAGTCAGAGCTCACCAGGAGCAACAACCCATTTATCACAGACTTTCCCTGAGTAGCCTGGAATGCCCACAGGCCCTGGTTGGGCTGAACAGCTGGGGGTGGGGGTTGGGCCCCCAAACCAGGAGGCAGAGGCCCTGGGTCACTGTTATCCCACACCCACCCCTTGGGGTCTTCAATCACAGGACTCCTGGCCCTCACCCACCAAGGGCACTAAACTGGAAGAGAAGGCCTACGGGACCAGCTGACGAAGGCTTGATTACTATGCCCAGAGTTGTACTGCCTCTGAGATGAGGTTTCAAACCCGGAAAACACTGGTGGTCTCTTCCCCTCACCATCTCTGCAGGACAGGAAAACCAGGAAGCGACAGACACAGGGGCCATAGGTTGACTCCAGGACAAGGCCTGACCCGACACCTGACAGTCCCACAGCACCCGTTCTCCCCAGAAGGCCAGGCCATGCGTGATGGGGACACAGCGAGCTCATCTCTAACACACTCGCAGAGCCAGCTCTGGCGTAGAGCCAGGGCTGCATAAACAACCAAGGCCCCTTAACCGCACTCAGTTTCAAACCTGGGCAAGAGACACAAACTCCACGCTACCCACTAATCCACAGGCCCCAGTGGACTTAAGCTGGTGAACATGGAGTCTCACACACATGTGGATTTTTTTCTTCTTCTTTTCCTTTGATTTAAAAACACAGTTCAGTGTTGGCTGGAGGAGGGTGTCCCTCTGGCAAAGTCATGAATGTTCCCCACAGAGTGGTTCTTTTCTAGAGAGCCAGCGAGTGCCCAGTATCTGTCCAGACTTCTAGCTATCACCTGCTGGCCTCTGTAACCCACAGATGCTGACAGACCAAGTACACTACGAGCTATTGATTAAATCATGCCTTTCTGTTTAGAGAGGTGTCTGAAATGCATCGACAAATGAAGGATTAGAGCTCATTAGTCCACAAAGCTTGTTCTGAGAAACACTAGTCCCCAGAGATAGTCTACTAAAAGACATTTCCAAGGACAAGTAAAGTTGGGGACTGCAGTCCACAATGTCTTTCCCCTGGAGACACAGGACACATCAGCATACTGAAGACACAGAGAGAAAGTCTGACAGTAAGAAAACCCAGTGAAAACGCCTGCTTTGTTTTGTTTTCCAAACTCACCAGACTGTTGAACCTCCTGTGGCCTAGCACTGGCTGTCTCCTTATGGCTGTTGTTTCCAGGGAGACACTGAAGGCCCTGATCTAGCATGCAGCTGCCCAGGTTACTCACCTTGAGCTAAGCCAACAGGAGTCGAACTAGACATCTACATTCTATCCTGAATCTGGGGTCTTTCTTGAAAGTCACTCTTCAGGTTGGCCTCTGGAATGGCCAGGTCACACAGAGCTACCCTTCTCAGTGATGGTGTCCCCAGCACCTACCTTCTGACTGATCGACTGTCTCGGCTTCTGCAAACTGGAGGCAGATTTCTGCAAACCTGGCTGTGGCAGCAACTCCGGTGGCTGAGAGGCCATAACACTGGAACTGGACAAAGGCAGGACAGACGTGAGGATCAGACAGGCCATGGCCTCAGGGTCCCTCCACATTCCGACCTCCTCTGGCGGATAAAAATACCTCCCCTCAGCAGACTCCTAGGCTGGCCAAGAGAATGAGAAACTGGACAACATGTGAGGTCTGCTCACTGACCCCTAACAGGACGGCCAGTCCTCTGCCTTCCTTCACAGCCTTCTGCTTGCAAAGACTGAAAGCTCACTGTGAACAGCAAACAGGTGGACAACAAAGTGATGGAGGATCTGCCATGAGGGCAGCTACAACAGTAGGTAGAAGGGGCCCCGATTCTCACTCCTGACCAAGGGTTCACAGCTCCTTGGGCTGACCACTTTGAAACAGGAGACTTTCTTTTAACCTTCTTTTGGTTTATGAAAAAAAAAAAATACATGCTCAAGGTAAAAATAAACACATACAACACAGAATGTGTCACCATCTCATCCTCCGGAGAGAAACTCAAGCAGATTTTTTTCTACACATCAGCGTAGTATTTTTTAACACATATGGGGTAACACCACACATACACCTCAGTAACTTGTGTTTTACTCAATCCCTGACATCTTTCTATGACAACACATGTGGATCCACCACTTTCTTCTAATGACACAGGTGGATGGCCTAGAATGTGTCAATCTCCAGATTCTCTTCCATGACAGATAAAACCACAACGAACTTTTCTGTGTATTTCTCTGTGCACACTGTGTATAAGCAGTCCCACAATCTAAGTTTTCAGAAGCCAGACAGCTGGATTGAAAGACTTTTAAAGTTTAAGATTCTGTGGGGCTGCCCTCCAGCAAAGGTGCCTTATTTTTTGAGTGATGAACACAAAAGAGTTCTGAAGGAAGGTTTCTGCTGACTTGAGGCCACCCAGTCACTCTTTCTTTTAAACCTTCTACCCGACAAGCTTCAAGGAGGGCAGTGAGCCCCTGGCCAAAACTCCACCCAGTGCTGGTGGCTCATATGTAAGCCGAAGCCAAATTCTATGCAAATTCAAGGTTACTCAACCCAGTCCTCACCACGCATGAAGGCCAGGGACGCTCCTCTCACATCACCTTCTACCTGAAATAGATGCTTCCATGTGACATCACTTCTGGGTTCTCCAAACACGGAGTCCCAGCAGGTGAGGACTCAGCCACCTCCCTGACCACCAGGGAGGGGAAAGCAGAGACGCAGTGCTGGCATCCGCTACCACCACCAACGCTCTTCACCTCTTGCTGGCAAACAAGCTTCAGCACACTGGCTTCGTTCAAGTTGCCTGATGCTATGCCACAGTGCGTTAAGACTGGATAAAAGGAGGGAGCAAGGTTTTGTCCTCTCTCCAGAACTAGCAGTGGCAGAGGCATCTCACTGCTTACACGGAAACATGTAGCATCAGTTTCATTAGAGGCTGCAGTGTCTGTGACTGACAGGAATGATGACAGTAACACTAACATCTGCCATCCACCAGGCCCCTGTGCCAGGCCCCATGCCAAGCACATGACCATGTCCTCTCATCCATTTCCTGTAGACACCCCTGGAGCCAAGGGTTATTTGTACTTCACAGGAGGACACTGATGGCCAGAAGTCAATGGTTTCCCAGCTTCTACAAGGCTAATAAACAGCCTGGCTAGAAATCACACAGCAGTGTCTGATTCTACAAGTCACACTATACCATGAATCGCAATGATCCCTACACAGACTGTTAGGAAATGTTTATAATTTTTGGTTGTTACTGATCAATCACCTGGCTGAATTATCTGTTCATTCTCTACATCTTGTCTGAAGGAACTGGAGGAAGCTTTGGGCCATTTTCAATTAGAGAAAAGGACCCTGGTTGGCAGGCCATGATCTGGACCACCTTTACTTTCTGGGTCCAGAGTATCAGCAACCAGACCTCAGGGACACAGGGCACAAAGGTGGACGAGGCCAGACTGCTTTGGGCCATTTTCAATTAGAGAAAAAGACCCTGGTTGGCAGGCCATGATCTGGACCACCTTTACGTTCTGGGTCCAGAGTATCAGCAGCCAGACCTCAGGGACACAGGGCACAAAGGTGGACGAGGCCAGACTGCTCCATTTCCACTGTCTTCATATGGCCTCTGTGTGTGTTCACATGGCTTTCTTATAAACGTACCAGTCATTGGATTACAGCTACCGTAAACAGTGCGACCTCATCTTAACTAATCACATCTGCAAAACCCTAATTCCAAATCAAGTCACATCCACAGGTTCCAGGGGTTGGGATGTCAACATCTTTTTCTGGGGGACACAATCCAACCCACAGCCACCCTCCACCACCTCCCACTTCACTCTGAGCACAAGCCCTCAGCATGTCCCCTGAGGCCTCCACATCCAGTCCCTGTCAGCTCTTGGGCCCTGTCCTGCTGCTCTCCTCTTCACCCACTCTGCTCTGGCCACACTGGTCTCCTCACACTCCCAAACCTCCCTCAAGTCTTCACTCCGTCTCTGCTTCACAATGAAGCCGACCCCGACCATGCAGTTGAAAATGGAAAACCACTCCTCCAAGCGCTCCCTCTTCTGCTAAACTTCCAGCCAGGGATCTCACCACCTTTCCATAGGCTACCTAGTGTACTTGTTTTTTCGTTTCTTGACAGTCTCTCCCGGTTGGACTGGAACCTCCATGGAGGACTGGAACTGTGTCCAGCAAAAAATGTTCCTTGAGTTACCAAATAAACAGAACTACTATACAAAATGTAGTAAAATATCTTTGTAAGATAGGAGTGGGGAAGTACTTCCTAAATATTGTTTCAAGCCCATAACAGATTAATATCAAGAATATACCAATATTTTTAATAATCTGCTGATCATCAACAAGATAACTACAATTCTTAGCTGTGGAAATGTGGAAAGGATACAAATAGCCTAGTTATAGGAGATAAAATCCCCAAAGGTGGCAGGATATGGTAGGAGTTCAGATGGGTGCAGCATGCCAGGAAGCAGCCTGGTACAACTGAATTCAGTAAAGCCTGCGTATCCGTGAACTCCAGCATTTCTGCTCCTGGGAAACTGTGACCAGTCCCCTCAGTGGGGGTGTATGAGGGTGTCCTCATCATATCGCCTGTGGAGGCGGGAGTCAGAGCCACCTAGACATCCCACTGACTGTCCTTCTGCCCTAATGTCTGACCCTCAGGTAAGTCTGCTCAGTTTATGAGTTTCCACTTGTGTATGGACGACAGCAGAAGTCAACAAGCTAGACCTTTGCTCAGTATATTCGTTGGGCTTTCCTTTCATACGTCTGACCAGAGTGTCCACACCTACTGTACGTACCCATGTGACTCTGGTCCTGCCCTGACATGGTATTCTCCAGGGACGATGGCAAAAACCTATTAATATCTGCTAAATCTACAACTAAAACCATTAACAATGTGTGCTCATGGCTCCCCTTTTGTAGCACCCACAGGGGATCCTGGGACAGTGAGCTCATTTAGTCATCTCTAAGCAACTGTGAGGCTTTACTTCCCACTTAGCTTTTGTATAGGATCCCTAACCCAGTGCTGCACTGCCCTTAACATGGAGAAGCTGGCCTGCTCTCCTCTCATCATGTTGAGTTTATTTATGTATTTTTGTCTGTGCTTAGTGTTTGTTGATGCACACGGGCTTTCTCTAGTTGTGGCCAGTGGCATCTACACTTTAGTTACTGAGCACAGGCTTCTCATCATGGTGTCTTCTCTTACTGCAGAACATGGGCTCTAGAGCACAGGCTCAGTATTTATGGGGCATGGGCTCAGTTGCTCTGTGGCATGTTGGATCTTCCCAGACCAGGCATCGAACCATGTCCCTTGCATTGGCAGATGGATTCCCATCCACTGAACCCCCAGGGAAGTCCTCCTCATGTTTTATCTTGCTCTGTCCTGAACTGTAACCACTTCTCTAACCTCTGCTTTCTCCTGGATTAAAAGTATATGTGTATATGCGTGTATGGGCTCAATCATGTCTGACCCTTTGCGGCCCATGGACTGGAGCCCACCTGGCTCCTCCGTCCATGGGGTTTTCCAGACAAGAATACTGGAGTGGCTTCCCATTTCCTTCTCCAGGGGATCTTGCCCACCCAGGGATTGAACTTGTGTCTGTTGTGTCTCTTGTGTTGGTAGGCAGATTCTTTACCCCTAGCGCCACCTGTCTTTCAAAAGCCTGAAAGAAAGTCTGTGGCTTTATAAACTGGGCAGCCTGAATCATTTCCTCTACAAGGAGTTCACTGACACAATCCATTCATGCCTGCTGCAAGTCCTTTTCCACTCCTTTCAAAGCGGTACAGCTTAGCATCTGCAGCCTTTGACACATCCCACTTGACATGTGTTTCAACCTAAATATCAGCTTTATTAGTGATAAAACTGATTGGGAAGAATATGGGTTTGGCTTTTGAGCCAAGTCAAGTTGCTGACTTCCTCCAGGCTGCCTGAGACCTGGGGATGGCTGCCCTCAGGGAAATATGAGCCCTGAGGATTGAGGATTGATACACCTTCCCAGGCTGCTGCCTCCCATGATCAGCTTCATTCTCTGTCACACTCTGACATGTGTGACAGACTCATTTTCTTCCATACATATTATCTCTCAGATTTGCTTTCTCATACTGAGTCAGACTATGTGTCACATGCACCCTTTCTGTAATATTCCTGTGTCACTATATAATGCTTTTTCCATCACATTTATTCTTTCTCACACCCGATCTCTTCTAGATTCTGACACTCTGTGTGCCACGCACTCATGCTGTCATGGTATCTGTGAGAGAGTTAACTTAGGTTGCTAGGGAGACCAAGGTTCTTTAAGGAGGAGGTGAATAAGAACATTCTTTGGTTTTCACATTCTTTTTCCTTAGATACAGAGGCGTGGTAGGCAGCAGAATCCCTTGCTCAAGGAAGGATATACTTTTTTGAGCTCAGAACCTATGTTATGGGAGAAGGTCTGGGTAAAACTTCCATGGCCTTGAGCTCTGGGTTAACCCATTTCTTCTGGTTAATATCCTGCAAATGTCATCCCATGATGTATATTATGGGAAATGGTCTGGGCAAAATTTTCATAGCCTTAAGACATTCTTTCATCTGTTCTCAGAAGCTAGCAGAAAAGTATATAATGCTCTGCTTAAACTAGAGAATACTGGTGTGTGTTCCCATTTCCTTCTCCCAGGGATCTTCCCCACCCAGGGATTGAACCTGTGTCTGTTGCGTCTCTTGCACTGGCAGGCAGATTCTTTACCACTAGTGCCACCTGTCCTTTGAAAGCCTGAAACGAAGTGTGTGGCTTTTCAAATTGGACCACCTGAACCACAGATACTATTTCTGTCCCATTCTAATATCTATGTTAGAATCTTTTTCTATCATTATCACTTTAATAAAATTTCTACTACACAAAGCTCTCAGTGACTGAAACTGTGTTTCTTTGTCTGGGAATTAAATTGTGTCTCTTGGTTCCAGAATTAAATATTCTCCTTTGGAGACCACAAATCTGGCCATTTACTGGCCATTCACCATTCACTGTACACATTAAGTTATCACCTATTATCTTGGGGGATCCCTACCTCTATACTATCATCTGCATCTTAATCTCTTCCCGTCATACTCTGTCCTTTGAAATTCCTGTCCCAAACACACATTCCCTCTGTCACACTCACTCAAAACCATTCACCTGTCACAGTGGTAAACTCTCTGAGAAACTCATTCTATCATACACTGTCTTTCCTTCATGCTTCTGTCACTGTCTTTTCACACATATTATTTGTCATTGGCATTATCATTTTCCTTTGCAGATCTCAGAATTCAGACACAACTTAAGTCCCACGCTTGATGGAGCACTGTAGTCAACAGTTTTGAGAAATGGAGAAGCCAAAATGCACAAGACTTTGAGCCGCTGGTGTTGGTGAATGAGTGGGTGTGTGTGATTTGTGTGGAAGAGAGTTGCATACCAACATGGCAACACTGTCTGAAAACTGACTTGATGGATGAACACATGGAAAGCACATACATGGACTGTAGCAAGTGTTAGCTATCACTATGGATGAAGGGCACAGGTACAGATGTGGAGTAGGCAGAGGGAGGACGCTAGTGGGTCATGTGTCTTGGCCTCTTGCCCTCTACTCCATCGTAGTCTAGTGAGCCCCCTTCTACAGCACTACTATCCTTACAAATGTCCCCCACAACCTGACAGTGGGCCCCTGAGGGAGAGATGTGTCCAGGCTCCCTGCTGGGGTCCTCTTGGCTGCAGAGCAGGGGACAGACACAGGCAATAGACCATGTCTTCGCACATCCTAAAACTGACTGGGAGCCAGAATCGACAGAAACTTGGAGGGTGGGACGGTGGGACAGGGATGCCCCACCCACAGGGAAGGGTCAGCCACTGCTGGAGCCTCTCCCCTTCCACTAGGGGTTGGGGAAGGCTGCTGGCCTTGGATTTGAAGGGCCAAGAGGACTCTCCAGCCAGGCAGAAGGACTCCGAGGCCAGACTGAAGTACACCCCTGATGCAGTCACCTCCTGTGGCACCAGTGGTCCCTGGCAGATGTCCCCCACGCCCAGACAGTGCTGCCCCAGCCCCGTTGTCACTCCTGGCTATACCTTGCCTGTTGACTGTCTAGACCAAGAAGCAGACCAGCACCCAGCAGGCCAGCAGAAACAGGGTCACCTCCCAATTGAGGGCTCCTGGCACCTCCAGCCCTCTGGAGAGCCACAAGTCTGTTCCTGGAGAGGTAAAGCCCATGAGCATTGTGCAAGCAGAGGGCAAGAGATTGGGCAGTGTCTAGAGGCACATGGCCCTTCCCTCAGCCCTTGAGTCTAGCCAGTTCCTCCGGTGTTTTTGAGGATCCCGGGGCATGCCCACAGCCTGGAGTCCCTGCAGTCTGTGTGCCCGGACCCCCAGGGGGCCCTGCCTCATGCCATCCCCAGTGGGCCCAACAGCAGTCCCTGCTTCCCTCCGCAGGCAGGCAGGCACAGCCCACTCTGCATCCCTAGTCTCAGGACTCCAGGGCCGAGTCCCAGTGCACACCCATGTGCATGTACCTTTCTGCCAGCTTGACTGATGAAGATGCTGGCCAGCTCCAAGTTTCCATCATCTCCTGTCTCAAGCAGCTTTTCCTGTTGCTTGGGACCAACCAATTACAGGGTACTGTGTGCCCCTGTTTATCCCTAAGCCTAGGCTAAGAAAGAGCACCTAAGATTAACCTAGGCAATGAATCCTTCCCCAGGGCACTGATTCCTACACTGATTGCTGATTTATTATGGGGGCCTAACTGTTTGCTTATACTGGCCTTTGGGCACTCTTGGCCCTGCTGTTTTCCTCTGGCTGGAGGAGGAAGGTGTTTCAATATTTCTTATCAGATCAGATCAGATCGGTCGCTCAGTTGTGTCCGATTCTTTGTGACCCCATGAATCGCAGCACGCCAGGCCTCCCTGTCCATCACCAACTCCCGGAATTCACCCAAACTCATATCCATCGAGTTGGTGATGCCATCCAGCCATCTCATCCTATGTCGTCCCCTTCTCCTCTTGCCCCCAATCCCTCCCAGGATCAGAGTCTTTTCCAATGAGTCAACTCTTCACATGAGGTGGCCAAAGTACTGGAGTTTCAGCTTTAGCATCATTACTTCCAAAGAAATTCCAGGGCTGATCTTCAGAATGGACTGGTTGGATCTCCTTGCAGTCCAAGGGACTCTCAAGAGTCTTCTCTAACACCACAGTTCAAAAGCATCAATTCTTGGGTGCTCAGCTTTCTTCACAGTCCAACTCTCACATCCACACATGACCACAGGAAAAACCATAGCCTTAACTAGACAAACCTTTATTGGCAAAGTAATGTCTCTGCTTTTCAATATGCTATCTAGGTTGGTCATAACTTTCTTTCCAAGGAGTAAGCGTCTTTTAATTTCATGGCTGCAGTCACCATCTGCAGTGATTTTGGAGCCCCAAAAAATAAAGTCTGACACTGTTTCCACTGTTTCCCCATCTATTTCCCATGAAGTGATGGGACCGGTTGCCATGATCTTCGTTTTCTGAATGTTGAGCTTTAAGCCAACTTTTTCACTCTCCTCTTTCACTTTCGTCAGGAGGCTTTTGAGTTCCTCTTCACTTTCTGCCATAAGGGTGGTGTCATCTGCATATCTGAGATGATTGATATTTCTCCCAGCAATCTTGATTCCAGCTTGTGTTTCTTCCAGTCCAGCGTTTCTCATGATGTACTCTGCATATAAGTTAAATAAACAGGGTGACAATATACAGCCTTGACGTGCTCCTTTTCCTATTTGGAACCAGTCTGTTGTTCCATGTCCAGTTCTAACTGTTGCTTCCTGACCTGCATACAAATTTCTCAAGAGGCAGATCAGGTGGTCTGGTATTCCCATCTCTTTCAGAATTTTCCACAGTTTATTGTGATCCACACAGTCAAAGGCTTTGGCATAGTCAATAAAGCAGAAATAGATGTTTTTCTGGAACTCTTGCTTTTTCCATGATCCAGGGGATGTTGGCAATTTGATCTCTGTTTCCTCTGCCTTTTCATTCTGTGTCTGAATATATTTTCAAATACTGCACTTCCACAGTTTGCTGCCTTTGTCCTTGGTTTCAATGGAATGTTCTGGGCTTCAGATAGTCTAGTAGTACAGTGTAATTGAAAACAATTGACAAAATGGAAGATAATTAAAATGTATTATATCTTGTCATTCATCATTAACTGCTGTCAGTATTTTGGAACATTTTCTCAGTTTTATAGTGGCATATATGTGTGTGTGTGTGTGTGTATATATATATATATAATTAATTTTTGCAAGGTCAGGATTAACTTTTCATGAACTATTTTTATTTAACATATAAGCTTTTTCTAAAATTTCTTCAAAATCAAGTACTTGGATGCATAAAAGAAGTTCTATAATGTAAGTGTTAAACATTTAATGTTTCCATTTTTCCGTATTAATGATTAAGTGCAATTCTTCTGTATAAGCCTCTGCCTGACTGGTTATGTCCTCAAGATAGATTGCAAAGGGTAGAATAACTGAGTTAAAATTCACTTTTCTATTGATTTTTTTTAAAGTCTATTGGTCTAGAATAGGTGGTTGGTACTCAAAAGTGTGCCCTCCCAGCAAAATTCTAGTTTGCCCACCACCATTTACCAGTAGGTCTGATTCCTCCCAAAGTAAAAAACTTAGCTTGCAGAAGATCAAACAACTCAGAAACACTAGAACTGTAACTTTATGGCCTACTGATCTTTGTTCAGATCAATGTAGAAAAGCTTGGGGACAATTAGTTAAGTCTTTGGGGGAGGATTTAACTCCCATCAGTGTTTAGTGTATCCTGCTACCTCACCAAATTTTCTTATAGTTTTAGTAGTTCTGTGAGCTACATTGTATTTTCTACATATATGATCAGGTTCTCCCCTGGAGAAGGGGGAAAGGCTATCTACTCCAGTATTCTGGCCTGGAGAATTACATGGATTGTATAGTCCATGGGGTTGTAAAGAACAGTATGAAAAGACAAAAAGATAGGACACTGAAAGATGAAATCCCCAGGTGGGTAGGTGCCCAATATGTTACTGGAGTTCAATGGAGAAATAACTCCAGAAGGAATGAAGAGAAGGAGCCAGGGCAAAAAAAAAAAAACACCCAGTTGTGGATGTGACTGGGGATGGAAGCAAGGCCTGATGCTGTAAAGAACAATATTGCATAGGAACTTGGAATATTAGATCCATGAATCAAGGCAAATTAGTTCAGTTCAGTCGCTCAGTCATGTCCAACTCTTTGCGACCCCATGAACTGCAGCTCACCAGGCCTCCCTGTCCATCACCAACTCCCGGAGTTCGATCAGACTCATGTCCATCGAGTCAGTGATGCCATCCAGCCATCTCATCCTCTGTCGTCCCCTTCTCCTCCTCCCCCCAATCCCTCCCAGCATCAGAGTCTTTTCCAATGAGTCAACTCTTCACATGAGGTGGCCAAAGTACTGGAGTTTCAGCTTTAGCACCATTCCCTCCAAAGAACACCCAGGACTGATCTCCTTTAGAATGGACTGGTTGGATATCCTTGCAGTCCAAGGGACTCTCAAGAGTCTTCTCCAACACCACAGTTCAAAAGCATCAATTCTTCAGTGCTCAGCCTTCTTCACAGTCCAACTCTCACATCCATACATGGCCACTGGAAAAACCATAGCCTTGACTAGACGGACCTTTGTTGGCAAAGTAATGTCTCTGCTTTTGAAGATGCTATCTAGGTTGGTCATTACTTTCCTTCCAAGGAGTAAGCGTCTTTTAATTTCATAGCTGCAACCACCATCTGCAGTGATTTTGGGGCCCCCAAAAATAAAGTCTGACACTGTTTCCACTGTTTCCCCATCTATTTCCCATGAAGTGATGGGACCAGATGCCATGATCTTCGTTTTCTGAATGTTGAGCTTTAAGCCAACTTTTTCACTTTCACTTTCATCAAGAGGCTTTTTAGTTCCTCTTCCCTTTCTGCCATAAGGGTGGTGTCATCTGCATATCTGAGGTGATTGATATTTCTCCCGGCAATCTTGATTCCAGCTTGTGCTTCTTCCAGCCCAGCGTTTCTCATGATGTACTCTGCATATAAGTTAAATAAGCAAGGTGACAATATACAGCCTTGACATACTCCTTTTCCTATTTGGCACCAGTCTGTTGTTCCGTGCCCAGTTCTAACTGTTGCTTCCTGACCTGCATACAGCTTTCTCAAGAGGCAGGTCAGGTGGTCTGGTATTCCCACCTCTTTCGGAATTTTCCACAGTTTATTGTGATCCACACAGTCAAAGGCTTTGGCATAGTCAATAAAGCAGAAATAGATGTTTTTCTGGAACTCTTGCTTTTTCCATGATCCAGGGGATGTTGGCAATTTGATCTCTGGTTCCTCTGCCTTTTCTAAAACGAGCTTGAACATCAGGAAGTTCATGGTTCACGCATTGCTTAAGCCTGGCTTGGAGAATTTTGAGCATTACTTTACTAGCATGTGAGATGAGTGCAATTGTGTGGTAGTTTGAGCATCCTTTGGCATTGCCTTTCTTTGGGATTGGAATGAAAACTGACCTTTTCCAGTCCTGTGGCCACTGCTGAGTTTTCCAAATTTGCTGGCATATTGAATGCAGCACTTTCACAGCATCATCTTTCAGGATTTGAAATAGCTCAACTGGAATTCCATCACCTCCACTAGCTTTGTTCGTAGTGATGCTTTCTAAGGCCCACTTGACTTCACATTCCAGGATGTCTGGCTCTACGTGAGTGATTTTTGCATTTCTTTTTCTTGGGAATGGTCTTCTTATGTACAATGACTCAAAACTCCATCCAGAGTTCATCAGGCACTCTCTCCATTGAATATAGTCCCTTGAATCTATTTATCACTTCTACTGTATGATCATTAGCGATTTAATTTCAGTCATACCTGAATGGTCTAGTGGCTTTCCCCACTTTCTTCAATTGAAGTCTGAAATTGGTAATAAGGGGCTCATAATCTGAGCCACAGTCAGCTCCCGGTCTTGTTTTTGCTGACTGTATAGACTTCTCCATCTTTGGCTGTAAAGAATATAATCTATTTGATTTCGGTGTTGGCCATCTAGTGATGTCCACGTGTAGAGTTTTCTCTTGTGTTGTTGGAAGAGAGTGTTTGCTGTGACCAGTGTGTTCTCTTGGCAAAACTCTATTAGCCTGTGCCCTGCTTCATTCTGTATTCCAAGGCCAACTTTGCCCGTTTCTCCAGGTGTTTCTTGACTTCTTAACGTTTACATTCCAGTTTGCCATAATTAAAAGGACATCTTTTTGGGGTGTTATTTCTAAAATGTCTAAAAATTCTCCAAGCCAGGCTTCAGCTGGTTTTTTTAAAAGGCCGAGGAACCAGAGATCAAATTGCCAACATCCACTGAATCAATGAAAAGAGTTTAAAAGAGAATTACAGAGACACATCTATTTCTTCTTTATTGACTCTGCCAAAGATTTTGACTTTGTGGATCACAAAAAAAAAAAAAAAAAAAAACCCTAGGAAATACTGAAAGAGGTGGGAATACCAGACAACCTGACCTGCCTCTTTAGAAATCTGTATCAGGTCAGGAAGTAACAGTTAGAACTGGATATGGAACCATAGACTGAAACCAAATCAGGAACAGAGTATGTCAAGGCTGTATATTGTCACCCTGCTAATTTCACTTATATGCACAGTACATCATGAGAAATGCTGTGCTGGATGAAGCACACGCTGGAATCAAGATTGCTGGGAGAAATATCAATAACCTCAGATATGCAGAAGACACCAGGCTTATGGCAGAAAGTGAAGAAGAACTAAACAGCCTGTTGATGAAAGTGAAAGAGGAGAATGAAAAAGCTGGCTTAAAGCACAACATTCTGAAAACGAAGATCACAGCATCCGATCCCGTCACTTCATGGCATATAGATGGAGAAACAGTGGCAGACTTTATTTTGGGGTCTCCAAAATCACTTCAGAAGGTGACTGCAGCCCTGAAATTAAAAGATGCTTACTCTTTGGAAGGAAAGTTATGACCAACCTAGACAGCATAATAAAGCAGACATTACTTTGCCAAAAACGTTCCGTCTAGTCAAGGCTATGGTTTTTCCAGTAATCATGTATGGGTGTGAGAGTTGGACTATAAGGAAAGCTGAACACAGAGGAAGTGATCTTTTTGAACTGTGGTGTTGGAGAGGACTCATGAGAGTCACATGGACTGCAAGGAGATCCAACCAGTCCATCCTAAAGGAGATCACTCCTTAGTGTTCATTGGAAGGACTGATTTTGAAGCTGAAACTGCAGTACTTTGGCCACCTGATGCGAAGATATGACTCATTTGAAAAGATCCTGATGCTGGGAAAGATTGAGGGCAGGAGGAGAAGGGGACGACAAAAGATGAGATGGTTGGGTGGCATCACCGAGTCAATGGACATGAGTTTGGGGAAACCCCAGGTGTCTGTGATGGACAGGGAGGCCTGGTATTCTGTGGTCCATGGGGTTGCAACGAGTTGGACATGACTCAGAGACTGAACTTAACTGAAATTAAATGGAAACATTTTCCATGTACATGGATTGGAAGACTTAATATTGTTGACAGTACTCACAAAGTGGTCTACAGACAATGCAATCCTCATCAAAATCTCAACAGCATTTTTTGCATAAATGGAAAATCTCATCCAAAAATTCATAGGGAACTGCACAGGACACCAACTTCATGGTGCTTTGTTATTCTGCCCCAAACTTCAATACTATGAGTTCCTTCATGTCCCTCCAGGGAGCCTACCTATTTGGGACAGCTGACCACTACTTTGGAGAGAAAATAATGCTAGATTCAGATGTCATCTCTCACCAAATATATTCCTAATAGATTATAAAATGGAAAGCCCTAGAAGTTATTTTGAATGAACGTTTTCATAATTTTATAATAGACAGGGCTGTTGGTTAAAAACAAATTTCAGACAGCATAATGAAAAAAAGATCACTTAAATCATATAAATTTAAATTGCTTTAACTTGTACATATAAAAAGAACATGTACAAAGATTCAGTGAAGGAATGTGGAGGGAATGTGTCTTCCAATTATGACCAAGATTCGATATTTTAATCATGTAAAGAGCACTTACCCATCAGTATGAAAAATATTACTGCCCCAAATAGAACACTGGTAAACAATATGAATGGGCACTTCTCAAAGAAGAGATACCATTGGCCAAATGCCCAGATATTGTTCAATTACATTAAAATTGAAAGGAAAGTGGACTTGTATTGAGTTGTGACTTGAGTGACTAGATGTACATCTAGTATGTAGTATGCCCAAAGATGTACAAGATTGAATTTATTCCATTTGCAGTGGGATGTATGAAAATGATCACTGTCACACACAATTGCTTAGGATGTGAATGGATGCAACATTTTGGGGGGCATTTTGTTAATATGTATCAAATATTTTAAAGGGGCTTACTCTGTATCCCAACAATTCCTCTCCTAGGAAATCTAGTGCAGAAAAACAACAATACTAGGATATTCATTTTGGCATTGTTCATAATACTAAAAAATGAGAACCATCATGAAGGTATGTGTGTATATATATATATATATATATATATATATATACACACACACATACATATATATATATATATATACACACATACACACACACACACACACATATATATGGTACTGGTTAAAATACCCATGGTATTTAAATTTGTGGATTTTCATATAGCCTGCTGCCCTTACCCTGCCTCCTGTGTGTTTGTATAGAGAAGCTTTAGAAGTACAAACAAGTGTAAGAAGCCATCATATTAAAGCTCCTCCACGAGGAAGAGAAGGCTGCAAGGAATAGCTGCAGTGGAGCACAAGAAGCCATCAATAGGCCTACTCTCTCCATGGATGATGCAGAAAGGGGAGGTCTCCGGAGCGTGAAAGTTAGCTGAGCCAGTGGCCCCCTGACACCTGGGGTCTGATGTACACTCTATGTCTCCCCCACCGTAGGTTTGAAAGGTATCAGAATCCTACAAAAAGAAGATGAAAGGTTTGTCAGAACCCGCCTCTAACCCTCGGGTGTCTGTCCTGGCACCTACCTGCTGAGTCCCCAGTGCCGAGTCTACTCGACTACAAGTCTTCTTGTGTCACCTGGGCTTGGCATGATAGGGTCCATGAGCCTGGTCAGAGAACTCAGCTGCTCAGAGCCTGACTAACCCCGTTGGGTGTCACAGACACAGCTGAACTTGGGACCTGTCACAGGAGAATACCAGGGGACCCAGACACCCTGTTGAGGCTCCTCTTGGATGCATGGCCAGCTTTGCTTCAGACTTTCTCTATTCCACCCTGTGCTTTTCACATGGTTGCCTTCAGGGCCTTATTGCTGCAATGGAGACTTAGAGGTTCAGCCATGACAAACCCTGGCCAAGGTCATCTGGAAGGCCAGTTTGTCTGGCTGCACAGGGAGCACAAGACTGCTTCTGTTCAGAGCCCTGACACCCCGAAAGAGAATGCAAATCCCCCCAACATGCCACAGGGTGATCAGGGCTAGCTCAGCAGCCCCACCATATATATGGGCTTCTATTCTCACTGCCAGCCCAAACTTGTTCCTCTGTCAGGGAAGGGGTTTGCTCAATCCCCAGTCCCTGAGGAAACATTGGCTGGCACTCCTGATGCCAGTAAAGCCCCTGCCCCGGAGCCTTCCTTGCTTTCCTTCCAAGCTCCTCATCACTGTGCCAAGAGTCTTCTGTATTTGGAGCTCCTACAACACCCATCAGTCTCTCTCCTGTAGTGTGCCAGAAGTGGCTCTTGTTCTACTCCAAGGCCTTCTCCATTGCATCAGCTCACCAAGAAAAGAGGGATAAAGTTTATCTTGATTCCAGGGCTGCAAAAAACTGCCAAGACTCACCTTCTCATAGCCAGATGTGCATCCAGTCTCTCTACCTGGTCTCAAGGCGACTGGGGAAAACCAGTTGTCCTGTTCACCCACCCCTCACCACGAATATTCTGAGAATGAAGCCAGGAGCACACTAGAGCATAGATCCACTGAAGCAGGAGAGCAAAATCTGTGGGCATGAGGCAGGTGAAGGTAGCAAGGAGAGTTCGGGAGTGCTGTTGGAAGAATGAATACCAAGGACCTTCAGGGATTCCTAGGAACTTGGAAGGGCAATTATTAGAAGTACTAGGTAGAAACAAATGATGTAATTACCCTTGGGAAGGAGAAATGTTTTCCTTTTTCCAGTGTGTTCCTCCCAACCCACAGGGAAGGCAGGGATTTAAAATGAACTATATTTAGAAAAGGTGTTTCCCATTGTAAGCACTGGTTTCAAAAGTCACTGAGAGATCCCTTGTGGTGGGCCCATCCTTTACCATCCAACAAAGAGAGAAAACATCCCTCCTTCTCATATACCTGTTCATTCAGTGATCAGAATTTAGTGACGAAGAAAAAAGAGGCCAGTTGTGTGTTCCTATTGTAGTAGAGGACTGTTGCTGTTCAATCACTGAGTCATGTCCGACTCTGGGATCCCATGGACTGCAGCACGCCATGCTTCCACATCCTTCACCGTCTCCAAGAATTTGCTCAAACTCATGTCTATTGTGTCAGTGACTCCACCCAACCACCTCATCCTCTGTCAGCCCCTTCTCCTCCTGCCCTCAATCTTTGCAGCATCAGCATCTTTTCCAATTGGTCAGCTGTTTGCATCAGGTGGCCAAAGTATTAGAGCTTAAGTTTCAGCATCAATCCTTCCACTGTATCTTTAGGGTTGATTTCCTTTAGGATTGACAGGTTTGATCTCCTTGCTATCCAAGGAACTCCCAAGAGTCTTCTCCAATACCACAGTTCAAACATGTCAGTTCTTTGGCACTCAGCCTTCTTTATAGTCCTACACTTGCATCTATACATGGCTGCTGGAAAAACCATAGCTTTAACAATACAGACCTTTGTTGGCAAAGTGATGTCTCTGCCTTTTAATATACTGTCTAGTTTTATCATAGCTTTCCTTCCAGGGAGCAAGGGTCTTTTAATTTCATGTCTGCAGTTACAATCCACAGTGTTTTTTAATCCCAGGAAAATAAAATCTGTTAGTGCTTCCACTTTTCCCCTTCTATTTTCCATGAAGTGATGGCAGGGCTGTTCATCCCATACATCCGTTCATCCAGTAGTTCTCAAAGTGGTCCACAGGCTAGCATTTTCAGCATCATTGTATTGAATCTCATTCAGTAACAACAGGGAGTTTTCTGGCATTTTAAATCATCCCATTCCTGCTCCCTTATCGTCAACTTTGGAGTCGCATTGAAAACCAAGGTCTCATGCATTGCAAGCGGACTCTTAACTAACTGAGCTATGAGGGAAAACTGTATGTCCCCACTAAAACTTGGACACAAATGTTCATAGTACTTTTATTCAAAGTACATATTCAGACACACATTGGATGATCCATTTATATAAAGAGCAACCACATCTAGAGTGAAACACCTCTAGGTTGCTGCAAGTTGGGTGTGATGGGAAAGGACAACCACAGGGATGATAACATTCTGTATGTTACTCTGGTGCTGGCTGCATGGGCACACACAATTTTCTCAAATCACCAAGGAACACACTTTAGATGGATGCAGTTCATTGTATGTGCTGTATTCTTAGCATGGTTGATAAAGCAGCTGCTTCCCATGCGACTTTGGGAGGAGGACAACAGGCTGTCCAAAGCTGAAGTGTTGGAGGAAGTGATAGAATCAAAATGTTGGGGATGTGTTGAAGGTCTTTCTGCTTTCAGAGAAGTCCTACAAAGAAAGAGGAACTCGGGCTAAGTGGGTGGTCTCCAAGCAAAGCTGGGAAGGGATGCAGTTCTTATAATGGTGATGCTCTCTGCCTGAGATCTGAAACCTTTGGTGATTGAGAGCCCAATAAATCAGAAACCTACAGGTGGAGAAAGCTTACCACCTCCGAAGGTTGAATGCCAGCAATTTGAAAAGGTGGCTTGGAATCAGTCTCCTGAGGAGGAGATGAGACTATGCAAGCCAACCAAGCAGTGCAGGCCAACTTAAATGTGTTTCACCTGGATCTAAGCACACTATTTCATATGGCCTCAAGACAGCTCCTGGTCATTGTTAGAGAGGGGCACAGGCCAATACAGAGACCAGTAAACAAAAGTCTTCAGGCTTAAGAACTCTCTAGATTCCCTGATAGCTCAGTTGGTATAGAATTCACCTGCAGTGCAGGAGACCCTGGTTAGACTCCTGGGTCAGGAATATCCGTTGGAGAGGGGAAAGGCTACCCACTCCAGTATGCTTGGGTTTTCCTGGTGGCTCAGCTGGTAAAGAATCTGCGTGCAGTGTGGGAGACCTGGGTTCGATGCCTGGCTTGTAAAGGTACCCTGGAGGACATGGGAACCCACTCCAGCTTTCTTGCCTGGAGAATCCCTATGGAAAGAGGAGCCTGGTGGGCCACAGTCCATGGAGTCACAAAGAGTTGGACACGACTGAACTACTAAGCACAGCACATTAGGAACAATGTTTGGGAATAAATTTTCCAATTTAGGGGTGTTCTTAAGATGGAGGAATAGGATGGGGAGTCCACTTTGTCCCACACAAATTCATTGAAATATCATTTGAATGCTGAGCAACTTACAACAAACAACTTCTGAACCCTGGTGGAGGACACTAGGCACCCAGAAAGGCAGTTCATTCTCTTCCAAAGGAGGTAGGACAAAATATAAAAGTCAAAAAGAGAGACAAAATGGTTAGGAATGGAGACCCATCCTGGGGAGGGAGTCGTGAAGGAGGAGAAGTTTCCAAACAGCAGGAATCCCTCTCACTGGCAGGTCTCTGGGAGTTTTGGAATCTAAGAGGGCAACATAACCAGGAGAAAGAAAAAAAAAAACACAGAGAGAATATGCACTTAAGCACAACTACCAACAGAGAAGTACCCCAGATGCTCACATCCACCACCTGTGAGTGGGAGCTGGACAGGAAGTCACTGACTGAGTGCTTAGGGTAAGGACTCGGCCTGAATGCCCTGATGACAACCTGAGGGAGCTATCGTGAGCTAGCAACCCAAACTCTGGGATAGCCAGACAGAGTTAAAACCAAAAAAAGAGAGAGAGAGACACAGAGAACTTTCCTGGGAAGATCTGTGACCTAATGAGCAGCCTGGCCTGCTCACAGAACAAAGAACTGAGTGAATACCAGAGGAGAGCTAGCAGCATTGGACTGGCTCCTTGCCCGCCAGAGGCAGAGAGACATGTGGATGACAGTCAGAGCCAGAAGGCAAGGGGCAACCTCAGTATCAGAGATGGCATCCTCCACCAAACTGTGAGTAGGTTCCCAGTTGCTAACCATGTCTTCCTGGGATCCTGGATGTTTGACATCTGCCACGGGGGCCAGAGCCTGAGATCAGGTCTGCAGAGGAGACACTGCTGCGGCTGCTGCTAAGTCACTTCAGTCGTGTCCGACTCTGTGCGACCCCATAGACGGCAGCTCACCAGGCTCCCCCGTCCCTGGGATTCTCCAGGCAAGAACACTGGAGTGGGTTGCCATTTCCTTCTCCAACACATGAAAGTGAAAAGTAAAAGTGAAGTCACTCAGTCGTGTCTGACTCTTAGCAACCCCATGGACTGGAGCCCACCAGGCTCCTCCATCCATGGGATTTTCCAGGCAAGAGTACTGGAGTGGGGTGCCATTGCCTTCTCCAGAAGAGACACAGGGCACACCAAAGACAGTGCTTTCATGGCGCACCTGGGAAAGCAAGCCTCTGGGACCAAGGAGGTGATTAAGATGCATGGCACACCTGGGAGTCTGTGCTTGCCAAGCACCTGTGGCCTGAGAAGTTCAGACCCAGGAAGGGCAAAAAGTAGATGCCCAACCAAGTCTGTGCCTTGCGGAGGGCCTAAGAAACTGAACCTGAGCATCTCAGTCCTGGGAAGTGCAAGAAGTGCAGGGCCCACTTTGGAGAGCATCCCTGCAGAACAACCTGGAGACTGAACAGTGTAGACTGTTAAAGCACAGGCCTTCATTACCTGGGGCAAACTCCGTGTGGTACATGCACTGCATGCACTCTGCACATGCCAGTGATATTTGTTTGCAGTGTTCTTAAAGAGACAGAAATACCAGACCACCTGACCTGCCCCTTGAGAAATCTGTATGCAGGTCAGGAAACAGTTAGAACTGCATATGGAACAACAGACTGGTTCCAAATAAGGAAAGGAATATGTCAAGGCTGTGTATTGTCACCCTCTTTATTTAACTTATATGCACAATACATCATAAGAAACTCTGGGCTGGGTGAAGCACAAGCTGGAATCAACATGGCCAGGAGAAATAGCAATAACCTCAGATATGCAGATGACACCACCCTTCTGGCAGAAAGTGAAGAAGAACTAAAGAGCTTCTCGATGAAAGTGAAAGAGGAGAGTGAAAACGTTGGCTTAAAACTCAACATTCAGAAAATTAAGATTACGATATCCGGTCCCATCACTTCATGGCAAATAGATGGGGAAACAGTGGAAACAGTGACAGGCTTTATTTTGGGGGCTCCAAAATCACTGCAGATGGTGATTGCAACCATGAAATTAACAGACAGTTGCTCCTTGGAAGAAAAGTTATGACTAATCTAGACAGCATATTAAAAAGCAGAGACACTGCTTTGCCAAAAACATCCATCTAGTCAAGGCTACGGTTTTTCCAGTAGTCATGCATGGATGTGAGAGTTGGAATATAAAGGAAGCTGAGTGCCAATGAATTGATGCTTTGGAACTGTGGTGTTGGAGAAGACTCTTGAGAGTCCCTTGGACTGCAAGGAGATCCAACCAGTCCATCCTGAAGGAAACCAATCCTGGATATTCATCACAAGGGCTGACGTTGAAGTTGCAACTCCAATATTTGGCCACCTGATGCGAAGAACTGACTTATTTGAAAAGACCCTGATCCTGTGAAAGATGGAAGGTGGAAGGAAAAGGGGATGACAGAGGATGAGATGGTTGGATGGCATCACTGACTTAATGCACATGAGTTTGAGTAAACTCTGGGAGTTGGTGATGGACAAGGAGGTCCGGAATGCTGCAGTCCACGGAGTCACAAAGAGTCAGAAACGGCTGAGCGACTGAACTGAAATGAATTGAACTCACTCCCTCAGAGCACAACTGAACAAGTGAGCCTAAATAAGTGACCACCTTTTCCCCCTTGTGTCAGGGCCTAAGTTAGACAATGAAGAGACTTGCAAAGAGAAGAAGCCAAAATAGAGAAGAGGGAACCACTCTGGAAGTGACAGATGCAACAGATTAAAACGCTGTAGTTAGCATTGACTAAACATTGGAAGGGGCCTAAAGTCCTTAAGAAGAAGTATAACCTGGAATAAGGAACTATCTGAAACTTAACTGATCCCACACTGCCTTCAGCAGCTCCAGACCAATTCCAAGATATATTTTTACTATTATCATTTTTTAATTTTTTCTTTTAATTTCTTTATTACTCCTTTAATTTTCATGTTTATAACCTCCTATTATCTTGTAACAAAAGACCCTATTTTTAAAGCAAATTTCATATATATATAAATAATAATTTGTTCTTGATTTTGTTTTGTGATTTAATATTGAAGATCTCACTTGTACTTTGTCAACAAAGGTCTGTCTAGTCAAGGCTATGGTTTTTCCACTAGTCATGTATGGATGTGAGAGTTGGACTGTGAAGAAAGCTGACTGCTGAAGAATTGATGCTTTGGAACTGTGGTGTTGGAGAAGACTCTTAAGAGTCCCTTGGACTGCAAGGAGATCCAACCAGTCCATTCTAAAGGAGATCAGCCCTGGGATTTCTTTGGAAGGAATGATGCTAAAGCTGAAACTCCAGTACTTTGAAAAATCTAATCCTTCCACTGTGGGTGGGGAAGACTGCTGGCCTTGGATTTGGAGGCTGCTGAAGGCCTATCGAGCCAGGCAGTGAGGATCAAGCGGATGGATTGAAGTACCTGCCCCCTCCTCGGGCAGTGGCCCTGATCCAGTCACCTCCTGTGGCATCAGTGGTTCCCTGGCAGACAGAGACTACCTACCAGATAGAGGTGCTCCAGTCCCGTCAGCCCCCAGCTGCACTGTGTCTCTTGACTTGACCCCTTCCAGACACAGAAATAGACCAGCACTCAGCAGGCCAGCAGACACAGAGTTACCTCCCAGTTGGGGGCACCTGGAAGCTACAGCCCTCTGGAGAGCTGCAAGACCTTGTTTCTAGAGAGGGAAAGTCCGTGAGAGTTGGGCCAGGAGAAGCCATGTGACTAGGGGTTTTCAGGACGCCATTGCCCTTCCAGCAGCCCTTGTGTGAGGCTGTTCGCACCGGTGCTTCTGGTGGCCTGTGGTAAGCCTCTAGCCTAGATTCTATGCTGTCTCTGTGACTGCAGCCACAACAGGCCCAGCCCCATGCCATCTCCAGTGAGTCCAACAGCAGTCCTCGCTTACATTCCCAGGCGGCCAAGAACAGCCCACTCCGCATCCCTAGTCTCAGGACTCCAGGACCGGTTTCCCGTACACTGCCATGCAAAGGCATCTGCACATGAACAAAGCACATAAAGATGCCTGTGTGCATGCCTCTGAAACGTGCTCTCTTTCACACATACACACACACACGCCGAAGTGCATGACCCTGTGCACAAACACACTTACACTCTCATATGCATGCACCTGACCACATGCTCTCTCACACACAGGTACACACACATATGCTAGCACCCGTGCACAGGCACTCTCTATCTTTCTCGAGCACACACACACACAGACATGCACAGGCAGATGGACAAATGCTATACCTGCCTGGAGACACATAAACAGACATGTGAGCTATGTGTGGGACAACAGAGGGACGGACCAGGCCTGACATAGTGGGGGCCCGACTATCTCCCAGAAGTTGATGACAACGACCTGCACTCAGCAAGATAGTCACCTGTGAGCATGGCTGCGGAGAGTGGCAGTGTCTGCTTGAGCATGAGCACTGAGGAGCTGCCCCCCCCCCCCAACACACACACACACAAACCCCCAGAGGCATCACCACTAAGCCGTTTACCAGGTCTCCGGGCCAAGGCAGGGCTGACTTAGAGCACCCAGACCACATGGGTGAGTGTCCGCACAGGCGGAAGGGGGCGACACGGCACACTAACACATGAAGTTTTAGCAGGGGGCGTCCATTGCCCGAGAGCCTGCAGTCATCGCGGGAACAACTGTTCGGTAGGAACCAATCGAGAGGCAGGACCAGGGTGAGTGTGCGCAGGCGCTCTGCCCATGCTGAGCTGCCGGTCACAGCACAAGCCTGGGTTCTGTAGGGAGGGTTCAGTCTTTCCGGCTGTGGAGGGAGCGGGAGAGGGTTCAAGATGGAGTCCGACGCACACGGTGGAGGAGCCAGCAGGGCAGCCGATGAAGACCCAGGTGCCGTGGAATTTGCAGTGGGCACAGCACGTGGTACCTGCAGCAAGCCGGGTGGTGCTGGTGGCCAGGATGACCCTGGCGACCCAGCTGGCCCTGGTGATGCCGTCAGCCGTGGAGTTCATGGAGGCGCTGGTGACCTGGCTGGTCCCAGAGGCCCCAGCGCTGCAGGAGAGTCAGGTGGTGCAGCTGGTGCCATTCCGCAGATCCCGGGGCCATCACACCCTCCAGGGCCTGGTGGAGATACTCCACCTGGAGCCGCAGTTCTGAGTAATCGAGCCGTCCAGTTGTATCCTATTCCAGGAACCCCAGCGGGCCAGGCGGCCGCGGGGGCCAGGATGTGAGCTAGGGGTGGTTTGGGGGGGTTGCAAGTGGCGCGAAAGTGTAGGAGGAGGGTACTCTGGGGGGCTGGAGGATATGGGTCAGGGTTGGTCTGGCTGTGAGGGGAAGATAGTGAGGAAAAGCAATCTGAAGGGAACCAGAGAGTCGGGAGGTGATATCCAGGGTGTCTGCCGGTGGCCTTGTGGTGGAATGCGTGTTTCTGTGAGCAGGGAGCCTGTCGTACAGGCAAAATGAATAGTGTGGATGGTGGTGAGGAAAACCAACCTGAAGGGTCCCAGAGGGTAGTGCGGTAACATCCAGGGTGTACTCAGGGTATAGGCTGAGAGGTCCGGACTTTCTAGGCGGCCTCCTTGTGGGAGAAGGCGGGTCTCAGTGGGCAGGGATCCTGACGTACAGGCAAAATGAGAAACGCGAATGGTGCCTTAACCTTATGTCCACCAGCAGCCTCACTGTGCCTTTCACATCACACGTGGATGCAGGCCTTGCCCGCCACTTCCTGACTGCACATACTCAATTGCGAGGGCCGATTCGGAAGGAGCTCGACGTTAATGGCCGCATGCTGGTTCTGTGAGTTCTAAAGGGGTCCAGGGCCGGGGAGAGGGTGGTGGGTGCTGGGTGGTGGCCAAGGCCAGTCTGGGCCCAGGAGGAGCCATAATGGACGGGTTAAGCCTAAAGGAAAAGTGTGGTGCTCTGGGCTTGTCGGTGTGCGGGAACAGAGGGAGGACATGCTCCTCTTCCTCCTTCTCGGCAGAAAGTTGAATTTCATTTTCCCTCCCTTTTAGCCGATTGACTGCTGAAGACCCTGGCCTGCTCCAGAACTCCATCGTCTTCTGTCTGGAGCAGCTTTCCCTGGCGATGCGGTCCTTGCAGCACTTTGGGGGCCCTGTTTCTCGGCACAGAAGAGGGGTTTAAACCTAGCCTATGTGCCCTAGCTTCAGGTGTCGTTCCCCAGGGCATTGCTTTCTGCAGTACTTTGATCGGGCTTCATCTTATGTCTGTGCTGCTTTTGGGGGCTCAGTGTCTACATAGTTGTTTGGTGATTGTTACCTGCAGAAAATAAAACTGAGCTTTTGTGCTGTCTCTTGACTTTATTTTTAGCTTCTGCACTTCCTCATACTGCATTTGTCTTTCAGTTGGAGGGGAGGTCCTGAGATCCAGATATTTGAGGACTACACCGTAATTGAAGACAATGTAAGAAGTGGGAGAATAAGAAAGTTGTATACTGTCATTCGGCATTAATTTTGGAATATTTTATGATTTTATAGTTATATTAAATGTTAAGAGTTACCAGAGGCCTTCCCTGGTGGCTCAGATGGTAAAGAATCTGCCTGCAGTGTGGTAGACTGGGTTCAAACTCTGGGTTGTGAATATCCTCTGGAGAAGGTAATGGCAATCCACTCCAGTATTTTTGCCTGGAGAAATCCTGGACAGTGGAGCTTGCAGGCTACAATTCATGGGGTTGCAAGGAGTTGGACTCCACAGAGCAAGTGCACTTTTCACTTTTCATATAACACCTGAATGATGTTGTTTTTCAGTCTATAATTCATGGCCAACTATTTGTGCCCCCATGGACTGTAGCATACCAGTCTCCTTTGTCCTCCACTATCTCCTGGAATTTACTCAAATTCATGTCCATTGAGTGGGTTATGCTATCTAACCATCTCATCCTCTGTCTCCCCCTTCTCCTGTTGCCTTCAGTCTTCCCCAGCATCAGGGTCTCTTCCAGGTAGTTGGCCCTTCATATCAGGTAGCCAAAGTATAGGAGCTTCAGGATCAGCATGAGTCCGTCCAATGAATATTCAGGGTTGATTTCCTTTAGGATTGACTGGTCTGTTCTCCTTGCAGTCCAAGTCCTCTCAAGAGTATCCGTGTACCCTGAAACCTTGCTATACTCACTAATTAATTGTAATAGCTCTTTTCTACGTCCCACTGGACTTCATACGTAGACAGTCATTTTGTCTGTAAATAAATACACATTTCTTTCTTTCTTTCCAATTTATGCGTTTTCACTGATTTCTTTTAAAATGAAAGCTCCAACACTTTGGCCACCTGATTTGAAGAGGTGGCTCATTGGCAAAGCCCCTAATGCTGGGAACGTTTGAAGGCAGGAAGATAAGGGGACGATGGAGGATGAGATGGTTGGATGGCTATTAAAAAGAACACATTGGAATCAGTTCTAACGAGGTGGATGAAACTGGAGCCTTTTATACAGGGTGAAGTAAGTCACAAAGAAAAACGCCAATACGGTATAATAATGCATATATATCGAATTTAGAAAGATGGTAACCATGACCCTATATGCAAGAAAGCAAAGGAGACACAGAGATAAAGAACAGGCTGTTGGACTGTTTGGGAGAAGGCGAGGGTGGGATGATTTGAGACAATAGCATTGAAACATGTGTATTACCACACGAGAAATTGATCGTCAGTTCAGGTTCGATGCATGAGACAGGGCACTCAGGGCCGGTGGGCCGGGATGACCCTGAGGAATTGGATAGGGAGGGAAGTGGGAGTGGGATTCAGAATGTGGGACACATGTACACACATGGCTGATTCATGTCAATGTACGGCAAAAACCAGAACACTATTGTAAATTAATGAGCCTCCAATTAAATATATAAATGTAAAAAGAGGAAAGCTAAAAAAAGTTTGCAAAAGTAGATGAAATCAACAAATTCCTTGAATGACCAAAATTCCCAAAACGAACTCAAGAAGAAAGTGAAAACCCTAGATATCCCTAGGTCTATCAAGGGTTTGGAACAGAAAACTCCAGGCCCATGTGACTTAAGTAGGGAATGCTATGAAACACATAAGGGAGAAACATCACCAAAACCATACAAATTCTTTCCTAATGTAGAGGAGATTAAACAGTTCTCAAATCATTATGAGGCCAGCCTTCCAAAATACCAAAACTGGATGAAGGCATTGCAAGAAAAGAAAACTATAGAACTTATTCTTCATTAAGCAAAAAAATGAAATGTTAGCAAATTTAATCCAGCAATATATAAATCATTAAGACCAAAAGAGATCTATCCCAAGAATGAAAGATTGGTTATGCATTAACATATCTTCAACCAGCATTATTCATCATATGAAGAAACCACAGGAGAAAAACCACATGATCATTTGGATAGATGCCACAAAAGCATTTGACAATATTCGAGAACCACTATCTTAAAATCTCTTGGAAACCTAGGACTACAAACAGACTTTCTTAGTCTGATCAAGGTCACCTACAAAACTCCTCCAACTAAAGGTGATAATGGAGGAAAATCTAATCCCTACAACTGTGGGTGGGGAAGGCTGCTGGCCTTCGATTTGGAGGCCACTGAGAGGCCTATCCAGCCAGGCAGTGAGAATCAAGTGGACTGATTGAAGTACCTGTCGCCTCCTTGGGCAGTGGCCCTGATCCACTCACTTCCCGTGGCACCAATGGTTCCCCGGCAGATGCACACCATCAATCAGATGGTGGTACCTGAGCCCCGTCATCGCCCCCAGCAGCACTGTGTCTGTTGACTTGACCCCTTCCAGACACAGAAATAGACCAGCACCCAGCATGCCAGCAGACACAGGGTCACCTCCCAGTTGAGGGCACCTGGCAGCTACAGCCCTCCAGAGAGCTAGAAGACCTTGTTCCTGGAGGTGGAAGGCCCGTGAGAGTTGTGCCAGCAGAGGCCATGCGACTAGGGGTTTCCTGAGGGCCATGGTCCTTCCAGCAGCCCTTGTGTGAGGCTGTTCACACCGGTGCTTCTGGCGGGCATGGGTAAGCCCCTAGCCTGGATTCCATGCCGTCTGTGTGCCTACAGCCCCAAGAGGCCCAGCCCCATGCCGTCTCCAGTGAGTCCAACAGTAGTCCTCGCTTCCCTCCTCAGGCGGCCAAGCACAGTCCACTCTGCATCCCTAGTCTCAGGACTCCAGGACCGGTTCCCCATCCACCACCTTGCAAAGGCACCTGTGCATGAACAAAGCACACAGAGATGCCAATCTGCATGCCTCTGACACGTGCTCTCTGTCTCACACACACACACACACACACACACCCAAGTGCATGACCCTGTACACAAACACACTTATACTCCCATGTGCATGCACCTGACCACATGCTCTCTCACACACAGGTACACACACATGTGCTAGCACCTGTGCATAGGCACTATCTTTCTCGGGCACACACACATACAGACATGGACAGGAAGATGCCCATGTGTTGCACTTACTTAGAGACATACAAATTCGCACATGAGCTTCGTGTGGACACCAGAGGGACAGACCAGGCGTGACACAAGGGGGCCCCACTGCCTTCCAGAAGTTCATGGCAAGGACCTGTGCTCAGCAGGATGGTCACCTGTGAGGGTGGCCAGGTTGGCAACGGCACAGACTTGGAGGTGCACAGGGACCAGGGCTCACTTGGGGTTTGCAGGCTTGGACCAGAAACAGTCACGTGGGCTGCAAAGTGTGGCAGTGTCTGCTTGAGCATGCGGACTGAGGAGCTGCCCCCCGCCCCTCCCCCACGCCCCCTGAGGCATCACCACTAAGCCGTTTACCAGGTCTCCGGGCCAAGGCAGGGCTGACTTAGAGCACCCAGACCACATGGGTGTGTGTCTGCACAGGCGGAAGGGGGCGACACGGCACACTAACGCATGAAATTTCAGCAGGGGGCGTCCATTGCCCGAGAGCCTGCAGTCATCATGGGAACGAATGCTCGGTGGGAACCAATCGAGAAGCAGGACCAGGGTGAGTGTGCGCAGGCGCTCTGCCTATGCTGAGCTGCAGGTCTCAGTACATGCTTGGGTTCTGTAGAGAGGGTTCAGTCTTTCCCGCTCCGCAGGTTGGGGGAGAGGGTTCAAGATGGAGTCTGACGCGCACGGTGGAGGAGCCAGCAGTCCAGCAGATGAAGACCCAGGTGCCGTGGAATTTGCAACGGGCACAGCACAGGGCAGCTGCAGCAAGCCTGGTGGCGCTGGTGGCCAGGATGACCCTAGAGACCCAGCTTGCCCTGGTTACGCCGTGAGTCGTGGAGTTCATGGAGGCGCTCGTGTCCTGGCTGGTCCCAGAAGCCCCAGCGCTGCAGGAGAGTCAGGTGGTGCAGCCGGCGCCATTCCGCAGATCCCGGGGCCATCACACGCTCCAGGGCCTGGTGAAGGCGCTGCACCTGGAGCTGCAGTTCTGAGTAACCGAATCCTCCAGTTGTATCCTATTCCAGGAACCATGGTGGGCCAGGCAGCCGAGGGGGCCGGGTGTGGACTAGGGGTGGTTTGGGGGGTTGCAAGTGGTTCTAGAGTGTAGGAGGAGGGTACTCTGGGGGGCTGGAGGATATGGGTCAGGGGTGGTCTGGCTGCCAGTGGAAGATATTGAGGAAAAGCAACCTGAAAGGAACCACAGAGTCGGGCAGTGATATCCAGGGTGTCTGGCAGTGGCCTTGTGGTAGAAGGCATGTTTCCGTGAGCAGGGAGCCTGTCGTACAGGCAAAATGTGTGGTGCAGATGGTAGTGAGGAAAAGCAACCTGAAGGGATCCAGAGGGTTGTGCAGTGATATCCAGGGTGTACTCAGAGTATAGGCTGAAAGGTCCGGACTTTCTAGGCGGCCTCCTTGTGCGAGAAGGCAGGCCTCAGGGAGCAAGGATCCTGACGTACAGGCAAAATGAGAAATGCGGATGGTGCCTTAACCATATGTCCACCAGAAGCCTCAGTGTGCCTTTCTCATCACACGCGGAAGCGGACCTTGCCCGCCACTTCCTGACTACACGTACTCAATTGCGAGGGCGGATTCGGAAGGAGCTCTACGTTAATGGCCGCATGATGGTTCTGTGAGTTCTAAAGGGGTCCAGGGCCGGGGAGAGGGTGGTGGGTGCTGGGTGGTGGCCAAGGCCAGTCTGGGCCCAGGAGGAGCCATAATGGACGGGTTAAGCCTAAAGGAAAAGTGTAGTGCTCTGGGCTTGTCGGTGTGCGGGAACAGAGGGAGGACATGCTCCTCTTCCTCCTTCTCGGCAGAAAGTTGAATTTCATTTTCCCTCCCTTTTAGCCGATTGACTGCTGAAGACCCTGGCCTGCTCCAGAACTCCATCGTCTTCTGTCTGGAGCAGCTTTCCCTGGTGATGCGGTCCTTGCAGGACTATGGGGCCCCCGTTTCTCGGCACAGAAGAGGGGTTTAAACCTACCCTGTGTGCCGTAGCTTCAGGTGTCGTTCCCCAGGGCATTGCTTTCTGCAGTACTTTGATCGGGCTTCATCTTATGTCTGTGCTGCTTTGGGGGGCTCAGTGTCTACATAGTTGTTTGGTGATTGTTACCTGCAGAAAATAAAACTGAGCTTTTGTGCTGTCTCTGACTTTATTTTTAGCTTCTGCACTTCCTCATACTGCATTTGTCTTTCAGTTGGAGGGGAGGTTCTGAGATTCAGATATTTGAGGACTACACCGTAATTGAAGACAATGTAAGAAGTGGGAGAATAAGAAAGTTGTATACTGTCATTCGGTATTAATATTGGAATATTCTCTCATTTTATAGTTATATTAAATGTTAAGACAAATTACCAGAGGCCTTCCCTGGTGGCTCAGATGGTAAAGAATCTGCCTGCAGTGTGGCAGACTGGGTTCAAACTCTGGGTTGTGAATATCCTCTGGAGAAGGTAATGGCAATCCACTCCAGTATTTTTGCCTGGAGAAATCCTGGACAGAGGAGCTTGCAGGCTACAATTCATGGGGTTGCAAGGAGTTGGACTCCACAGAGCAAGTGCACTTTTCACTTTTCATATAACACCTGAATGATGCTGTTTTTCAGTCTATAATTCATGGCCAACTATTTGTGCCCCCATGGACTGTAGCATACCAGTCTCCTTTGTCCTCCACTATCTCCTGGAATTCGCTCAAATTCATGTCCATTGAGTGGGTTCTGCTATCTAATCATCTCATCCTCTGACTCCCCCTTCTCCTGTTGCCTTCAGTCTTCCCCAGCATCAGGGTCTCTTCCAGGTAGTTGGCCCTTCACATCAGGTAGCCAAAGTATAGGAGCTTCAGGATCAGCTTGAGTCTGTCCAATGAATATTCAGGGTTGATTTCCTTTAGGATTGACTGGTCTGTTCTCCTTGCAGTCCAAGTCCTCTCAAGAGTATCCGTGTACCCTGAAACCTTGCTATACTCACTAATTAATTGTAATAGCTCTTTTCTATGTCCCACTGGACTTCATACGTAGACAGTCATTTTGTCTGTAAATAAATACACATTTCTTTCTTTCTTTCCAATTTATGCGTTTTCACTGATTTCTTTTAAAATGAAAGCTCCAACACTTTGGCCACCTGATTTGAAGAGGTGGCTCATTGGCAAAGCCCCTAATGCTGGGAACGTTTGAAGGCAGGAAGATAAGGGGACGATGGAGGATGAGACGGTTGGATGGCTATTAAAAAGAACACATTGGAATCAGTTCTAACGAGGTGGATGAAACTGGAGCCTTTTATACAGGGTGAAGTAAGTCACAAAGAAAAATGCCAGTACGGTATAATAATGCACATGTATCGAATTTAGAAAGATGGTAACGATGACCCTATATGCAAGAAAGCAAAAGACACACAGAGATAAAGAATATGCTTTTGGACTGTTTGGGAGAAGGTGAGGGTGGGATGATTTGAGACAATAGCTTTGAAACATATATATTACCACAAGAGAAATAGATTGTCAGTCCAGGTTCGATGCATAAGACAGGGAGCTCAGGGCCGGTGCACCGGGATGACCCTGAGGAATTGGATAGGGAGGGAAGTGGGAGTGGGATTCAGAATGTGGGACACATGTACACACATGGCTGATTCATGTCAATGTATGGCAAAAACCAGAACAATATTCTAAAGTAATGAGCCTCCGATTAAAATAAATAAATAAATGTAAAAAGAGGAAAGCCAAAAAAATTTGCAGAAATAGATGAAATCAACAAATTCCTTGAATGACCAAAATGCCCAAAACTAACTCAAGAAGAAAGTAAAAACCCTAGATATCCCTAGGTCTATCAAAGATTTGGAACAGAAAACTACAGGCCCATGTGACTTAAGTAGTGAATGCTATGAAACACATAAAGGAGAAATATCACCAATTCCATACAAATTCTTTCATAAAGTAGAGGAGATTAAACAGTTCTCAAATAATTATGAGGCCAGCCTTCCAAAATACCAAAACTGGTTGAAGACATTGCAAGAAAAGAAAACTATAGAACTTATTCTTCATTAAGCAAAAAAATGAAATGTTAGCAAATTTAATCCAGCAATATATAAAGCATTAGGACCAAAAGAGATCTATCCCAAGAATGAAAGATTGGTTATGCATTAACATATCTTCAACCAGCATTATTCATCAATGAAGAAACCACAGGAGAAAAACCATATGTTCATTTGGATAGATGCCACAAAAGCATTTGACAATATTCGAGAACCACTATCTTAAAAACTCTTGGAAACCTAGGACTACAAACAGACTTTCTTAGTCTGATCAAGGTCACCTACAAAACTCCTCCAACTAAAGGTGATAATGGAGGAAAATCTAATCCCTACAACTGTGGGTGGGGAAGGCTGCTGGCCTTCGATTTGGAGGCCACTGAGAGGCCTATCCAGCCAGGCAGTGAGAATCAAGTGGACTGATTGAAGTACCTGTCCCCTCCTTGGGCAGTGGCCCTGATCCACTCACTTCCCGTGGCACCAATGGTTCCCCGGCAGATGCACACCATCAATCAGATGGTGGTACCCGAGCCCCGTCATCGCCCCCAGCAGCACTGTGTCTGTTGACTTGACCCCTTCCAGACACAGAAATAGACCAGCACCCAGCATGCCAGCAGACACAGGGTCACCTCCCAGTTGAGGGCACCTGGCAGCTACAGCCCTCCAGAGAGCTAGAAGACCTTGTTCCTGGAGGTGGAAGGCCCGTGAGAGTTGTGCCAGCAGAGGCCATGCGACTAGGGGTTTCCTGAGGGCCATGGTCCTTCCAGCAGCCCTTGTGTGAGGCTGTTCACACCGGTGCTTCTGGCGGGCATGGGTAAGCCCCTAGCCTGGATTCCATGCCGTCTGTGTGCCTACAGCCCCAAGAGGCCCAGCCCCATGCCGTCTCCAGTGAGTCCAACAGTAGTCCTTGCTTCCCTCCTCAGGCGGCCAAGCACAGTCCACTCTGCATCCCTAGTCTCAGGACTCCAGGACCGGTTCCCCATCCACCACCTTGCAAAGGCACCTGTGCATGAACAAAGCACACAGAGATGCCAATCTGCATGCCTCTGACACGTGCTCTCTGTCTCACACACACACACACACACACACACACACCCAAGTGCATGACCCTGTACACAAACACACTTATACTCCCATGTGCATGCACCTGACCATATGCTCTCTCACACACAGGTACACACACATGTGCTAGCACCTGTGCATAGGCACTATCTTTCTCGGGCACACACACATACAGACATGGACAGGAAGATGCCCATGTGTTGCACTTACTTAGAGACATACAAATTCGCACATGAGCTTCGTGTGGACACCAGAGGGACAGACCAGGCGTGACACAAGGGGGCCCCACTGCCTTCCAGAAGTTCATGGCAAGGACCTGTGCTCAGCAGGATGGTCACCTGTGAGGGTGGCCAGGTTGGCAACGGCACAGACTTGGAGGTGCACAGGGACCAGGGCTCACTTGGGGTTTGCAGGCTTGGACCAGAAACAGTCACGTGGGCTGCAAAGTGTGGCAGTGTCTGCTTGAGCATGCGGACTGAGGAGCTGCCCCCCGCCCCTCCCCACGCCCCCTGAGGCATCACCACTAAGCCGTTTACCAGGTCTCCGGGCCAAGGCAGGGCTGACTTAGAGCACCCAGACCACATGGGTGTGTGTCTGCACAGGCGGAAGGGGGCGACACGGCACACTAACGCATGAAATTTCAGCAGGGGGCGTCCATTGCCCGAGAGCCTGCAGTCATCATGGGAACGAATGCTCGGTGGGAACCAATCGAGAAGCAGGACCAGGGTGAGTGTGCGCAGGCGCTCTGCCTATGCTGAGCTGCAGGTCTCAGTACATGCTTGGGTTCTGTAGAGAGGGTTCAGTCTTTCCCGCTCCGCAGGTTGGGGGAGAGGGTTCAAGATGGAGTCTGACGCGCACGGTGGAGGAGCCAGCAGTCCAGCAGATGAAGACCCAGGTGCCGTGGAATTTGCAACGGGCACAGCACAGGGCAGCTGCAGCAAGCCTGGTGGCGCTGGTGGCCAGGATGACCCTAGAGACCCAGCTTGCCCTGGTTACGCCGTGAGTCGTGGAGTTCATGGAGGCGCTCGTGTCCTGGCTGGTCCCAGAAGCCCCAGCGCTGCAGGAGAGTCAGGTGGTGCAGCCGGCGCCATTCCGCAGATCCCGGGGCCATCACACGCTCCAGGGCCTGGTGAAGGCGCTGCACCTGGAGCTGCAGTTCTGAGTAACCGAATCCTCCAGTTGTATCCTATTCCAGGAACCATGGTGGGCCAGGCAGCCGAGGGGGCCGGGTGTGGACTAGGGGTGGTTTGGGGGGTTGCAAGTGGTTCTAGAGTGTAGGAGGAGGGTACTCTGGGGGGCTGGAGGATATGGGTCAGGGGTGGTCTGGCTGCCAGTGGAAGATATTGAGGAAAAGCAACCTGAAAGGAACCACAGAGTCGGGCAGTGATATCCAGGGTGTCTGGCAGTGGCCTTGTGGTAGAAGGCATGTTTCCGTGAGCAGGGAGCCTGTCGTACAGGCAAAATGTGTGGTGCAGATGGTAGTGAGGAAAAGCAACCTGAAGGGATCCAGAGGGTTGTGCAGTGATATCCAGGGTGTACTCAGAGTATAGGCTGAAAGGTCCGGACTTTCTAGGCGGCCTCCTTGTGCGAGAAGGCAGGCCTCAGGGAGCAAGGATCCTGACGTACAGGCAAAATGAGAAATGCGGATGGTGCCTTAACCATATGTCCACCAGAAGCCTCAGTGTGCCTTTCTCATCACACGCGGAAGCGGACCTTGCCCGCCACTTCCTGACTACACGTACTCAATTGCGAGGGCGGATTCGGAAGGAGCTCTACGTTAATGGCCGCATGATGGTTCTGTGAGTTCTAAAGGGGTCCAGGGCCGGGGAGAGGGTGGTGGGTGCTGGGTGGTGGCCAAGGCCAGTCTGGGCCCAGGAGGAGCCATAATGGACGGGTTAAGCCTAAAGGAAAAGTGTAGTGCTCTGGGCTTGTCGGTGTGCGGGAACAGAGGGAGGACATGCTCCTCTTCCTCCTTCTCGGCAGGAAAGTTGAATTTCATTTTCCCTCCCTTTCAGCCGATTGACTGCTGAAGACCCTGGCCTGCTCCAGAACTCCATCGTCTTCTGTCTGGAGCAGCTTTCCCTGGTGATGCGGTCCTTGCAGCACTTTGGGGCCCGTGTTTCTCGGCACAGAAGAGGGGTTTAAACCTAGCCTATGTGCCCTAGCTTCAGGCGTCGTTCCCCAGGGCGTTGCTTTCTGCAGTACTTTGATCGGGCTTCATCTTATGTCTGTGCTGCTTTTGGGGGCTCAGTGTCTACATAGTTGTTTGGTGATTGTTAACTGCGGAAAATAAAACTGAGCTTTTGTGCTGTCTCTGACTTTATTTTTAGCTTCTGCACTTCCTCATACTGCATGTGTCTTTCAGTTGGAGGGGAGGTTCTGAGATCCAAGTGTTCGAGGACTACAACGTAATTGAAGACAATGTAAGAAGTGGGAGAATAAGAAAGTTGTATACTGTCATTCGGTAATAATTTTGGAGTATTTTATGATTTTATAGTTATATTAAATGTTAAGAGTTACCAGAGGCCTTCCCTGGTGGCTCAGATGGTAAAGAATCTGCCTGCAGTGTGGTAGACCGGGTTCAAACTCCGGGTTGTGAATATCCTCTGGAGAAGGTAATGGCAATCCACTCCAGTATTTTTGCCTGGAGAAATCCTGGACAGTGGAGCTTGCAGGCTACAATTCATGGGCTTGCAAGGAGTTGGACTCCACAGAGCAAGTGCACTTTTCACTTTTCATTTAACACCTGAAGGATGTTGTTTCTTCAGTCTATAATTCATGGCCAACTATTTGTGCCCCCATGGACTGTAGCATACCAGACTCCTTTGTCCTCCACTATCTCCTGGAATTTACTCCAGTTCATGTCCATTGAGTGGGTTATGCTATCTACCCATCTCATCCTCTGTCTCCCCCTTCTCCTGTTGCCTTCAGTCTTCCCCAGCATCAGGGTCTCTTCCAGGTAGTTGGCCCTTCACATCAGGTAGCCAAAGTATAGGAGCTTCAGGATCAGCATGAGTCCGTCCAATGAATATTCAGGGTTGACTTCCTTTAGGATTGACTGGTCTGTTCTCCTTGCAGTCCAAGTCCTCTCAAGGGTATCCGTGAACCCTGAAACCTTGCTCTACTCACTAATTAATTGTAATAGCTCTTTTCTACGTCCCACTGGACTTCATCCATAGACAATCATTTTGTCTGTAAATAAATACACAGTTCTTTCTTTCTTTCCAATTTATGCGTTTTAACTGATTTCTTTTAAAATGAAAGCTCCAACACTTTGGCCACCTGATTTGAAGAGGTGACTCACTGGCAAAGCCCCTAATGCTGGGAACGATTGAAGGCAGGAAGATAAGGGGACGATGGAGGATGAGATGGTTGGATGGCTATTAAAAAGAACACACTGGAATCAGCTCTAACGAGGTGGATGAAACTGGAGCCTTTTATACAGGGTGAAGTAAGTCACAAAGAAAAACGCCAATACGGTATAGTAATGCATATATGTCGAATTTAGCAAGATGGTAAGGATGACCCTATATGCAAGACAGCAAAAGAGACACCGAGATAAAGAACAGGCTGTTGGGCTGTTTGGGAGAAGGCGAGGGTGGGATGATTTGAGACAATCGCATTGAAACATGTATATTACCACACGAGAAATAGATCGTCAGTCCAGGTTCGATGCGTGAGACAGGGCGCTCAGGGCCGGTGCACCGGGATGACCCTGAGGAATTGGATAGGGAGGGAAGTGGGAGTGGGATTCAGAATGTGGGACACATGTACACACATGGCTGACTCATGTCAATGTATGGCAAAAACCAGAACAATATTGTAAAGTAATGAGCCTCCAATTTAAATAAATAAATAAATGTAAAAAGAGGAAAGCCAAAAACATTTGCAAAAATAGATGAAATCAACAAATTCCTTGAATGACCAAAATTCCCAAAACTAACTCAAAAAGAAAGTGAAAACCCTAGATAATCCCTAGGTCTATCAAAGATTTGGAACAGAAAACTCCAGGCCCATGTGACTTAAGTAGTGAATCCTATGAAATACATAAAGGAGAAATATCACCAAACCCATACAAATTCTTTCATAGAGGAGATTTAACAGTTCTCAAATCATTATGGGGCCAGCCTTCCACAATACCAAAATTGGATGAAGACACTGCAAGAAAAGAAAATTATAGAACAATATTCTTCATTAAGCAAAAAAAAAAAAAAAAATGAAATGTTAGCAAAATTAATCCAGCAATATATAAAGCATTAGGACCAAAAAAGATCTATCCCAAGAATGAAGGATTGGTTATGCATTAAAATATCTTCAACCAGCGTTATTCATCACATGAAGAAAACACAGGAGAAAACCCATATGATCATTTGGATAGATGCCGCAAAAGCATTTGACGATATTCGAGAACCACTATCTTAAAAACTCTTGGAAACCTAGGACTACAAACAGACTTTCTTAATCTGATCAAGGTCACCTACAAAACTCCTACAACTAAAGGTGATAATGGAGGAAAATCGAATCCCTACACTGTGGGTGGGGACGGCTGCTGGCCTTCGATTTGGAGGCCACCGAGAGGCCTATCCAGCCAGGCAGTGAGGATCAAGCGGACTGATTGAAGTAACCTGTCCCCTCCTCGGGCAGTGGCCCTGATCCACTCGCCTCCCGTGGCACCAGTGGTTCCCCGGCAGACGCACACCCCCTATCAGAGAGTGGCGCCCGAGCCCCGTCATCGCCCCCAGCAGCACTGTGTCTGTTGACTTGACCCCTTCCAGACACAGACATAGACCAGCACCCAGCAGGCCAGCAGACACAGGGTCACCTTCCAGTTGAGGGCACCTGGCAGCTACAGCCCTCCGGAGAGCTACACGACCTTGTTCCTGGAGAGGGAAGGCCCGTGAGAGTTGTGCCAGCAGAGGCCATGCGACTAGGGGTTTCCTGGAGGCCACTGTCCTTCCGGCAGCCCTGTGTGAGGCTGTTCGCACCGGTGCTTCTGGCGGGTCTGGGTAAGCCCCTAGCCTGGACTCCATGCCGTCTGTGTGCCTGCAGCCCCAAGAGGCCCAGCCCCATGCCATCTCCAGTGAGTCCAACAGTAGTCCTCGCTTCCCTCCTCAGGCAGCTAAGCACAGTCCACTCCGCATCCCTAGTCTCAGGACTCCAGGACCGGTTCCCCATCCACCACCATGCAAAGGCACCTGCGCATGAACAAAGCACACAGAGATGCCAATCTGCATGCCTCTGACACGTGCTCTCTGTCTCACACACACACACGCACACCCCCCCCCATGTGCATGACCCTGTGCACAAACACACTTATACTCCCATGTGCATGCACCTGACCACATGCTCTCTCACACACAGGTACACACACATGTGCTAGCACCTGTGCATAGGCACTGCCTATCTTTCTCGGGCACACACACACACACACAGACATGGACAGGCAGATGCCCATGTGTTGCACCTACCTAGAGACACACGAATGCACACGTCAGCTCCGTGTGGGACACCAGAGGGACAGACCAGGCGTGACACAAAGGGGCCCCACTGCCTTCCGGAAGTTGATGACAAGGATCTGCGCTCAGCAGGATGGTCACCTGTGAGCGTGGCCAGGTTGGCAACGGCACAGACTTGGAGGTGCACAGGGACCAGGGCTCACTTGGGGTTTGCAGGCTTGGACCAGAAACAGTCACGTGCGCTGCAGAGTGTGGCAGTGTCTGCCTGACCATGCGCACTAAGGAGGTGCCCCCCCACCCCCCTCCCCCACACACACACCCAGAGGCATCACCACTAAGCCGTTTACCAGGTCTCCGGGCCAAGGCAGGGCTGACTTAGAGCACCCAGACCACATGGGTGTGTGTCCGCACAGGCGGAAGGGGGCGACACGGCACACTAACGCATGAAATTTTAGCCGGGGGCGTCCATTGCCCGAGAGCCTGCAGTCATCGCGGGAACGAATGTTCGGTGGGAACCAATCGAGAGGCAGGACCAGGGTGAGTGTGCGCAGGCGCTCTGCCTATGCTGAGCTGCAGGTCGCAGTACACGCCTGGGTTCTGTAGGGAGGGTTCAGTCTTTCCGGCTGCGGAGGGAGCGGGAGAGGGTTCAAGATGGAGTCCGACGCGCACGGTGGAGGAGCCAGCAGGGCAGCCGATGAACACCCAGGTGCCGTGGAATTTGCAGTGGGCACAGCACGTGGTAGCTGCAGCCAGCCGGGTGGTGCTGGTGGCCAGGATGACCCTGACGACCCAGCTGGCCCTGGTGATGCCGTCAGCCGTGGAGTTCATGGAGGCGCTGGTGACCTGGCTGGTCCCAGAGGCCCCAGCGCTGCAGGAGAGTCAGGTGGTGCAGCTGCTGCCATTCCGCACATCCCGGGGCCATCACACGCTCCAGGGCCTGGTGGAGATACTCCACCTGGAGCCGCAGTTCTGAGTAATCGAGCCATCCAGTTGTATCCTATTCCAGGAACCCCAGCGGGCCAGGCGGCCGCGGGGGCCAGGATGTGAGCTAGGGGTGGTTTGGCGGGGGCGGGGGCGGGGTGGGGGGGCGGTTACAAGTGGTGCTAAAGTGTAGGAGGAGCGAACTCTGGGGGGCTGGAGGATATGGGTGAGGGGTGGTCTGGCTGTGAGGGGAAGACAGTGAGGAAAAGCACCCTGAAGGGAACCAGAGAGTCGGGAGGTGATATCCACGGTGTCTGCCAGTGGCCTTGTGGTAGAATGCGTGTTTCCGTGAGCAGGGAGCCTGTGGTACAGGCAAAATGAATAGTGTGGATGGTGGTGAGGAAAAGCAACCTGAAGGGTCCCAGAGGGTCGTGCAGTGATATCCGGGGTGTAACTCAGGGTATAGGCTGAGAGGTCCGGACTTTCTAGGCGGCCTCCTTGTGGGAGAAAGCGGGTCTCAGTGGGCAGGGATCCCGACGTACAGGCAAAATGAGAAATGCGGTTGGTGCCTTAACCTCATGTCCACCAGCAGCCTCACTGTGCCTTTCGCATCATACGTGGATGCGGGCCTTGCCCGCCACTTCCTGACTGTACGTACCCAACTGCGAGGGCCGATTCGGAAGGAGCTCGACGTTAATGGCCGCATGCTGGTTCTGTGAGTTCTAAAGGGGTCCAGGGCCGGGGAGAGGGTGGTGGGTGGTGGGTGGTGGCCAAGGCCAGTCTGGGCCCAGGAGGAGCCATAACGGACGGTTAAGCCTAAAGGAAAAGTGTGGTGCTCTGGGCTTGTCGGTGTGCGGGAACGGAGGGAGGACGTGCTCCTCTTCCTCCTTCTCGGAGGAAAGTTGAATGACATTTTCCCTCCCTTTCAGCCGATTGACTGCTGAAGACCCTGGCCTGCTCCAGAACTCCATCGTCTTCTGTCTGGAGCAGCTTTCCCTGGTGATGCGGTCCTTGCAGCACTTTGGGGGCCGTGTTTCTCGGCACAGAAGAGGGGTTTAAACCTAGCCTATGTGCCCTAGCTTCAGGCGTCGTTCCCCAGGGCGTTGCTTTCTGCAGTACTTTGATCGGGCTTCATCTTATGTCTGTGCTGCTTTTGGGGGCTCAGTGTCTACATAGTTGTTTGGTGATTGTTAACTGCGGAAAATAAAACTGAGCTTTTGTGCTGTCTCTGACTTTATTTTTAGCTTCTGCACTTCCTCATACTGCATGTGTCTTTCAGTTGGAGGGGAGGTTCTGAGATCCAAGTGTTCGAGGACTACAACGTAATTGAAGACAATGTAAGAAGTGGGAGAATAAGAAAGTTGTATACTGTCATTCGGTAATAATTTTGGAGTATTTTATGATTTTATAGTTATATTAAATGTTAAGAGTTACCAGAGGCCTTCCCTGGTGGCTCAGATGGTAAAGAATCTGCCTGCAGTGTGGTAGACCGGGTTCAAACTCCGGGTTGTGAATATCCTCTGGAGAAGGTAATGGCAATCCACTCCAGTATTTTTGCCTGGAGAAATCCTGGACAGTGGAGCTTGCAGGCTACAATTCATGGGCTTGCAAGGAGTTGGACTCCACAGAGCAAGTGCACTTTTCACTTTTCATTTAACACCTGAAGGATGTTGTTTCTTCAGTCTATAATTCATGGCCAACTATTTGTGCCCCCATGGACTGTAGCATACCAGACTCCTTTGTCCTCCACTATCTCCTGGAATTTACTCCAGTTCATGTCCATTGAGTGGGTTATGCTATCTACCCATCTCATCCTCTGTCTCCCCCTTCTCCTGTTGCCTTCAGTCTTCCCCAGCATCAGGGTCTCTTCCAGGTAGTTGGCCCTTCACATCAGGTAGCCAAAGTATAGGAGCTTCAGGATCAGCATGAGTCCGTCCAATGAATATTCAGGGTTGACTTCCTTTAGGATTGACTGGTCTGTTCTCCTTGCAGTCCAAGTCCTCTCAAGGGTATCCGTGAACCCTGAAACCTTGCTCTACTCACTAATTAATTGTAATAGCTCTTTTCTACGTCCCACTGGACTTCATCCATAGACAATCATTTTGTCTGTAAATAAATACACAGTTCTTTCTTTCTTTCCAATTTATGCGTTTTAACTGATTTCTTTTAAAATGAAAGCTCCAACACTTTGGCCACCTGATTTGAAGAGGTGACTCACTGGCAAAGCCCCTAATGCTGGGAACGATTGAAGGCAGGAAGATAAGGGGACGATGGAGGATGAGATGGTTGGATGGCTATTAAAAAGAACACACTGGAATCAGCTCTAACGAGGTGGATGAAACTGGAGCCTTTTATACAGGGTGAAGTAAGTCACAAAGAAAAACGCCAATACGGTATAGTAATGCATATATGTCGAATTTAGCAAGATGGTAAGGATGACCCTATATGCAAGACAGCAAAAGAGACACCGAGATAAAGAACAGGCTGTTGGGCTGTTTGGGAGAAGGCGAGGGTGGGATGATTTGAGACAATCGCATTGAAACATGTATATTACCACACGAGAAATAGATCGTCAGTCCAGGTTCGATGCGTGAGACAGGGCGCTCAGGGCCGGTGCACCGGGATGACCCTGAGGAATTGGATAGGGAGGGAAGTGGGAGTGGGATTCAGAATGTGGGACACATGTACACACATGGCTGACTCATGTCAATGTATGGCAAAAACCAGAACAATATTGTAAAGTAATGAGCCTCCAATTTAAATAAATAAATAAATGTAAAAAGAGGAAAGCCAAAAACATTTGCAAAAATAGATGAAATCAACAAATTCCTTGAATGACCAAAATTCCCAAAACTAACTCAAAAAGAAAGTGAAAACCCTAGATAATCCCTAGGTCTATCAAAGATTTGGAACAGAAAACTCCAGGCCCATGTGACTTAAGTAGTGAATCCTATGAAATACATAAAGGAGAAATATCACCAAACCCATACAAATTCTTTCATAGAGGAGATTTAACAGTTCTCAAATCATTATGGGGCCAGCCTTCCACAATACCAAAATTGGATGAAGACACTGCAAGAAAAGAAAATTATAGAACAATATTCTTCATTAAGCAAAAAAAAAAAAAAAAATGAAATGTTAGCAAAATTAATCCAGCAATATATAAAGCATTAGGACCAAAAAAGATCTATCCCAAGAATGAAGGATTGGTTATGCATTAAAATATCTTCAACCAGCGTTATTCATCACATGAAGAAAACACAGGAGAAAACCCATATGATCATTTGGATAGATGCCGCAAAAGCATTTGACGATATTCGAGAACCACTATCTTAAAAACTCTTGGAAACCTAGGACTACAAACAGACTTTCTTAATCTGATCAAGGTCACCTACAAAACTCCTACAACTAAAGGTGATAATGGAGGAAAATCGAATCCCTACACTGTGGGTGGGGACGGCTGCTGGCCTTCGATTTGGAGGCCACCGAGAGGCCTATCCAGCCAGGCAGTGAGGATCAAGCGGACTGATTGAAGTAACCTGTCCCCTCCTCGGGCAGTGGCCCTGATCCACTCGCCTCCCGTGGCACCAGTGGTTCCCCGGCAGACGCACACCCCCTATCAGATAGTGGCGCCCGAGCCCCGTCATCGCCCCCAGCAGCACTGTGTCTGTTGACTTGACCCCTTCCAGACACAGACATAGACCAGCACCCAGCAGGCCAGCAGACACAGGGTCACCTTCCAGTTGAGGGCACCTGGCAGCTACAGCCCTCCGGAGAGCTACACGACCTTGTTCCTGGAGAGGGAAGGCCCGTGAGAGTTGTGCCAGCAGAGGCCATGCGACTAGGGGTTTCCTGGAGGCCACTGTCCTTCCGGCAGCCCTGTGTGAGGCTGTTCGCACCGGTGCTTCTGGCGGGTCTGGGTAAGCCCCTAGCCTGGACTCCATGCCGTCTGTGTGCCTGCAGCCCCAAGAGGCCCAGCCCCATGCCATCTCCAGTGAGTCCAACAGTAGTCCTCGCTTCCCTCCTCAGGCAGCTAAGCACAGTCCACTCCGCATCCCTAGTCTCAGGACTCCAGGACCGGTTCCCCATCCACCACCATGCAAAGGCACCTGCGCATGAACAAAGCACACAGAGATGCCAATCTGCATGCCTCTGACACGTGCTCTCTGTCTCACACACACACACGCACACCCCCCCCCATGTGCATGACCCTGTGCACAAACACACTTATACTCCCATGTGCATGCACCTGACCACATGCTCTCTCACACACAGGTACACACACATGTGCTAGCACCTGTGCATAGGCACTGCCTATCTTTCTCGGGCACACACACACACACACAGACATGGACAGGCAGATGCCCATGTGTTGCACCTACCTAGAGACACACGAATGCACACGTCAGCTCCGTGTGGGACACCAGAGGGACAGACCAGGCGTGACACAAAGGGGCCCCACTGCCTTCCGGAAGTTGATGACAAGGATCTGCGCTCAGCAGGATGGTCACCTGTGAGCGTGGCCAGGTTGGCAACGGCACAGACTTGGAGGTGCACAGGGACCAGGGCTCACTTGGGGTTTGCAGGCTTGGACCAGAAACAGTCACGTGCGCTGCAGAGTGTGGCAGTGTCTGCCTGACCATGCGCACTAAGGAGGTGCCCCCCCACCCCCCTCCCCCACACACACACCCAGAGGCATCACCACTAAGCCGTTTACCAGGTCTCCGGGCCAAGGCAGGGCTGACTTAGAGCACCCAGACCACATGGGTGTGTGTCCGCACAGGCGGAAGGGGGCGACACGGCACACTAACGCATGAAATTTTAGCCGGGGGCGTCCATTGCCCGAGAGCCTGCAGTCATCGCGGGAACGAATGTTCGGTGGGAACCAATCGAGAGGCAGGACCAGGGTGAGTGTGCGCAGGCGCTCTGCCTATGCTGAGCTGCAGGTCGCAGTACACGCCTGGGTTCTGTAGGGAGGGTTCAGTCTTTCCGGCTGCGGAGGGAGCGGGAGAGGGTTCAAGATGGAGTCCGACGCGCACGGTGGAGGAGCCAGCAGGGCAGCCGATGAACACCCAGGTGCCGTGGAATTTGCAGTGGGCACAGCACGTGGTAGCTGCAGCCAGCCGGGTGGTGCTGGTGGCCAGGATGACCCTGACGACCCAGCTGGCCCTGGTGATGCCGTCAGCCGTGGAGTTCATGGAGGCGCTGGTGACCTGGCTGGTCCCAGAGGCCCCAGCGCTGCAGGAGAGTCAGGTGGTGCAGCTGCTGCCATTCCGCACATCCCGGGGCCATCACACGCTCCAGGGCCTGGTGGAGATACTCCACCTGGAGCCGCAGTTCTGAGTAATCGAGCCATCCAGTTGTATCCTATTCCAGGAACCCCAGCGGGCCAGGCGGCCGCGGGGGCCAGGATGTGAGCTAGGGGTGGTTTGGCGGGGGCGGGGGCGGGGTGGGGGGGCGGTTACAAGTGGTGCTAAAGTGTAGGAGGAGCGAACTCTGGGGGGCTGGAGGATATGGGTGAGGGGTGGTCTGGCTGTGAGGGGAAGACAGTGAGGAAAAGCACCCTGAAGGGAACCAGAGAGTCGGGAGGTGATATCCACGGTGTCTGCCAGTGGCCTTGTGGTAGAATGCGTGTTTCCGTGAGCAGGGAGCCTGTGGTACAGGCAAAATGAATAGTGTGGATGGTGGTGAGGAAAAGCAACCTGAAGGGTCCCAGAGGGTCGTGCAGTGATATCCGGGGTGTAACTCAGGGTATAGGCTGAGAGGTCCGGACTTTCTAGGCGGCCTCCTTGTGGGAGAAAGCGGGTCTCAGTGGGCAGGGATCCCGACGTACAGGCAAAATGAGAAATGCGGTTGGTGCCTTAACCTCATGTCCACCAGCAGCCTCACTGTGCCTTTCGCATCATACGTGGATGCGGGCCTTGCCCGCCACTTCCTGACTGTACGTACCCAACTGCGAGGGCCGATTCGGAAGGAGCTCGACGTTAATGGCCGCATGCTGGTTCTGTGAGTTCTAAAGGGGTCCAGGGCCGGGGAGAGGGTGGTGGGTGGTGGGTGGTGGCCAAGGCCAGTCTGGGCCCAGGAGGAGCCATAACGGACGGTTAAGCCTAAAGGAAAAGTGTGGTGCTCTGGGCTTGTCGGTGTGCGGGAACGGAGGGAGGACGTGCTCCTCTTCCTCCTTCTCGGAGGAAAGTTGAATGACATTTTCCCTCCCTTTCAGCCGATTGACTGCTGAAGACCCTGGCCTGCTCCAGAACTCCATCGTCTTCTGTCTGGAGCAGCTTTCCCTGGTGATGCGGTCCTTGCAGCACTTTGGGGGCCGTGTTTCTCGGCACAGAAGAGGGGTTTAAACCTAGCCTATGTGCCCTAGCTTCAGGCGTCGTTCCCCAGGGCGTTGCTTTCTGCAGTACTTTGATCGGGCTTCATCTTATGTCTGTGCTGCTTTTGGGGGCTCAGTGTCTACATAGTTGTTTGGTGATTGTTAACTGCGGAAAATAAAACTGAGCTTTTGTGCTGTCTCTGACTTTATTTTTAGCTTCTGCACTTCCTCATACTGCATGTGTCTTTCAGTTGGAGGGGAGGTTCTGAGATCCAAGTGTTCGAGGACTACAACGTAATTGAAGACAATGTAAGAAGTGGGAGAATAAGAAAGTTGTATACTGTCATTCGGTAATAATTTTGGAGTATTTTATGATTTTATAGTTATATTAAATGTTAAGAGTTACCAGAGGCCTTCCCTGGTGGCTCAGATGGTAAAGAATCTGCCTGCAGTGTGGTAGACCGGGTTCAAACTCCGGGTTGTGAATATCCTCTGGAGAAGGTAATGGCAATCCACTCCAGTATTTTTGCCTGGAGAAATCCTGGACAGTGGAGCTTGCAGGCTACAATTCATGGGCTTGCAAGGAGTTGGACTCCACAGAGCAAGTGCACTTTTCACTTTTCATTTAACACCTGAAGGATGTTGTTTCTTCAGTCTATAATTCATGGCCAACTATTTGTGCCCCCATGGACTGTAGCATACCAGACTCCTTTGTCCTCCACTATCTCCTGGAATTTACTCCAGTTCATGTCCATTGAGTGGGTTATGCTATCTACCCATCTCATCCTCTGTCTCCCCCTTCTCCTGTTGCCTTCAGTCTTCCCCAGCATCAGGGTCTCTTCCAGGTAGTTGGCCCTTCACATCAGGTAGCCAAAGTATAGGAGCTTCAGGATCAGCATGAGTCCGTCCAATGAATATTCAGGGTTGACTTCCTTTAGGATTGACTGGTCTGTTCTCCTTGCAGTCCAAGTCCTCTCAAGGGTATCCGTGAACCCTGAAACCTTGCTCTACTCACTAATTAATTGTAATAGCTCTTTTCTACGTCCCACTGGACTTCATCCATAGACAATCATTTTGTCTGTAAATAAATACACAGTTCTTTCTTTCTTTCCAATTTATGCGTTTTAACTGATTTCTTTTAAAATGAAAGCTCCAACACTTTGGCCACCTGATTTGAAGAGGTGACTCACTGGCAAAGCCCCTAATGCTGGGAACGATTGAAGGCAGGAAGATAAGGGGACGATGGAGGATGAGATGGTTGGATGGCTATTAAAAAGAACACACTGGAATCAGCTCTAACGAGGTGGATGAAACTGGAGCCTTTTATACAGGGTGAAGTAAGTCACAAAGAAAAACGCCAATACGGTATAGTAATGCATATATGTCGAATTTAGCAAGATGGTAAGGATGACCCTATATGCAAGACAGCAAAAGAGACACCGAGATAAAGAACAGGCTGTTGGGCTGTTTGGGAGAAGGCGAGGGTGGGATGATTTGAGACAATCGCATTGAAACATGTATATTACCACACGAGAAATAGATCGTCAGTCCAGGTTCGATGCGTGAGACAGGGCGCTCAGGGCCGGTGCACCGGGATGACCCTGAGGAATTGGATAGGGAGGGAAGTGGGAGTGGGATTCAGAATGTGGGACACATGTACACACATGGCTGACTCATGTCAATGTATGGCAAAAACCAGAACAATATTGTAAAGTAATGAGCCTCCAATTTAAATAAATAAATAAATGTAAAAAGAGGAAAGCCAAAAACATTTGCAAAAATAGATGAAATCAACAAATTCCTTGAATGACCAAAATTCCCAAAACTAACTCAAAAAGAAAGTGAAAACCCTAGATAATCCCTAGGTCTATCAAAGATTTGGAACAGAAAACTCCAGGCCCATGTGACTTAAGTAGTGAATCCTATGAAATACATAAAGGAGAAATATCACCAAACCCATACAAATTCTTTCATAGAGGAGATTTAACAGTTCTCAAATCATTATGGGGCCAGCCTTCCACAATACCAAAATTGGATGAAGACACTGCAAGAAAAGAAAATTATAGAACAATATTCTTCATTAAGCAAAAAAAAAAAAAAAAATGAAATGTTAGCAAAATTAATCCAGCAATATATAAAGCATTAGGACCAAAAAAGATCTATCCCAAGAATGAAGGATTGGTTATGCATTAAAATATCTTCAACCAGCGTTATTCATCACATGAAGAAAACACAGGAGAAAACCCATATGATCATTTGGATAGATGCCGCAAAAGCATTTGACGATATTCGAGAACCACTATCTTAAAAACTCTTGGAAACCTAGGACTACAAACAGACTTTCTTAATCTGATCAAGGTCACCTACAAAACTCCTACAACTAAAGGTGATAATGGAGGAAAATCGAATCCCTACACTGTGGGTGGGGACGGCTGCTGGCCTTCGATTTGGAGGCCACCGAGAGGCCTATCCAGCCAGGCAGTGAGGATCAAGCGGACTGATTGAAGTAACCTGTCCCCTCCTCGGGCAGTGGCCCTGATCCACTCGCCTCCCGTGGCACCAGTGGTTCCCCGGCAGACGCACACCCCCTATCAGATAGTGGCGCCCGAGCCCCGTCATCGCCCCCAGCAGCACTGTGTCTGTTGACTTGACCCCTTCCAGACACAGACATAGACCAGCACCCAGCAGGCCAGCAGACACAGGGTCACCTTCCAGTTGAGGGCACCTGGCAGCTACAGCCCTCCGGAGAGCTACACGACCTTGTTCCTGGAGAGGGAAGGCCCGTGAGAGTTGTGCCAGCAGAGGCCATGCGACTAGGGGTTTCCTGGAGGCCACTGTCCTTCCGGCAGCCCTGTGTGAGGCTGTTTGCACCGGTGCTTCTGGCGGGTCTGGGTAAGCCCCTAGCCTGGACTCCATGCCGTCTGTGTGCCTGCAGCCCCAAGAGGCCCAGCCCCATGCCATCTCCAGTGAGTCCAACAGTAGTCCTCGCTTCCCTCCTCAGGCAGCTAAGCACAGTCCACTCCGCATCCCTAGTCTCAGGACTCCAGGACCGGTTCCCCATCCACCACCATGCAAAGGCACCTGCGCATGAACAAAGCACACAGAGATGCCAATCTGCATGCCTCTGACACGTGCTCTCTGTCTCACACACACACACGCACACCCCCCCCCATGTGCATGACCCTGTGCACAAACACACTTATACTCCCATGTGCATGCACCTGACCACATGCTCTCTCACACACAGGTACACACACATGTGCTAGCACCTGTGCATAGGCACTGCCTATCTTTCTCGGGCACACACACACACACACAGACATGGACAGGCAGATGCCCATGTGTTGCACCTACCTAGAGACACACGAATGCACACGTCAGCTCCGTGTGGGACACCAGAGGGACAGACCAGGCGTGACACAAAGGGGCCCCACTGCCTTCCGGAAGTTGATGACAAGGATCTGCGCTCAGCAGGATGGTCACCTGTGAGCGTGGCCAGGTTGGCAACGGCACAGACTTGGAGGTGCACAGGGACCAGGGCTCACTTGGGGTTTGCAGGCTTGGACCAGAAACAGTCACGTGCGCTGCAGAGTGTGGCAGTGTCTGCCTGACCATGCGCACTAAGGAGGTGCCCCCCCACCCCCCTCCCCCACACACACACCCAGAGGCATCACCACTAAGCCGTTTACCAGGTCTCCGGGCCAAGGCAGGGCTGACTTAGAGCACCCAGACCACATGGGTGTGTGTCCGCACAGGCGGAAGGGGGCGACACGGCACACTAACGCATGAAATTTTAGCCGGGGGCGTCCATTGCCCGAGAGCCTGCAGTCATCGCGGGAACGAATGTTCGGTGGGAACCAATCGAGAGGCAGGACCAGGGTGAGTGTGCGCAGGCGCTCTGCCTATGCTGAGCTGCAGGTCGCAGTACACGCCTGGGTTCTGTAGGGAGGGTTCAGTCTTTCCGGCTGCGGAGGGAGCGGGAGAGGGTTCAAGATGGAGTCCGACGCGCACGGTGGAGGAGCCAGCAGGGCAGCCGATGAACACCCAGGTGCCGTGGAATTTGCAGTGGGCACAGCACGTGGTAGCTGCAGCCAGCCGGGTGGTGCTGGTGGCCAGGATGACCCTGACGACCCAGCTGGCCCTGGTGATGCCGTCAGCCGTGGAGTTCATGGAGGCGCTGGTGACCTGGCTGGTCCCAGAGGCCCCAGCGCTGCAGGAGAGTCAGGTGGTGCAGCTGCTGCCATTCCGCACATCCCGGGGCCATCACACGCTCCAGGGCCTGGTGGAGATACTCCACCTGGAGCCGCAGTTCTGAGTAATCGAGCCATCCAGTTGTATCCTATTCCAGGAACCCCAGCGGGCCAGGCGGCCGCGGGGGCCAGGATGTGAGCTAGGGGTGGTTTGGCGGGGGCGGGGGCGGGGTGGGGGGGCGGTTACAAGTGGTGCTAAAGTGTAGGAGGAGCGAACTCTGGGGGGCTGGAGGATATGGGTGAGGGGTGGTCTGGCTGTGAGGGGAAGACAGTGAGGAAAAGCACCCTGAAGGGAACCAGAGAGTCGGGAGGTGATATCCACGGTGTCTGCCAGTGGCCTTGTGGTAGAATGCGTGTTTCCGTGAGCAGGGAGCCTGTGGTACAGGCAAAATGAATAGTGTGGATGGTGGTGAGGAAAAGCAACCTGAAGGGTCCCAGAGGGTCGTGCAGTGATATCCGGGGTGTAACTCAGGGTATAGGCTGAGAGGTCCGGACTTTCTAGGCGGCCTCCTTGTGGGAGAAAGCGGGTCTCAGTGGGCAGGGATCCCGACGTACAGGCAAAATGAGAAATGCGGTTGGTGCCTTAACCTCATGTCCACCAGCAGCCTCACTGTGCCTTTCGCATCATACGTGGATGCGGGCCTTGCCCGCCACTTCCTGACTGTACGTACCCAACTGCGAGGGCCGATTCGGAAGGAGCTCGACGTTAATGGCCGCATGCTGGTTCTGTGAGTTCTAAAGGGGTCCAGGGCCGGGGAGAGGGTGGTGGGTGGTGGGTGGTGGCCAAGGCCAGTCTGGGCCCAGGAGGAGCCATAACGGACGGTTAAGCCTAAAGGAAAAGTGTGGTGCTCTGGGCTTGTCGGTGTGCGGGAACGGAGGGAGGACGTGCTCCTCTTCCTCCTTCTCGGAGGAAAGTTGAATGACATTTTCCCTCCCTTTCAGCCGATTGACTGCTGAAGACCCTGGCCTGCTCCAGAACTCCATCGTCTTCTGTCTGGAGCAGCTTTCCCTGGTGATGCGGTCCTTGCAGCACTTTGGGGGCCGTGTTTCTCGGCACAGAAGAGGGGTTTAAACCTAGCCTATGTGCCCTAGCTTCAGGCGTCGTTCCCCAGGGCGTTGCTTTCTGCAGTACTTTGATCGGGCTTCATCTTATGTCTGTGCTGCTTTTGGGGGCTCAGTGTCTACATAGTTGTTTGGTGATTGTTAACTGCGGAAAATAAAACTGAGCTTTTGTGCTGTCTCTGACTTTATTTTTAGCTTCTGCACTTCCTCATACTGCATGTGTCTTTCAGTTGGAGGGGAGGTTCTGAGATCCAAGTGTTCGAGGACTACAACGTAATTGAAGACAATGTAAGAAGTGGGAGAATAAGAAAGTTGTATACTGTCATTCGGTAATAATTTTGGAGTATTTTATGATTTTATAGTTATATTAAATGTTAAGAGTTACCAGAGGCCTTCCCTGGTGGCTCAGATGGTAAAGAATCTGCCTGCAGTGTGGTAGACCGGGTTCAAACTCCGGGTTGTGAATATCCTCTGGAGAAGGTAATGGCAATCCACTCCAGTATTTTTGCCTGGAGAAATCCTGGACAGTGGAGCTTGCAGGCTACAATTCATGGGCTTGCAAGGAGTTGGACTCCACAGAGCAAGTGCACTTTTCACTTTTCATTTAACACCTGAAGGATGTTGTTTCTTCAGTCTATAATTCATGGCCAACTATTTGTGCCCCCATGGACTGTAGCATACCAGACTCCTTTGTCCTCCACTATCTCCTGGAATTTACTCCAGTTCATGTCCATTGAGTGGGTTATGCTATCTACCCATCTCATCCTCTGTCTCCCCCTTCTCCTGTTGCCTTCAGTCTTCCCCAGCATCAGGGTCTCTTCCAGGTAGTTGGCCCTTCACATCAGGTAGCCAAAGTATAGGAGCTTCAGGATCAGCATGAGTCCGTCCAATGAATATTCAGGGTTGACTTCCTTTAGGATTGACTGGTCTGTTCTCCTTGCAGTCCAAGTCCTCTCAAGGGTATCCGTGAACCCTGAAACCTTGCTCTACTCACTAATTAATTGTAATAGCTCTTTTCTACGTCCCACTGGACTTCATCCATAGACAATCATTTTGTCTGTAAATAAATACACAGTTCTTTCTTTCTTTCCAATTTATGCGTTTTAACTGATTTCTTTTAAAATGAAAGCTCCAACACTTTGGCCACCTGATTTGAAGAGGTGACTCACTGGCAAAGCCCCTAATGCTGGGAACGATTGAAGGCAGGAAGATAAGGGGACGATGGAGGATGAGATGGTTGGATGGCTATTAAAAAGAACACACTGGAATCAGCTCTAACGAGGTGGATGAAACTGGAGCCTTTTATACAGGGTGAAGTAAGTCACAAAGAAAAACGCCAATACGGTATAGTAATGCATATATGTCGAATTTAGCAAGATGGTAAGGATGACCCTATATGCAAGACAGCAAAAGAGACACCGAGATAAAGAACAGGCTGTTGGGCTGTTTGGGAGAAGGCGAGGGTGGGATGATTTGAGACAATCGCATTGAAACATGTATATTACCACACGAGAAATAGATCGTCAGTCCAGGTTCGATGCGTGAGACAGGGCGCTCAGGGCCGGTGCACCGGGATGACCCTGAGGAATTGGATAGGGAGGGAAGTGGGAGTGGGATTCAGAATGTGGGACACATGTACACACATGGCTGACTCATGTCAATGTATGGCAAAAACCAGAACAATATTGTAAAGTAATGAGCCTCCAATTTAAATAAATAAATAAATGTAAAAAGAGGAAAGCCAAAAACATTTGCAAAAATAGATGAAATCAACAAATTCCTTGAATGACCAAAATTCCCAAAACTAACTCAAAAAGAAAGTGAAAACCCTAGATAATCCCTAGGTCTATCAAAGATTTGGAACAGAAAACTCCAGGCCCATGTGACTTAAGTAGTGAATCCTATGAAATACATAAAGGAGAAATATCACCAAACCCATACAAATTCTTTCATAGAGGAGATTTAACAGTTCTCAAATCATTATGGGGCCAGCCTTCCACAATACCAAAATTGGATGAAGACACTGCAAGAAAAGAAAATTATAGAACAATATTCTTCATTAAGCAAAAAAAAAAAAAAAAATGAAATGTTAGCAAAATTAATCCAGCAATATATAAAGCATTAGGACCAAAAAAGATCTATCCCAAGAATGAAGGATTGGTTATGCATTAAAATATCTTCAACCAGCGTTATTCATCACATGAAGAAAACACAGGAGAAAACCCATATGATCATTTGGATAGATGCCGCAAAAGCATTTGACGATATTCGAGAACCACTATCTTAAAAACTCTTGGAAACCTAGGACTACAAACAGACTTTCTTAATCTGATCAAGGTCACCTACAAAACTCCTACAACTAAAGGTGATAATGGAGGAAAATCGAATCCCTACACTGTGGGTGGGGACGGCTGCTGGCCTTCGATTTGGAGGCCACCGAGAGGCCTATCCAGCCAGGCAGTGAGGATCAAGCGGACTGATTGAAGTAACCTGTCCCCTCCTCGGGCAGTGGCCCTGATCCACTCGCCTCCCGTGGCACCAGTGGTTCCCCGGCAGACGCACACCCCCTATCAGATAGTGGCGCCCGAGCCCCGTCATCGCCCCCAGCAGCACTGTGTCTGTTGACTTGACCCCTTCCAGACACAGACATAGACCAGCACCCAGCAGGCCAGCAGACACAGGGTCACCTTCCAGTTGAGGGCACCTGGCAGCTACAGCCCTCCGGAGAGCTACACGACCTTGTTCCTGGAGAGGGAAGGCCCGTGAGAGTTGTGCCAGCAGAGGCCATGCGACTAGGGGTTTCCTGGAGGCCACTGTCCTTCCGGCAGCCCTGTGTGAGGCTGTTCGCACCGGTGCTTCTGGCGGGTCTGGGTAAGCCCCTAGCCTGGACTCCATGCCGTCTGTGTGCCTGCAGCCCCAAGAGGCCCAGCCCCATGCCATCTCCAGTGAGTCCAACAGTAGTCCTCGCTTCCCTCCTCAGGCAGCTAAGCACAGTCCACTCCGCATCCCTAGTCTCAGGACTCCAGGACCGGTTCCCCATCCACCACCATGCAAAGGCACCTGCGCATGAACAAAGCACACAGAGATGCCAATCTGCATGCCTCTGACACGTGCTCTCTGTCTCACACACACACACGCACACCCCCCCCATGTGCATGACCCTGTGCACAAACACACTTATACTCCCATGTGCATGCACCTGACCACATGCTCTCTCACACACAGGTACACACACATGTGCTAGCACCTGTGCATAGGCACTGCCTATCTTTCTCGGGCACACACACACACACACAGACATGGACAGGCAGATGCCCATGTGTTGCACCTACCTAGAGACACACGAATGCACACGTCAGCTCCGTGTGGGACACCAGAGGGACAGACCAGGCGTGACACAAAGGGGCCCCACTGCCTTCCGGAAGTTGATGACAAGGATCTGCGCTCAGCAGGATGGTCACCTGTGAGCGTGGCCAGGTTGGCAACGGCACAGACTTGGAGGTGCACAGGGACCAGGGCTCACTTGGGGTTTGCAGGCTTGGACCAGAAACAGTCACGTGCGCTGCAGAGTGTGGCAGTGTCTGCCTGACCATGCGCACTAAGGAGGTGCCCCCCACCCCCCTCCCCCACACACACACCCAGAGGCATCACCACTAAGCCGTTTACCAGGTCTCCGGGCCAAGGCAGGGCTGACTTAGAGCACCCAGACCACATGGGTGTGTGTCCGCACAGGCGGAAGGGGGCGACACGGCACACTAACGCATGAAATTTTAGCCGGGGGCGTCCATTGCCCGAGAGCCTGCAGTCACCGCGGGAACGAATGTTCGGTGGGAACCAATCGAGAGGCAGGACCAGGGTGAGTGTGCGCAGGCGCTCTGCCTATGCTGAGCTGCAGGTCGCAGTACACGCCTGGGTTCTGTAGGGAGGGTTCAGTCTTTCCGGCTGCGGAGGGAGCGGGAGAGGGTTCAAGATGGAGTCCGACGCGCACGGTGGAGGAGCCAGCAGGGCAGCCGATGAACACCCAGGTGCCGTGGAATTTGCAGTGGGCACAGCACGTGGTAGCTGCAGCCAGCCGGGTGGTGCTGGTGGCCAGGATGACCCTGACGACCCAGCTGGCCCTGGTGATGCCGTCAGCCGTGGAGTTCATGGAGGCGCTGGTGACCTGGCTGGTCCCAGAGGCCCCAGCGCTGCAGGAGAGTCAGGTGGTGCAGCTGCTGCCATTCCGCACATCCCGGGGCCATCACACGCTCCAGGGCCTGGTGGAGATACTCCACCTGGAGCCGCAGTTCTGAGTAATCGAGCCATCCAGTTGTATCCTATTCCAGGAACCCCAGCGGGCCAGGCGGCCGCGGGGGCCAGGATGTGAGCTAGGGGTGGTTTGGCGGGGGCGGGGGCGGGGTGGGGGGGCGGTTACAAGTGGTGCTAAAGTGTAGGAGGAGCGAACTCTGGGGGGCTGGAGGATATGGGTGAGGGGTGGTCTGGCTGTGAGGGGAAGACAGTGAGGAAAAGCACCCTGAAGGGAACCAGAGAGTCGGGAGGTGATATCCACGGTGTCTGCCAGTGGCCTTGTGGTAGAATGCGTGTTTCCGTGAGCAGGGAGCCTGTGGTACAGGCAAAATGAATAGTGTGGATGGTGGTGAGGAAAAGCAACCTGAAGGGTCCCAGAGGGTCGTGCAGTGATATCCGGGGTGTAACTCAGGGTATAGGCTGAGAGGTCCGGACTTTCTAGGCGGCCTCCTTGTGGGAGAAAGCGGGTCTCAGTGGGCAGGGATCCCGACGTACAGGCAAAATGAGAAATGCGGTTGGTGCCTTAACCTCATGTCCACCAGCAGCCTCACTGTGCCTTTCGCATCATACGTGGATGCGGGCCTTGCCCGCCACTTCCTGACTGTACGTACCCAACTGCGAGGGCCGATTCGGAAGGAGCTCGACGTTAATGGCCGCATGCTGGTTCTGTGAGTTCTAAAGGGGTCCAGGGCCGGGGAGAGGGTGGTGGGTGGTGGGTGGTGGCCAAGGCCAGTCTGGGCCCAGGAGGAGCCATAACGGACGGTTAAGCCTAAAGGAAAAGTGTGGTGCTCTGGGCTTGTCGGTGTGCGGGAACGGAGGGAGGACGTGCTCCTCTTCCTCCTTCTCGGAGGAAAGTTGAATGACATTTTCCCTCCCTTTCAGCCGATTGACTGCTGAAGACCCTGGCCTGCTCCAGAGGTCCATCGCTTCTGTCTGGAGCAGCTTTCCCTGGTGATGCGGTCCTTGCAGCACTTTGGGGCCCCTGTTTCTCGGCACAGAAGAGGGGTTTAAACCTAGCCTATGTGCCCTAGCTTCAGGTGGTCTTTCCCCAGGGCATTGCTTTCTGCAGTACTTTGATCGGGCTTCATCTTATGTCTGTGCTGCTTTTGGGGCTCAGTGTCTACATAGTTGTTTGGTGATTGTTAACTGCAGAAAATAAAACTGAGCTTTTGTGCTGTCTCTGACTTTATTTTTAGCTTCTGCACTTCCTCATACTGCATGTGTCTTTCAGTTGGAGGGGAGGTTCTGAGATCCAGATATTCGAGGACTACAACGTAATTGAAGACAATGTAAGAAGTGGGAGAATAAGAAAGTTGTATACTGTCATTTGGTATTAATTTTGGAATATTTTATGATTTTATAGTTATATTAAATGTTAAGATAAATTACCAGAGGCCTTCCCTGGTGGCTCAGATGGTAAAGAATCTGCCTGCAGTGTGGCAGACCGGGTTCAATCTCTGGGTTGGGAATATCCTCTGGAGAAGGTAATGGCAATCCACTCCAGTATTTTTGCCTGGAGAAATCCTGGACAGTGGAGCTTGCAGGCTACAATTCATGGGCTTGCAAGGAGTTGGACTCCACAGAGCAAGTGCACTTTTCACTTTTCATATAACACCTGAAGGATGTTGTTTTTCAGTCTGTAATTCATGGCCAACTATTTGTGCCCCCATGGACTGTAGCATACCAGACTCCTTTGTCCTCCACTATCTCCTGGAATTTGCTCAAATTCATGTCCATTGAGTGGGTTATGCTATCTACCCTTCTCATCCTCTGTCTCCCCCTTCTCCTGTTGCCTTCAGTCTTCCCCAGCATCAGGGTATCTTCCAGGTAGTTGGCCCTTCACATCAGGTAGCCAAAGTATAGGAGCTTCAGGATCAGCATGAGTCCGTCCAATGAATATTCAGGGTTGATTTCCTTTAGGATTGACTGGTCTGTTCTCCTTGCAGTCCAAGTCCTCTCAAGAGTATCCGTGTACCCTGAAACCTTGCTATACTCACTAATTAATTGTAATAGCTCTTTTCTATGTCCCACTGGACTTCATACGTAGACAGTCATTTTGTCTGTAAATAAATACACAGTTCTTTCTTTCTTTCCAATTTATGCGTTTTCACTGATTTCTTTTAAAATGAAAGCTCCAACACTTTGGCCACCTGATTTGAAGAGGTGGCTCACTGGCAAAGCCCCTAATGCTGGGAACGTTTGAAGGCAGGAAGATAAGGGGACGATGGAGGATGAGACGGTTGGATGGCTATTAAAAAGAACACATTGGAATCAGTTCTAACGAGGTGGATGAAACTGGAGCCTTTTATACAGGGTGAAGTAAGTCACAAAGAAAAATGCCAATACGGTATAATAATGCACATGTATCGAATTTAGAAAGATGGTAACGATGACCCTATATGCAAGAAAGCAAAAGACACACAGAGATAAAGAATATGCTTTTGGACTGTTTGGGAGAAGGTGAGGGTGGGATGATTTGAGACAATAGCTTTGAAACATATATATTACCACAAGAGAAATAGATTGTCAGTCCAGGTTCGATGCATAAGACAGGGAGCTCAGGGCCGGTGCACCGGGATGACCCTGAGGAATTGGATAGGGAGGGAAGTGGGAGTGGGATTCAGAATGTGGGACACATGTACACACATGGCTGATTCATGTCAATGTATGGCAAAAACCAGAACAATATTCTAAAGTAATGAGCCTCCGATTAAAATAAATAAATAAATGTAAAAAGAGGAAAGCCAAAAAATTTTGCAGAAATAGATGAAATCAACAAATTCCTTGAATGACCAAAATGCCCAAAACTAACTCAAGAAGAAAGTAAAAACCCTAGATATCCCTAGGTCTATCAAAGATTTGGAACAGAAAACTACAGGCCCATGTGACTTAAGTAGTGAATGCTATGAAACACATAAAGGAGAAATATCACCAATTCCATACAAATTCTTTCATAACGTAGAGGAGATTAAACAGTTCTCAAATAATTATGAGGCCAGCCTTCCAAAATACCAAAACTGGTTGAAGACATTGCAAGAAAAGAAAACTATAGAACTTATTCTTCATTAAGCAAAAAAATGAAATGTTAGCAAATTTAATCCAGCAATATATAAAGCATTAGGACCAAAAGAGATCTATCCCAAGAATGAAAGATTGGTTATGCATTAACATATCTTCAACCAGCATTATTCATCAATGAAGAAACCACAGGAGAAAAACCATATGTTCATTTGGATAGATGCCACAAAAGCATTTGACAATATTCGAGAACCACTATCTTAAAAACTCTTGGAAACCTAGGACTACAAACAGACTTTCTTAGTCTGATCAAGGTCACCTACAAAACTCCTCCAACTAAAGGTGATAATGGAGGAAAATCTAATCCCTACAACTGTGGGTGGGGAAGGCTGCTGGCCTTCGTTTTGGAGGCCACCGAGAGGCCTATCCAGCTAGGCAGTGAGGATCAAGCAGACCGATTGAAGTACCTGTCCCCTCCTTGGGCAGTAGCCCTATTCCACTCACCTCCTGTGGCACCAGTGGTTCCCCAGCAGACACACACCCCCTATCAGATAGTGGCGCCCGAGCCCCGTCATCGCCCATAGCAGCACTGTGTCTGTTGACCCCTTCCAGACACAGAAATAGACTCGCACCCAGCATGCCAGCAAACACAGGGTCACCTCCCAGTTGAGGGCACCTGGCAGCTACAGCCCTCCAGAGAGCTAGAAGACCTTGTTCCTGGAGACGGAAGGCCCGAGAGAGATGTGCCAGCAGAGGCCATGCGACTAGGGGTTTCCTGGGGGCCATGGTCCTTCCAGCAGCCCTTGTGTGAGGCTGTTCGCACCGGTGCTTCTGGCGGGCATGGGTAAGCCCCTAGCCTGGATTCCATGCCGTCTGTGTGCCTACAGCCCCAAGAGGCCCAGCCCCATGCCGTCTCCAGTGAGTCCAACAGTAGTCCTCGCTTCCCTCCTCAGGCGGCCAAGCACAGTCCACTCTGTATCCCTAGTCTCAGGACTCCAGGACCGGTTCCCCATCCACCACCTTGCAAAGGTGCCTGTGCATGAACAAAGCACACAGAGATGCCAATCTGCATGCCTCTGACACGTGCTCTCTGTCACACACACACACACACACCCAAGTGCATGACCCTGTACACAAACACACTTATACTCCCATGTGCATGCACCTGACCACATGCTCTCTCACACACAGGTACACACACATGTGCGTAGGCACTATCTTTCTCGGGCACACACACATACAGACTTGGACAGGAAGATGCCCATGTGTTGCACCTACTTAAAGACACACAAATCCGCACATGAGCTATGTGTGGACACAAGAGGGACAGACCAGGCGTGACCCAAAGGGGCCCCACTGCCTTCCGGAAGTTGATGACAAGGACCTGCGCTCAGCAGGATGGTCACCTGTGAGCGTGGCCAGGTTGGCAACGGCACAGACTTGGAGGTGCACAGTGACAAGGGCTCACTTGGGGTTTGCAGGCTTGGCCCAGAAACAGTCACGTGCGCTGTGGAGTGTGGCAGTGTCTGCTTGAGCATGCGGACTGAGGAGCTGCCCACCCCCCACCCCCCACCCCCATGCCCCGAGAGGCATCACCACTAAGCCGTTTACCAGGTCTCCGGGCCTAGGCAGGGCTGACTTAGAGCACCCAGACCACATGGGTGTGTGTCCGCACAAGCGGAAGGGGGTGACACGGCACACTAACACATGAAATTTCAGCAGGGGGCGTCCATTGCCCGAGAGCCTGCAGTCATCGCGGGAACAACTGTTCGGTGGGAACCAATCGAGGGGCAGGACCAGGCTGAGTGTGCGCAGGCGCTCTGCCTATGCTGAGCTGCAGGTCGCAGTACACGCCTGGGTTCTGTAGGGGGGGTTCAGTCCTTCCCACTCCACAGGTTGGGGGAGAGGGTTCAAGATGGAGTCCGACACGCACAGTGGAGGAGCCAGCAGGCCAGCAGATGAAGACCCAGGTGCCGTGGAATTTGCAACGGGCACAGCACAGGGCAGCTGCAGCGAGCCGGGTGGCGCTGGTGGCCAGGATGACCCTAGAGACCCAGCTTGCCCTGATTCCTCTGTGAGTCGTGGAGTTCATGGAGGCGCTCGTGTCCTGGCTGGTCCCAGAAGCCCCAGCGCTGCAGGAGAGTCAGGTGGCGCAGCCGGCGCCATTCCGCAGATCCCGGGGCCATCACACGCTCCAGGGCCTGGTGAAGGCGCTGCACCTGGAGCTGCAGTTCTGAGTAACCGAATCCTCCAGTTGTATCCTATTCCAGGAACCATGGTGGGCCAGGCAGCCGAGGGGGCCGGGTGTGGACTAGGGGTGGTTTGGGGGGTTGCAAGTGGTTCTAGAGTGTAGGAGGAGGGTACTCTGGGGGGCTGGAGGATATGGGTCAGGGGTGGTCTGGCTGCCAGTGGAAGATATTGAGGAAAAGCAACCTGAAAGGAACCACAGAGTCGGGCAGTGATATCCAGGGTGTCTGGCAGTGGCCTTGTGGTAGAAGGCATGTTTCCGTGAGCAGGGAGCCTGTCGTACAGGCAAAATGTGTAGTGCGGATGGTAGTGAGGAAAAGCAACCTGAAGGGATCCAGAGGGTTGTGCAGTGATATCCAGGGTGTACTCAGAGTATAGGCTGAAAGGTCCGGACTTTCTAGGCGGCCTCCTTGTGCGAGAAGGCAGGCCTCAGGGAGCAAGGATCCTGACGTACAGGCAAAATGAGAAATGCGGATGGTGCCTTAACCATATGTCCACCAGAAGCCTCAGTGTGCCTTTCTCATCACACGCGGAAGCGGACCTTGCCCGCCACTTCCTGACTACACGTACTCAATTGCGAGGGCGGATTCGGAAGGAGCTCTACGTTAATGGCCGCATGATGGTTCTGTGAGTTCTAAAGGGGTCCAGGGCCGGGGAGAGGGTGGTGGGTGCTGGGTGGTGGCCAAGGCCAGTCTGGGCCCAGGAGGAGCCATAATGGACGGGTTAAGCCTAAAGGAAAAGTGTGGTGCTCTGGGCTTGTCGGTGTGCGGGAACAGAGGGAGGACATGCTCCTCTTCCTCCTTCTCGGCAGAAAGTTGAATTTCATTTTCCCTCCCTTTTAGCCGATTGACTGCTGAAGACCCTGGCCTGCTCCAGAGGTCCATCGGTTTCTGTCTGGAGCAGCTTTCCCTGGTGATACGGTCCTTGCAGCACTATGGGGCCCCGTTTCTCGGCACGGAAGAGGGGTTTAAACCTACCCTGTGTGCCGTAGCTTCAGGTGTCATTCCCCAGGGCATTGCTTTCTGCAGTACTTTGATCGGGCTTCATCTCATGTCTGTGCTGCTTTTGGGGGCTCAGTGTCTACATAGTTTGTTTGGTGATTGTTAACTGCAGAAAATAAAACTAAGCTTTTGTGCTGTCTCTGACTTTATTTTTGGCTTCTGCACTTCCTCATACTGCATTTGTCTTTCAGTTGGAGGGGAGGTTCTGAGATCCAGGTATTCGAGGACTACAACATAATTGAAGACAATGTAAGAAGTGGGAGAATAAGAAAGTTGTATACTGTCATTCGGTATTAATTTTGGAAAATTTTCTCATTTTATAGTTATATTAAATGTTAAGATAAATTACCAGACGTCTTCCCTGGTGGCTCAGATGGTAAAGAATCTGCCTGCAGTGTGGTAGACCAGGTTCAATCTCTGGATTGGGAATATCCTCCGGAGAAGGTAATGGCAATCCACTCCAGTATTTTTACCTGGAGAAATCCTGGAAAGGGGAGCTTGCAGGCTACAATTCATGGGGTTGCAAGGAGTTGGACTCCACAGAGCAAGTGCACTTTTCACTTTTCATATAACACCTGAATGATGTTTTTCAGTCTATAGTTCATGGCCAACTATTTGTGCCCCCATGGACTGTAGCATACCAGTCTCCTTTGTCCTCCACTATCTCCTGGAATTTACTCAAATTCATGTCCATTGAGTGGGTTATGCTATCTAACCATCTCATCCTCTGTCTCCCCCTTCTCCTGTTGCCTTCAGTCTTCCCCAGCATCAGGGTCTCTTCCAGGTAGTTGGCCCTTCATATCAGGTAGCCAAAGTATAGGAGCTTCAGGATCAGCTTGAGTCCGTCCAATGAATATTCAGGGTTGATTTCCTTTAGGATTGACTGGTCTGTTCTCCTTGCAGTCCAAGTCCTCTCAAGAGTATCCGTGTACCCTGAAACCTTGCTATACTCACTAATTAATTGTAATAGCTCTTTTCTACGTCCCACTGGACTTCATACGTAGACAGTCATTTTGTCTGTAAATAAATACACATTTCTTTCTTTCTTTCCAATTTATGCGTTTTCACTGATTTCTTTTAAAATGAAAGCTCCAACACTTTGGCCACCTGATTTGAAGAGGTGGCTCATTGGCAAAGCCCCTAATGCTGGGAACGTTTGAAGGCAGGAAGATAAGGGGACGATGGAGGATGAGATGGTTGGATGGCTATTAAAAAGAACACATTGGAATCAGTTCTAACGAGGTGGATGAAACTGGAGCCTTTTATACAGGGTGAAGTAAGTCACAAAGAAAAACGCCAATACGGTATAATAATGCATATATATCGAATTTAGAAAGATGGTAACCATGACCCTATATGCAAGAAAGCAAAGGAGACACAGAGATAAAGAACAGGCTGTTGGACTGTTTGGGAGAAGGCGAGGGTGGGATGATTTGAGACAATAGCATTGAAACATGTGTATTACCACACGAGAAATTGATCGTCAGTTCAGGTTCGATGCATGAGACAGGGCACTCAGGGCCGGTGGGCCGGGATGACCCTGAGGAATTGGATAGGGAGGGAAGTGGGAGTGGGATTCAGAATGTGGGACACATGTACACACATGGCTGATTCATGTCAATGTACGGCAAAAACCAGAACACTATTGTAAATTAATGAGCCTCCAATTAAATATATAAATGTAAAAAGAGGAAAGCTTAAAAAAGTTTGCAAAAGTAGATGAAATCAACAAATTCCTTGAATGACCAAAATTCCCAAAACGAACTCAAGAAGAAAGTGAAAACCCTAGATATCCCTAGGTCTATCAAGGGTTTGGAACAGAAAACTCCAGGCCCATGTGACTTAAGTAGGGAATGCTATGAAACACATAAGGGAGAAACATCACCAAAACCATACAAATTCTTTCCTAATGTAGAGGAGATTAAACAGTTCTCAAATCATTATGAGGCCAGCCTTCCAAAATACCAAAACTGGATGAAGGCATTGCAAGAAAAGAAAACTATAGAACTTATTCTTCATTAAGCAAAAAAATGAAATGTTAGCAAATTTAATCCAGCAATATATAAATCATTAAGACCAAAAGAGATCTATCCCAAGAATGAAAGATTGGTTATGCATTAACATATCTTCAACCAGCATTATTCATCATATGAAGAACACAGGAGAAAAACCACATGATCATTTGGATAGATGCCACAAAAGCATTTGACAATATTCGAGAACCACTATCTTAAAATCTCTTGGAAACCTAGGACTACAAACAGACTTTCTTAGTCTGATCAAGGTCACCTACAAAACTCCTCCAACTAAAGGTGATAATGGAGGAAAATCTAATCCCTACAACTGTGGGTGGGGAAGGCTGCTGGCCTTCGATTTGGAGGCCACTGAGAGGCCTATCCAGCCAGGCAGTGAGAATCAAGTGGACTGATTGAAGTACCTGTCGCCTCCTTGGGCAGTGGCCCTGATCCACTCACTTCCCGTGGCACCAATGGTTCCCCGGCAGATGCACACCATCAATCAGATGGTGGTACCTGAGCCCCGTCATCGCCCCCAGCAGCACTGTGTCTGTTGACTTGACCCCTTCCAGACACAGAAATAGACCAGCACCCAGCATGCCAGCAGACACAGGGTCACCTCCCAGTTGAGGGCACCTGGCAGCTACAGCCCTCCAGAGAGCTAGAAGACCTTGTTCCTGGAGGTGGAAGGCCCGTGAGAGTTGTGCCAGCAGAGGCCATGCGACTAGGGGTTTCCTGAGGGCCATGGTCCTTCCAGCAGCCCTTGTGTGAGGCTGTTCACACCGGTGCTTCTGGCGGGCATGGGTAAGCCCCTAGCCTGGATTCCATGCCGTCTGTGTGCCTACAGCCCCAAGAGGCCCAGCCCCATGCCGTCTCCAGTGAGTCCAACAGTAGTCCTCGCTTCCCTCCTCAGGCGGCCAAGCACAGTCCACTCTGCATCCCTAGTCTCAGGACTCCAGGACCGGTTCCCCATCCACCACCTTGCAAAGGCACCTGTGCATGAACAAAGCACACAGAGATGCCAATCTGCATGCCTCTGACACGTGCTCTCTGTCTCACACACACACACACACACACACACACACACACCCAAGTGCATGACCCTGTACACAAACACACTTATACTCCCATGTGCATGCACCTGACCACATGCTCTCTCACACACAGGTACACACACATGTGCTAGCACCTGTGCATAGGCACTATCTTTCTCGGGCACACACACATACAGACATGGACAGGAAGATGCCCATGTGTTGCACTTACTTAGAGACATACAAATTCGCACATGAGCTTCGTGTGGACACCAGAGGGACAGACCAGGCGTGACACAAGGGGGCCCCACTGCCTTCCAGAAGTTCATGGCAAGGACCTGTGCTCAGCAGGATGGTCACCTGTGAGGGTGGCCAGGTTGGCAACGGCACAGACTTGGAGGTGCACAGGGACCAGGGCTCACTTGGGGTTTGCAGGCTTGGACCAGAAACAGTCACGTGGGCTGCAAAGTGTGGCAGTGTCTGCTTGAGCATGCGGACTGAGGAGCTGCCCCCCGCCCCTCCCCCACGCCCCCTGAGGCATCACCACTAAGCCGTTTACCAGGTCTCCGGGCCAAGGCAGGGCTGACTTAGAGCACCCAGACCACATGGGTGTGTGTCTGCACAGGCGGAAGGGGGCGACACGGCACACTAACGCATGAAATTTCAGCAGGGGGCGTCCATTGCCCGAGAGCCTGCAGTCATCATGGGAACGAATGCTCGGTGGGAACCAATCGAGAAGCAGGACCAGGGTGAGTGTGCGCAGGCGCTCTGCCTATGCTGAGCTGCAGGTCTCAGTACATGCTTGGGTTCTGTAGAGAGGGTTCAGTCTTTCCCGCTCCGCAGGTTGGGGGAGAGGGTTCAAGATGGAGTCTGACGCGCACGGTGGAGGAGCCAGCAGTCCAGCAGATGAAGACCCAGGTGCCGTGGAATTTGCAACGGGCACAGCACAGGGCAGCTGCAGCAAGCCTGGTGGCGCTGGTGGCCAGGATGACCCTAGAGACCCAGCTTGCCCTGGTTACGCCGTGAGTCGTGGAGTTCATGGAGGCGCTCGTGTCCTGGCTGGTCCCAGAAGCCCCAGCGCTGCAGGAGAGTCAGGTGGCGCAGCCGGCGCCATTCCGCAGATCCCGGGGCCATCACACGCTCCAGGGCCTGGTGAAGGCGCTGCACCTGGAGCTGCAGTTCTGAGTAACCGAATCCTCCAGTTGTATCCTATTCCAGGAACCATGGTGGGCCAGGCAGCCGAGGGGGCCGGGTGTGGACTAGGGGTGGTTTGGGGGGTTGCAAGTGGTTCTAGAGTGTAGGAGGAGGGTACTCTGGGGGGCTGGAGGATATGGGTCAGGGGTGGTCTGGCTGCCAGTGGAAGATATTGAGGAAAAGCAACCTGAAAGGAACCACAGAGTCGGGCAGTGATATCCAGGGTGTCTGGCAGTGGCCTTGTGGTAGAAGGCATGTTTCCGTGAGCAGGGAGCCTGTCGTACAGGCAAAATGTGTGGTGCAGATGGTAGTGAGGAAAAGCAACCTGAAGGGATCCAGAGGGTTGTGCAGTGATATCCAGGGTGTACTCAGAGTATAGGCTGAAAGGTCCGGACTTTCTAGGCGGCCTCCTTGTGCGAGAAGGCAGGCCTCAGGGAGCAAGGATCCTGACGTACAGGCAAAATGAGAAATGCGGATGGTGCCTTAACCATATGTCCACCAGAAGCCTCAGTGTGCCTTTCTCATCACACGCGGAAGCGGACCTTGCCCGCCACTTCCTGACTACACGTACTCAATTGCGAGGGCGGATTCGGAAGGAGCTCTACGTTAATGGCCGCATGATGGTTCTGTGAGTTCTAAAGGGGTCCAGGGCCGGGGAGAGGGTGGTGGGTGCTGGGTGGTGGCCAAGGCCAGTCTGGGCCCAGGAGGAGCCATAATGGACGGGTTAAGCCTAAAGGAAAAGTGTGGTGCTCTGGGCTTGTCGGTGTGCGGGAACAGAGGGAGGACATGCTCCTCTTCCTCCTTCTCGGCAGAAAGTTGAATTTCATTTTCCCTCCCTTTTAGCCGATTGACTGCTGAAGACCCTGGCCTGCTCCAGAACTCCATCGTCTTCTGTCTGGAGCAGCTTTCCCTGGTGATGCGGTCCTTGCAGGACTATGGGGCCCCCGTTTCTCGGCACAGAAGAGGGGTTTAAACCTACCCTGTGTGCCGTAGCTTCAGGTGTCGTTCCCCAGGGCATTGCTTTCTGCAGTACTTTGATCGGGCTTCATCTTACGTCTGTGCTGCTTTGGGGGGCTCAGTGTCTACATAGTTGTTTGGTGATTGTTACCTGCAGAAAATAAAACTGAGCTTTTGTGCTGTCTCTGACTTTATTTTTAGCTTCTGCACTTCCTCATACTGCATTTGTCTTTCAGTTGGAGGGGAGGTTCTGAGATTCAGATATTTGAGGACTACACCGTAATTGAAGACAATGTAAGAAGTGGGAGAATAAGAAAGTTGTATACTGTCATTCGGTATTAATATTGGAATATTCTCTCATTTTATAGTTATATTAAATGTTAAGACAAATTACCAGAGGCCTTCCCTGGTGGCTCAGATGGTAAAGAATCTGCCTGCAGTGTGGCAGACTGGGTTCAAACTCTGGGTTGTGAATATCCTCTGGAGAAGGTAATGGCAATCCACTCCAGTATTTTTGCCTGGAGAAATCCTGGACAGAGGAGCTTGCAGGCTACAATTCATGGGGTTGCAAGGAGTTGGACTCCACAGAGCAAGTGCACTTTTCACTTTTCATATAACACCTGAATGATGCTGTTTTTCAGTCTATAATTCATGGCCAACTATTTGTGCCCCCATGGACTGTAGCATACCAGTCTCCTTTGTCCTCCACTATCTCCTGGAATTCGCTCAAATTCATGTCCATTGAGTGGGTTCTGCTATCTAATCATCTCATCCTCTGACTCCCCCTTCTCCTGTTGCCTTCAGTCTTCCCCAGCATCAGGGTCTCTTCCAGGTAGTTGGCCCTTCACATCAGGTAGCCAAAGTATAGGAGCTTCAGGATCAGCTTGAGTCTGTCCAATGAATATTCAGGGTTGATTTCCTTTAGGATTGACTGGTCTGTTCTCCTTGCAGTCCAAGTCCTCTCAAGAGTATCCGTGTACCCTGAAACCTTGCTATACTCACTAATTAATTGTAATAGCTCTTTTCTATGTCCCACTGGACTTCATACGTAGACAGTCATTTTGTCTGTAAATAAATACACATTTCTTTCTTTCTTTCCAATTTATGCGTTTTCACTGATTTCTTTTAAAATGAAAGCTCCAACACTTTGGCCACCTGATTTGAAGAGGTGGCTCATTGGCAAAGCCCCTAATGCTGGGAACGTTTGAAGGCAGGAAGATAAGGGGACGATGGAGGATGAGACGGTTGGATGGCTATTAAAAAGAACACATTGGAATCAGTTCTAACGAGGTGGATGAAACTGGAGCCTTTTATACAGGGTGAAGTAAGTCACAAAGAAAAATGCCAATACGGTATAATAATGCACATGTATCGAATTTAGAAAGATGGTAACGATGACCCTATATGCAAGAAAGCAAAAGACACACAGAGATAAAGAATATGCTTTTGGACTGTTTGGGAGAAGGTGAGGGTGGGATGATTTGAGACAATAGCTTTGAAACATATATATTACCACAAGAGAAATAGATTGTCAGTCCAGGTTCGATGCATAAGACAGGGAGCTCAGGGCCGGTGCACCGGGATGACCCTGAGGAATTGGATAGGGAGGGAAGTGGGAGTGGGATTCAGAATGTGGGACACATGTACACACATGGCTGATTCATGTCAATGTATGGCAAAAACCAGAACAATATTCTAAAGTAATGAGCCTCCGATTAAAATAAATAAATAAATGTAAAAAGAGGAAAGCCAAAAAATTTTGCAGAAATAGATGAAATCAACAAATTCCTTGAATGACCAAAATGCCCAAAACTAACTCAAGAAGAAAGTAAAAACCCTAGATATCCCTAGGTCTATCAAAGATTTGGAACAGAAAACTACAGGCCCATGTGACTTAAGTAGTGAATGCTATGAAACACATAAAGGAGAAATATCACCAATTCCATACAAATTCTTTCATAACGTAGAGGAGATTAAACAGTTCTCAAATAATTATGAGGCCAGCCTTCCAAAATACCAAAACTGGTTGAAGACATTGCAAGAAAAGAAAACTATAGAACTTATTCTTCATTAAGCAAAAAAATGAAATGTTAGCAAATTTAATCCAGCAATATATAAAGCATTAGGACCAAAAGAGATCTATCCCAAGAATGAAAGATTGGTTATGCATTAACATATCTTCAACCAGCATTATTCATCAATGAAGAAACCACAGGAGAAAAACCATATGTTCATTTGGATAGATGCCACAAAAGCATTTGACAATATTCGAGAACCACTATCTTAAAAACTCTTGGAAACCTAGGACTACAAACAGACTTTCTTAGTCTGATCAAGGTCACCTACAAAACTCCTCCAACTAAAGGTGATAATGGAGGAAAATCTAATCCCTACAACTGTGGGTGGGGAAGGCTGCTGGCCTTCGTTTTGGAGGCCACCGAGAGGCCTATCCAGCTAGGCAGTGAGGATCAAGCAGACCGATTGAAGTACCTGTCCCCTCCTTGGGCAGTAGCCCTATTCCACTCACCTCCTGTGGCACCAGTGGTTCCCCAGCAGACACACACCCCCTATCAGATAGTGGCGCCCGAGCCCCGTCATCGCCCATAGCAGCACTGTGTCTGTTGACCCCTTCCAGACACAGAAATAGACTCGCACCCAGCATGCCAGCAAACACAGGGTCACCTCCCAGTTGAGGGCACCTGGCAGCTACAGCCCTCCAGAGAGCTAGAAGACCTTGTTCCTGGAGACGGAAGGCCCGAGAGAGATGTGCCAGCAGAGGCCATGCGACTAGGGGTTTCCTGGGGGCCATGGTCCTTCCAGCAGCCCTTGTGTGAGGCTGTTCGCACCGGTGCCTCTGGCGGGCATGGGTAAGCCCCTAGCCTGGATTCCATGCCGTCTGTGTGCCTACAGCCCCAAGAGGCCCAGCCCCATGCCGTCTCCAGTGAGTCCAACAGTAGTCCTCGCTTCCCTCCTCAGGCGGCCAAGCACAGTCCACTCTGTATCCCTAGTCTCAGGACTCCAGGACCGGTTCCCCATCCACCACCTTGCAAAGGTGCCTGTGCATGAACAAAGCACACAGAGATGCCAATCTGCATGCCTCTGACACGTGCTCTCTGTCACACACACACACACACACCCAAGTGCATGACCCTGTACACAAACACACTTATACTCCCATGTGCATGCACCTGACCACATGCTCTCTCACACACAGGTACACACACATGTGCGTAGGCACTATCTTTCTCGGGCACACACACATACAGACTTGGACAGGAAGATGCCCATGTGTTGCACCTACTTAAAGACACACAAATCCGCACATGAGCTATGTGTGGACACAAGAGGGACAGACCAGGCGTGACCCAAAGGGGCCCCACTGCCTTCCGGAAGTTGATGACAAGGACCTGCGCTCAGCAGGATGGTCACCTGTGAGCGTGGCCAGGTTGGCAACGGCACAGACTTGGAGGTGCACAGTGACAAGGGCTCACTTGGGGTTTGCAGGCTTGGCCCAGAAACAGTCACGTGCGCTGTGGAGTGTGGCAGTGTCTGCTTGAGCATGCGGACTGAGGAGCTGCCCACCCCCCACCCCCCACCCCCATGCCCCGAGAGGCATCACCACTAAGCCGTTTACCAGGTCTCCGGGCCTAGGCAGGGCTGACTTAGAGCACCCAGACCACATGGGTGTGTGTCCGCACAAGCGGAAGGGGGTGACACGGCACACTAACACATGAAATTTCAGCAGGGGGCGTCCATTGCCCGAGAGCCTGCAGTCATCGCGGGAACAACTGTTCGGTGGGAACCAATCGAGGGGCAGGACCAGGCTGAGTGTGCGCAGGCGCTCTGCCTATGCTGAGCTGCAGGTCGCAGTACACGCCTGGGTTCTGTAGGGGGGGTTCAGTCCTTCCCACTCCACAGGTTGGGGGAGAGGGTTCAAGATGGAGTCCGACACGCACAGTGGAGGAGCCAGCAGGCCAGCAGATGAAGACCCAGGTGCCGTGGAATTTGCAACGGGCACAGCACAGGGCAGCTGCAGCGAGCCGGGTGGCGCTGGTGGCCAGGATGACCCTAGAGACCCAGCTTGCCCTGATTCCTCTGTGAGTCGTGGAGTTCATGGAGGCGCTCGTGTCCTGGCTGGTCCCAGAAGCCCCAGCGCTGCAGGAGAGTCAGGTGGCGCAGCCGGCGCCATTCCGCAGATCCCGGGGCCATCACACGCTCCAGGGCCTGGTGAAGGCGCTGCACCTGGAGCTGCAGTTCTGAGTAACCGAATCCTCCAGTTGTATCCTATTCCAGGAACCATGGTGGGTCAGGCAGCCGAGGGGGCCGGGTGTGGACTAGGGGTGGTTTGGGGGGTTGCAAGTGGTTCTAAAGTGTAGGAGGAGGGTACTCTGGGGGGCTGGAGGATATGGGTCAGGGGTGGTCTGGCTGCCAGTGGAAGATATTGAGGAAAAGCAACCTGAAAGGAACCACAGAGTCGGGCAGTGATATCCAGGGTGTCTGGCAGTGGCCTTGTGGTAGAAGGCATGTTTCCGTGAGCAGGGAGCCTGTCGTACAGGCAAAATGTGTAGTGCGGATGGTAGTGAGGAAAAGCAACCTGAAGGGATCCAGAGGGTTGTGCAGTGATATCCAGGGTGTACTCAGAGTATAGGCTGAAAGGTCCGGACTTTCTAGGCGGCCTCCTTGTGCGAGAAGGCAGGCCTCAGGGAGCAAGGATCCTGACGTACAGGCAAAATGAGAAATGCGGATGGTGCCTTAACCATATGTCCACCAGAAGCCTCAGTGTGCCTTTCTCATCACACGCGGAAGCGGACCTTGCCCGCCACTTCCTGACTACACGTACTCAATTGCGAGGGCGGATTCGGAAGGAGCTCTACGTTAATGGCCGCATGATGGTTCTGTGAGTTCTAAAGGGGTCCAGGGCCGGGGAGAGGGTGGTGGGTGCTGGGTGGTGGCCAAGGCCAGTCTGGGCCCAGGAGGAGCCATAATGGACGGGTTAAGCCTAAAGGAAAAGTGTGGTGCTCTGGGCTTGTCGGTGTGCGGGAACAGAGGGAGGACATGCTCCTCTTCCTCCTTCTCGGCAGAAAGTTGAATTTCATTTTCCCTCCCTTTTAGCCGATTGACTGCTGAAGACCCTGGCCTGCTCCAGAGGTCCATCGGTTTCTGTCTGGAGCAGCTTTCCCTGGTGATACGGTCCTTGCAGCACTATGGGGCCCCCGTTTCTCGGCACGGAAGAGGGGTTTAAACCTACCCTGTGTGCCGTAGCTTCAGGTGTCATTCCCCAGGGCATTGCTTTCTGCAGTACTTTGATCGGGCTTCATCTCATGTCTGTGCTGCTTTTGGGGGCTCAGTGTCTACATAGTTTGTTTGGTGATTGTTAACTGCAGAAAATAAAACTAAGCTTTTGTGCTGTCTCTGACTTTATTTTTGGCTTCTGCACTTCCTCATACTGCATTTGTCTTTCAGTTGGAGGGGAGGTTCTGAGATCCAGGTATTCGAGGACTACAACATAATTGAAGACAATGTAAGAAGTGGGAGAATAAGAAAGTTGTATACTGTCATTCGGTATTAATTTTGGAAAATTTTCTCATTTTATAGTTATATTAAATGTTAAGATAAATTACCAGACGTCTTCCCTGGTGGCTCAGATGGTAAAGAATCTGCCTGCAGTGTGGTAGACCAGGTTCAATCTCTGGATTGGGAATATCCTCCGGAGAAGGTAATGGCAATCCACTCCAGTATTTTTACCTGGAGAAATCCTGGAAAGGGGAGCTTGCAGGCTACAATTCATGGGGTTGCAAGGAGTTGGACTCCACAGAGCAAGTGCACTTTTCACTTTTCATATAACACCTGAATGATGTTTTTCAGTCTATAGTTCATGGCCAACTATTTGTGCCCCCATGGACTGTAGCATACCAGTCTCCTTTGTCCTCCACTATCTCCTGGAATTTACTCAAATTCATGTCCATTGAGTGGGTTATGCTATCTAACCATCTCATCCTCTGTCTCCCCCTTCTCCTGTTGCCTTCAGTCTTCCCCAGCATCAGGGTCTCTTCCAGGTAGTTGGCCCTTCACATCAGGTAGCCAAAGTATAGGAGCTTCAGGATCAGCTTGAGTCCGTCCAATGAATATTCAGGGTTGATTTCCTTTAGGATTGACTGGTCTGTTCTCCTTGCAGTCCAAGTCCTCTCAAGAGTATCCGTGTACCCTGAAACCTTGCTATACTCACTAATTAATTGTAATAGCTCTTTTCTACGTCCCACTGGACTTCATACGTAGACAGTCATTTTGTCTGTAAATAAATACACATTTCTTTCTTTCTTTCCAATTTATGCGTTTTCACTGATTTCTTTTAAAATGAAAGCTCCAACACTTTGGCCACCTGATTTGAAGAGGTGGCTCATTGGCAAAGCCCCTAATGCTGGGAACGTTTGAAGGCAGGAAGATAAGGGGACGATGGAGGATGAGATGGTTGGATGGCTATTAAAAAGAACACATTGGAATCAGTTCTAACGAGGTGGATGAAACTGGAGCCTTTTATACAGGGTGAAGTAAGTCACAAAGAAAAACGCCAATACGGTATAATAATGCATATATATCGAATTTAGAAAGATGGTAACCATGACCCTATATGCAAGAAAGCAAAGGAGACACAGAGATAAAGAACAGGCTGTTGGACTGTTTGGGAGAAGGCGAGGGTGGGATGATTTGAGACAATAGCATTGAAACATGTGTATTACCACACGAGAAATTGATCGTCAGTTCAGGTTCGATGCATGAGACAGGGCACTCAGGGCCGGTGGGCCGGGATGACCCTGAGGAATTGGATAGGGAGGGAAGTGGGAGTGGGATTCAGAATGTGGGACACATGTACACACATGGCTGATTCATGTCAATGTACCGCAAAAACCAGAACACTATTGTAAATTAATGAGCCTCCAATTAAATATATAAATGTAAAAAGAGGAAAGCTAAAAAAAGTTTGCAAAAGTAGATGAAATCAACAAATTCCTTGAATGACCAAAATTCCCAAAACGAACTCAAGAAGAAAGTGAAAACCCTAGATATCCCTAGGTCTATCAAGGGTTTGGAACAGAAAACTCCAGGCCCATGTGACTTAAGTAGGGAATGCTATGAAACACATAAGGGAGAAACATCACCAAAACCATACAAATTCTTTCCTAATGTAGAGGAGATTAAACAGTTCTCAAATCATTATGAGGCCAGCCTTCCAAAATACCAAAACTGGATGAAGGCATTGCAAGAAAAGAAAACTATAGAACTTATTCTTCATTAAGCAAAAAAATGAAATGTTAGCAAATTTAATCCAGCAATATATAAATCATTAAGACCAAAAGAGATCTATCCCAAGAATGAAAGATTGGTTATGCATTAACATATCTTCAACCAGCATTATTCATCATATGAAGAACACAGGAGAAAAACCACATGATCATTTGGATAGATGCCACAAAAGCATTTGACAATATTCGAGAACCACTATCTTAAAATCTCTTGGAAACCTAGGACTAAAAACAGACTTTCTTAGTCTGATCAAGGTCACCTACAAAACTCCTCCAACTAAAGGTGATAATGGAGGAAAATCTAATCCCTACAACTGTGGGTGGGGAAGGCTGCTGGCCTTCGATTTGGAGGCCACTGAGAGGCCTATCCAGCCAGGCAGTGAGAATCAAGTGGACTGATTGAAGTACCTGTCGCCTCCTTGGGCAGTGGCCCTGATCCACTCACTTCCCGTGGCACCAATGGTTCCCCGGCAGATGCACACCATCAATCAGATGGTGGTACCCGAGCCCCGTCATCGCCCCCAGCAGCACTGTGTCTGTTGACTTGACCCCTTCCAGACACAGAAATAGACCAGCACCCAGCATGCCAGCAGACACAGGGTCACCTCCCAGTTGAGGGCACCTGGCAGCTACAGCCCTCCAGAGAGCTAGAAGACCTTGTTCCTGGAGGTGGAAGGCCCGTGAGAGTTGTGCCAGCAGAGGCCATGCGACTAGGGGTTTCCTGAGGGCCATGGTCCTTCCAGCAGCCCTTGTGTGAGGCTGTTCACACCGGTGCTTCTGGCGGGCATGGGTAAGCCCCTAGCCTGGATTCCATGCCGTCTGTGTGCCTACAGCCCCAAGAGGCCCAGCCCCATGCCGTCTCCAGTGAGTCCAACAGTAGTCCTCGCTTCCCTCCTCAGGCGGCCAAGCACAGTCCACTCTGCATCCCTAGTCTCAGGACTCCAGGACCGGTTCCCCATCCACCACCTTGCAAAGGCACCTGTGCATGAACAAAGCACACAGAGATGCCAATCTGCATGCCTCTGACACGTGCTCTCTGTCTCTCACACACACACACACACACACACACACACACACCCCAAGTGCATGACCCTGTACACAAACACACTTATACTCCCATGTGCATGCACCTGACCACATGCTCTCTCACACACAGGTACACACACATGTGCTAGCACCTGTGCATAGGCACTATCTTTCTCGGGCACACACACATACAGACATGGACAGGAAGATGCCCATGTGTTGCACTTACTTAGAGACATACAAATTCGCACATGAGCTTCGTGTGGACACCAGAGGGACAGACCAGGCGTGACACAAGGGGGCCCCACTGCCTTCCAGAAGTTCATGACAAGGACCTGCGCTCAGCAGGATGGTCACCTGTGAGGGTGGCCAGGTTGGCAACGGCACAGACTTGGAGGTGCACAGGGACCAGGGCTCACTTGGGGTTTGCAGGCTTGGACCAGAAACAGTCACGTGGGCTGCAAAGTGTGGCAGTGTCTGCTTGAGCATGCGGACTGAGGAGCTGCCCCCCGCCCCTCCCCCACGCCCCCTGAGGCATCACCACTAAGCCGTTTACCAGGTCTCCGGGCCAAGGCAGGGCTGACTTAGAGCACCCAGACCACATGGGTGTGTGTCTGCACAGGCGGAAGGGGGCGACACGGCACACTAACGCATGAAATTTCAGCAGGGGGCGTCCATTGCCCGAGAGCCTGCAGTCATCATGGGAACGAATGCTCGGTGGGAACCAATCGAGAAGCAGGACCAGGGTGAGTGTGCGCAGGCGCTCTGCCTATGCTGAGCTGCAGGTCTCAGTACATGCTTGGGTTCTGTAGAGAGGGTTCAGTCTTTCCCGCTCCGCAGGTTGGGGGAGAGGGTTCAAGATGGAGTCTGACGCGCACGGTGGAGGAGCCAGCAGTCCAGCAGATGAAGACCCAGGTGCCGTGGAATTTGCAACGGGCACAGCACAGGGCAGCTGCAGCAAGCCTGGTGGCGCTGGTGGCCAGGATGACCCTAGAGACCCAGCTTGCCCTGGTTACGCCGTGAGTCGTAGAGTTCATGGAGGCGCTCGTGTCCTGGCTGGTCCCAGAAGCCCCAGCGCTGCAGGAGAGTCAGGTGGCGCAGCCGGCGCCATTCCGCAGATCCCGGGGCCATCACACGCTCCAGGGCCTGGTGAAGGCGCTGCACCTGGAGCTGCAGTTCTGAGTAACCGAATCCTCCAGTTGTATCCTATTCCAGGAACCATGGTGGGCCAGGCAGCCGAGGGGGCCGGGTGTGGACTAGGGGTGGTTTGGGGGGTTGCAAGTGGTTCTAAAGTGTAGGAGGAGGGTACTCTGGGGGGCTGGAGGATATGGGTCAGGGGTGGTCTGGCTGCCAGTGGAAGATATTGAGGAAAAGCAACCTGAAAGGAACCACAGAGTCGGGCAGTGATATCCAGGGTGTCTGGCAGTGGCCTTGTGGTAGAAGGCATGTTTCCGTGAGCAGGGAGCCTGTCGTACAGGCAAAATGTGTGGTGCAGATGGTAGTGAGGAAAAGCAACCTGAAGGGATCCAGAGGGTTGTGCAGTGATATCCAGGGTGTACTCAGAGTATAGGCTGAAAGGTCCGGACTTTCTAGGCGGCCTCCTTGTGCGAGAAGGCAGGCCTCAGGGAGCAAGGATCCTGACGTACAGGCAAAATGAGAAATGCGGATGGTGCCTTAACCATATGTCCACCAGAAGCCTCAGTGTGCCTTTCTCATCACACGCGGAAGCGGACCTTGCCCGCCACTTCCTGACTACACGTACTCAATTGCGAGGGCGGATTCGGAAGGAGCTCTACGTTAATGGCCGCATGATGGTTCTGTGAGTTCTAAAGGGGTCCAGGGCCGGGGAGAGGGTGGTGGGTGCTGGGTGGTGGCCAAGGCCAGTCTGGGCCCAGGAGGAGCCATAATGGACGGGTTAAGCCTAAAGGAAAAGTGTGGTGCTCTGGGCTTGTCGGTGTGCGGGAACAGAGGGAGGACATGCTCCTCTTCCTCCTTCTCGGCAGAAAGTTGAATTTCATTTTCCCTCCCTTTTAGCCGATTGACTGCTGAAGACCCTGGCCTGCTCCAGAACTCCATCGTCTTCTGTCTGGAGCAGCTTTCCCTGGTGATGCGGTCCTTGCAGGACTATGGGGCCCCCGTTTCTCGGCACAGAAGAGGGGTTTAAACCTACCCTGTGTGCCGTAGCTTCAGGTGTCGTTCCCCAGGGCATTGCTTTCTGCAGTACTTTGATCGGGCTTCATCTTACGTCTGTGCTGCTTTGGGGGGCTCAGTGTCTACATAGTTGTTTGGTGATTGTTACCTGCAGAAAATAAAACTGAGCTTTTGTGCTGTCTCTGACTTTATTTTTAGCTTCTGCACTTCCTCATACTGCATTTGTCTTTCAGTTGGAGGGGAGGTTCTGAGATTCAGATATTTGAGGACTACACCGTAATTGAAGACAATGTAAGAAGTGGGAGAATAAGAAAGTTGTATACTGTCATTCGGTATTAATATTGGAATATTCTCTCATTTTATAGTTATATTAAATGTTAAGACAAATTACCAGAGGCCTTCCCTGGTGGCTCAGATGGTAAAGAATCTGCCTGCAGTGTGGCAGACTGGGTTCAAACTCTGGGTTGTGAATATCCTCTGGAGAAGGTAATGGCAATCCACTCCAGTATTTTTGCCTGGAGAAATCCTGGACAGAGGAGCTTGCAGGCTACAATTCATGGGGTTGCAAGGAGTTGGACTCCACAGAGCAAGTGCACTTTTCACTTTTCATATAACACCTGAATGATGCTGTTTTTCAGTCTATAATTCATGGCCAACTATTTGTGCCCCCATGGACTGTAGCATACCAGTCTCCTTTGTCCTCCACTATCTCCTGGAATTCGCTCAAATTCATGTCCATTGAGTGGGTTCTGCTATCTAATCATCTCATCCTCTGACTCCCCCTTCTCCTGTTGCCTTCAGTCTTCCCCAGCATCAGGGTCTCTTCCAGGTAGTTGGCCCTTCACATCAGGTAGCCAAAGTATAGGAGCTTCAGGATCAGCTTGAGTCTGTCCAATGAATATTCAGGGTTGATTTCCTTTAGGATTGACTGGTCTGTTCTCCTTGCAGTCCAAGTCCTCTCAAGAGTATCCGTGTACCCTGAAACCTTGCTATACTCACTAATTAATTGTAATAGCTCTTTTCTATGTCCCACTGGACTTCATACGTAGACAGTCATTTTGTCTGTAAATAAATACACATTTCTTTCTTTCTTTCCAATTTATGCGTTTTCACTGATTTCTTTTAAAATGAAAGCTCCAACACTTTGGCCACCTGATTTGAAGAGGTGGCTCATTGGCAAAGCCCCTAATGCTGGGAACGTTTGAAGGCAGGAAGATAAGGGGACGATGGAGGATGAGACAGTTGGATGGCTATTAAAAAGAACACATTGGAATCAGTTCTAACGAGGTGGATGAAACTGGAGCCTTTTATACAGGGTGAAGTAAGTCACAAAGAAAAATGCCAATACGGTATAATAATGCACATGTATCGAATTTAGAAAGATGGTAACGATGACCCTATATGCAAGAAAGCAAAAGACACACAGAGATAAAGAATATGCTTTTGGACTGTTTGGGAGAAGGTGAGGGTGGGATGATTTGAGACAATAGCTTTGAAACATATATATTACCACAAGAGAAATAGATTGTCAGTCCAGGTTCGATGCATAAGACAGGGAGCTCAGGGCCGGTGCACCGGGATGACCCTGAGGAATTGGATAGGGAGGGAAGTGGGAGTGGGATTCAGAATGTGGGACACATGTACACACATGGCTGATTCATGTCAATGTATGGCAAAAACCAGAACAATATTCTAAAGTAATGAGCCTCCGATTAAAATAAATAAATAAATGTAAAAAGAGGAAAGCCAAAAAAATTTGCAGAAATAGATGAAATCAACAAATTCCTTGAATGACCAAAATGCCCAAAACTAACTCAAGAAGAAAGTAAAAACCCTAGATATCCCTAGGTCTATCAAAGATTTGGAACAGAAAACTACAGGCCCATGTGACTTAAGTAGTGAATGCTATGAAACACATAAAGGAGAAATATCACCAATTCCATACAAATTCTTTCATAACGTAGAGGAGATTAAACAGTTCTCAAATAATTATGAGGCCAGCCTTCCAAAATACCAAAACTGGTTGAAGACATTGCAAGAAAAGAAAACTATAGAACTTATTCTTCATTAAGCAAAAAAATGAAATGTTAGCAAATTTAATCCAGCAATATATAAAGCATTAGGACCAAAAGAGATCTATCCCAAGAATGAAAGATTGGTTATGCATTAACATATCTTCAACCAGCATTATTCATCAATGAAGAAACCACAGGAGAAAAACCATATGTTCATTTGGATAGATGCCACAAAAGCATTTGACAATATTCGAGAACCACTATCTTAAAAACTCTTGGAAACCTAGGACTACAAACAGACTTTCTTAGTCTGATCAAGGTCACCTACAAAACTCCTCCAACTAAAGGTGATAATGGAGGAAAATCTAATCCCTACAACTGTGGGTGGGGAAGGCTGCTGGCCTTCGTTTTGGAGGCCACCGAGAGGCCTATCCAGCTAGGCAGTGAGGATCAAGCAGACCGATTGAAGTACCTGTCCCCTCCTTGGGCAGTAGCCCTATTCCACTCACCTCCTGTGGCACCAGTGGTTCCCCAGCAGACACACACCCCCTATCAGATAGTGGCGCCCGAGCCCCGTCATCGCCCATAGCAGCACTGTGTCTGTTGACCCCTTCCAGACACAGAAATAGACTCGCACCCAGCATGCCAGCAAACACAGGGTCACCTCCCAGTTGAGGGCACCTGGCAGCTACAGCCCTCCAGAGAGCTAGAAGACCTTGTTCCTGGAGACGGAAGGCCCGAGAGAGATGTGCCAGCAGAGGCCATGCGACTAGGGGTTTCCTGGGGGCCATGGTCCTTCCAGCAGCCCTTGTGTGAGGCTGTTCGCACCGGTGCTTCTGGCGGGCATGGGTAAGCCCCTAGCCTGGATTCCATGCCGTCTGTGTGCCTACAGCCCCAAGAGGCCCAGCCCCATGCCGTCTCCAGTGAGTCCAACAGTAGTCCTCGCTTCCCTCCTCAGGCGGCCAAGCACAGTCCACTCTGCATCCCTAGTCTCAGGACTCCAGGACCGGTTCCCCATCCACCACCTTGCAAAGGTGCCTGTGCATGAACAAAGCACACAGAGATGCCAATCTGCATGCCTCTGACACGTGCTCTCTGTCACACACACACACACACACCCAAGTGCATGACCCTGTACACAAACACACTTATACTCCCATGTGCATGCACCTGACCACATGCTCTCTCACACACAGGTACACACACATGTGCGTAGGCACTATCTTTCTCGGGCACACACACATACAGACTTGGACAGGAAGATGCCCATGTGTTGCACCTACTTAAAGACACACAAATCCGCACATGAGCTATGTGTGGACACAAGAGGGACAGACCAGGCGTGACCCAAAGGGGCCCCACTGCCTTCCGGAAGTTGATGACAAGGACCTGCGCTCAGCAGGATGGTCACCTGTGAGCGTGGCCAGGTTGGCAACGGCACAGACTTGGAGGTGCACAGTGACAAGGGCTCACTTGGGGTTTGCAGGCTTGGCCCAGAAACAGTCACGTGCGCTGTGGAGTGTGGCAGTGTCTGCTTGAGCATGCGGACTGAGGAGCTGCCCACCCCCCACCCCCCACCCCCATGCCCCGAGAGGCATCACCACTAAGCCGTTTACCAGGACTCTGGGCCTAGGCAGGGCTGACTTAGAGCACCCAGACCACATGGGTGTGTGTCCGCACAAGCGGAAGGGGGTGACACGGCACACTAACACATGAAATTTCAGCAGGGGGCGTCCATTGCCCGAGAGCCTGCAGTCATCGCGGGAACAACTGTTCGGTGGGAACCAATCGAGGGGCAGGACCAGGCTGAGTGTGCGCAGGCGCTCTGCCTATGCTGAGCTGCAGGTCGCAGTACACACCTGGGTTCTGTAGGGGGGGTTCAGTCCTTCCCACTCCACAGGTTGGGGGAGAGGGTTCAAGATGGAGTCCGACACGCACAGTGGAGGAGCCAGCAGGCCAGCAGATGAAGACCCAGGTGCCGTGGAATTTGCAACGGGCACAGCACAGGGCAGCTGCAGCGAGCCGGGTGGCGCTGGTGGCCAGGATGACCCTAGAGACCCAGCTTGCCCTGATTCCTCTGTGAGTCGTGGAGTTCATGGAGGCGCTCGTGTCCTGGCTGGTCCCAGAAGCCCCAGCGCTGCAGGAGAGTCAGGTGGTGCAGCCGGCGCCATTCCGCAGATCCCGGGGCCATCACACGCTCCAGGGCCTGGTGAAGGCGCTGCACCTGGAGCTGCAGTTCTGAGTAACCGAATCCTCCAGTTGTATCCTATTCCAGGAACCATGGTGGGTCAGGCAGCCGAGGGGGCCGGGTGTGGACTAGGGGTGGTTTGGGGGGTTGCAAGTGGTTCTAAAGTGTAGGAGGAGGGTACTCTGGGGGGCTGGAGGATATGGGTCAGGGGTGGTCTGGCTGCCAGTGGAAGATATTGAGGAAAAGCAACCTGAAAGGAACCACAGAGTCGGGCAGTGATATCCAGGGTGTCTGGCAGTGGCCTTGTGGTAGAAGGCATGTTTCCGTGAGCAGGGAGCCTGTCATACAGGCAAAATGTGTAGTGCAGATGGTAGTGAGGAAAAGCAACCTGAAGGGATCCAGAGGGTTGTGCAGTGATATCCAGGGTGTACTCAGAGTATAGGCTGCAAGGTCCGGACTTTCTAGGCGGCCTCCTTGTGCGAGAAGGCAGGCCTCAGGGAGCAAGGATCCTGATGTACAGGCAAAATGAGAAATGCGGATGGTGCCTTAACCATATGTCCACCAGAAGCCTCAGTGTGCCTTTCTCATCACACGCGGAAGCGGACCTTGCCCGCCACTTCCTGACTACACGTACTCAGTTGCGAGGGCGGATTCGGAAGGAGCTCTACGTTAATGGCCGCATGATGGTTCTGTGAGTTCTAAAGGGGTCCAGGGCCGGGGAGAGGGTGGTGGGTGCTGGGTGGTGGCCAAGGCCAGTCTGGGCCCAGGAGGAGCCATAATGGACGGGTTAAGCCTAAAGGAAAAGTGTGGTGCTCTGGGCTTGTCGGTGTGCGGGAACAGAGGGAGGACATGCTCCTCTTCCTCCTTCTCGGCAGAAAGTTGAATTTCATTTTCCCTCCCTTTTAGCCGATTGACTGCTGAAGACCCTGGCCTGCTCCAGAGGTCCATCGGTTTCTGTCTGGAGCAGCTTTCCCTGGTGATACGGTCCTTGCAGCACTATGGGGCCCCCGTTTCTCGGCACGGAAGAGGGGTTTAAACCTACCCTGTGTGCCGTAGCTTCAGGTGTCGTTCCCCAGGGCATTGCTTTCTGCAGTACTTTGATCGGGCTTCATCTCATGTCTGTGCTGCTTTTGGGGGCTCAGTGTCTACATAGTTGTTTGGTGATTGTTAACTGCAGAAAATAAAACTAAGCTTTTGTGCTGTCTCTGACTTTATTTTTGGCTTCTGCACTTCCTCATACTGCATTTGTCTTTCAGTTGGAGGGGAGGTTCTGAGATCCAGGTATTCGAGGACTACAACATAATTGAAGACAATGTAAGAAGTGGGAGAATAAGAAAGTTGTATACTGTCATTCGGTATTAATTTTGGAAAATTTTCTCATTTTATAGTTATATTAAATGTTAAGATAAATTACCAGACGTCTTCCCTGGTGGCTCAGATGGTAAAGAATCTGCCTGCAGTGTGGTAGACCAGGTTCAATCTCTGGATTGGGAATATCCTCCGGAGAAGGTAATGGCAATCCACTCCAGTATTTTTACCTGGAGAAATCCTGGAAAGGGGAGCTTGCAGGCTACAATTCATGGGGTTGCAAGGAGTTGGACTCCACAGAGCAAGTGCACTTTTCACTTTTCATATAACACCTGAATGATGTTTTTCAGTCTATAGTTCATGGCCAACTATTTGTGCCCCCATGGACTGTAGCATACCAGTCTCCTTTGTCCTCCACTATCTCCTGGAATTTACTCAAATTCATGTCCATTGAGTGGGTTATGCTATCTAACCATCTCATCCTCTGTCTCCCCCTTCTCCTGTTGCCTTCAGTCTTCTCCAGTATCAGGGTCTCTTCCAGGTAGTTGGCCCTTCACATCAGGTAGCCAAAGTTTAGGAGCTTCAGGATCAGCATGAGACCATCCAATGAATTTTCAGGGTTGATTTCCTTTAGGATCGACTGGTCTGTTCTTGCAGTCCAGTTCTCTCAAGAGTATCCTTGTATCCTGAAACCTTGCTAAACTCACTAATTAATTGTAGTACCTCTTTTCTAAGTCCCATTGGACTTCGTACATAGACAATCTTTTTGTCTGTAAATAAATACACATTTCTTTCCAACTGATGCATTTTAACGGATTTCTGTTAAAATGAAAGCTCCAACACTTTGGCCACCTGATTTGAAGAGGTGACTCTTGGCAAAGACCCTGATGCTGGGAACGTTTGAAGGCAGGAAGAGAAGGGGACGATGGAGGATGAGATGGTGGATGGCATCAACGACTCCATAGACATGAATTTGAACAAGTTTCAGGGGATGGTAAAGGACAGTGAAGACTGGAGTGCTGCAGTCCTTGGGTTTGTAAAGAGTTGGACATGACTAAATGAACAGCAACAGGCAGAGGGAAGATGCTGGTGGGTTGTGTGGTTCGGCCCCTCACCATCTGCTATCTTTGTCTAGTGAGCCCCTTCTGTGGTGTATGCTGGAGAAGTCAAAGTTGCATTGTGGAATGCACACTCTAGATGGGTCCAGGTTGAGCCAGCTAGTTACCCTTGTGCGTGGTGTGGGAGGCAAATGAGATGGGAGTCTCGGTGCCCCTCCTGGGAGGCACAGAGACTCAGAGTAGAGTGCCTGTGTGTGGGGAGAGGCAGGTTGCAGCCCTGGGGGTTCTCTGCTTATGGCAGCTGACCGGGAGCATCTTTTCTGCAGCCAGGCACTCGGTGGTGGTGGCTTTTTGTTGGTGGCCTATAGTCAACTGTCCTGGGAGTGTGCAGCACAGAGATCAACAAAGGCAGGTCCCCTTCTGTGTGTGGAGATCCGATTGTTAAAGCTCCAACAGTGCCACCAGAAGCCCGAGGGTGGGAGCCTCTTGAGTGACACCTGCACCTCTGCGCAGCCTCTGGGGGAGCGCAGGGCTGGGGACAGAGGGAACCAGCCCCTCAAGTGGAGGAGTGGCCTGGAAATAGGTGAGAGGATCTTAGAGAGGCCCTGTCATCTCTGGGCCTTGAGATGAGAGGGGTGTTGTTGGCTCAGGAGAGGGAGGGTCCACACCACTGGCCAGGACAGCTGGGGAAGCCTGGGCCCGCCCACACAAAAGGGAACACAAGGAGGGGAGGGCACCCCTGAGTGGAACTGGAGAGAAAGTAGAGTGACCATAGGTCACCACAGCTGGTGTCACCTCCACAGCTCCTCTGATTCCAGGAACTTCCTTAGGACGCATGGCTTTGTCTTGCTTTAATGCTGTTATGTCAGGAAGTCTTACTTTCCTGTTTCCATCTGTCCCTCAGCTGGAGACCTGTGAGGCCTTGGCTGTCACACCTGTCTGTATAGCTAAGGTGGATTATTAGGCAGGAGAGATGTGGTTTCTATGCTTGGTTTGATCAGTCACTGTCTCCTTACTGAAAAGGCTCATGTAAGCATAGATAGGGAAGCCAGTAACACTGGCCTGTGGACTGAGTGTCCGAGTCCCTCTTCCACCCTCAGTTCCCATATTGAAGCCCTAAGCCCCAGGGGCTGGAGTTTGGAGATGGGCCTTTGAGATGTACTAGGGTCTAGATGAGCTCCTGACGGTGGTGCCTCCATGGTGGGCTCAGAGAGGGCTCTCAAGAACATGATTAATGTTACATGAAGTCCTATGAATGGAGCCCTGCCCTAGAGATGATCATACGAAGGAAAGTGAGACAGAAAGATGAGTATCATGTGATATTACTAATATGTGGAATCTAAAATGCGATACAAAAGAATTTATTCACAAAGCAGAAACAGAAGCTTGCATGTATAGAAAACAAACTCATGATTACCAAAGAGGAAAGGCTGGGTAGGGATACATTTGGAGTTTGGGATTAGCAGTTACAGACTGCTGTATATGAAATAGAAAAACAATTAGTTTCTACTGTAGAGTGCATAAAGCTATATTCAGTAGCTTATAATTAGCTATAATGGAAAATAATATGAGAAAATATATATAACTGAATTATTTGCTGTACAGCAGAAAACAGCACAACATTGTAAATCAAATATGCTTCAAATTTCTACCAAAAGAATGAGGCCCTGGTCTCACAACCATTCGACTGTGCACACTTGCACATGCACACATAAACAAACACTTCCGTGTCCTTATAAGAGGACATCTGAGAGCACATGCATTCTCTCTCTCCCTCTCACCGTGCCCCCACCTTTCTTATCTCTCTGTCTCCACATGTGCACTGAGGAAAGGCCACAAGGCTATATAAATGGTGGCTGTCTACAGCCTAGAAAAAGGGTCCTCACTGGAAGCCAAATTTACTGGCTCCCTGATTGTGAACTTGTAGCCTCCAGAACTGTGAGAAAATAAGTTTCAGTTCTTTAGCCCACCCAGTGTGGATCAGGGGAGTGATTCGGCATCTTGTTACAGCATCTAAAGCATACTAAGCCAATTGGTTTATACGAGTGAAATACTAGCCTCTCATCTTTATGACAGGAGCCAGTTTTGCAATTGGGAGCCAGGTGCCCACTGAAGTTAGGTGTCTCCCCTCCAATGGAAACTGGAAGAAAGAAAGTGCTCTCCTGATTGATGTTTACATTTCAAAGAGATGTTTGCTAGGTCCTTGAAAAAGACATTTCTGGGTTGTAAAGCTGAACAGGAGGCTTTTATGGCCTTGAAAATTATAGTCATACTCTCAGGGACTTTGCTGGCAGTCCAGTGGTTAGGCTTCTGAGCTTCAACTGCAGGGCGTACTAGTTCGATCTCTGGTCAGGAAAGCAAGATCCTGACTGCAGATCATGGTGCAGTGTGTGTGTGTGTGCTCAGTCGCTCAGTCATATTCGACTCTCTGTGACCCTCTGGACTGTAGCCCACCAGACTCCTTTATCCTTGGGATTCTCCAGGCAAACATACTGGAGTGGGTTCCCATTTCCTCCTTCATGCTGCAGACAAAACATGAAAAAACAAAATGAAATTATATGCATAGTTTCAAAGGGAGACACAGAAACAACTTATACGTTTCTAAACAAATGATTTAAGGAAAGGAGGGGCCACCTCTCCCCTTATTTTCAACAGGGAATATTGAGCCTCTTAGTTTTAATTTGTGTGCATTCTTACAGTAGCTCTTTCTACAATGTGGTGCATCCTGCAAACTTGCTAAACTCCGTCATTAGACTAGTCCTTCTTTTGGAGACTCCATCAGATTTTCTGTATGGGTGTACATGTCTGCAAATAAACACAGTTTTTCTTCTTTCTCTACAATCTGGGTGCATCTTATTGCTCCATTTCTCTCATTATGGGTTGGACTCTCCCAGTTTTCTGCATGCCTGGTTAATTTAGATTGGCTATCAGGCATTACGATTTCACCCAGGGTTCTGGGTATTCTTTGTATTCTGAAATATATGCATAAGCTTTGATCTGAGATGCTGTGAAGTGACTTTGAAATAGTTGGAAGCTTTTGATATTTGCTTTGAAGATTTGCTAGGTGGGGCCAGAGCACCTTTCAGCGTCAGTTCAGTCACCCAGTGATGTCCGACTCTTTATGGCCCCATGGACTACAGCAGAGCAGGCTCCCTGTCTGTCACCAACTCCCAGAGTTTACTCAAACTCTTGCCCATTGAATCGGTGATGCCATCTAACCATCTCGTCCTCAGTTGTCCCCTTTTCCTCCTGCCTTCAATCTTTCCCTGCATCAGGGTCTTTAAAATGAGTCAGTTCTCCGCATCAGGCCGCCAAAGTATTGGAGTTTCAGCTTCAACATCAGTCCATCCCATGAATATTCAGGACTCATTTCCTTTAGGATGGACTGCTTGGATGTCTTTGCAGTCCGAGGGACTCTCAAGAGTCTTCTCCAACACCACAGTTCAAAAGCATCAATTCTTTGGCGCTCAGCTTTCCTTATAGTCCAACTCTCACATCCTTCCTTTCAGTGTAGGATTCATATTTTCCCCACACTACTCAGGCGAGAGAGCTCTCTGCCCCAGGCCTCCTGAAATTATGAGGTTTCTCACTGTGATCGGTGGGGACAGCCACCAGTCCCTGTCCAGCTTGGGTACTGGTCAGAGTTACCATTTATCTTCTCCAGTGGCCCTTTCCTTAACCTTGAGTACTTTCTTCACAGTCCTGTGGAGGTCAATGGTCTGTGGCAGACTCCAGGGGGATCCTCTCTCCATACGCAGGCTTCTCTCCCACTCTTTGTCCCTTCACTCCCATCTTCTGCCCACCAACTCTAGGGCCTTCGAATTTCAGTGCCATCTCCTAAACACCAGGTATTCATTGGCTTCCACCAGGAAACTCTCTCTCCAGACAGTCAGCTGGGTACAATTGCTGGGCTAACTTGTATACATACCTGTGACTTACTTTTTACATAACTGGAGATTTTATAGTTCTTCATCTCCTACACCTATTTTCCCCACACCCCACCCTTCTGCAAGACACTCATTTGTTCTGTCTCTATGATTCTGCTTTCCTTTTTTTTTTTTGGGGGGGGGGTCCACATATAAGGGAGAGCATGCAGTATTTGTCTTCCTCTGTCTGGCTTATTTTGCTCAGCAAAATACCCTCTAGATTCATTCATGTTGTCAAAATGGCAAGATTTCATATTTTATGGCTGAGATATACATGTACCGAGGATGAGATGGTTGGATGGCATCACTGACTCAATGGACACGAGTTTGAGTAAACTCCAGGAGTTGGTGATGGACAGGGAGGCCTGGTGTGCTGCAGTCCATGGGGTCACAAAGAGTCGGACATGACTGAGCGAGTGAACTAAACTGAACCGATACATGCACCACATTTTGTTTTTCATTCATCTGTTAGCAGATCCTTCTGTTGCTTCCACTTCTTGGCTACTGTAAATAGCACTGCAACAAACATTGGACTTCATATATCTTTTCACATTAGTGCTTTTGTTTTCTTTGAATAAATACTCACATGTGAGATTGCTGGATCATATGACCGTTCAATTTTTAACGTTTTGAGAAACCTCTATACTGTTTTCCATAGTGATTGCATCACTTTACATTCCCACCAGCAACGTACAAGGCTTCCCTTTCTCCACATCCACACCAACACTTGTTATTTGTTGTCTGCCTGGTGACAGCCACTCTGAAAGACTTTGATGATATCACATTGGGGTTTTGATTTGCACTCCCATAGGTATTTGCTCTGGACCTTGGCTTTGTGGTCTGGTACCTCAAGTTAGTAAGAGTACCTACCTGGCAGGGTTGTCATGAGAACTGACTGGTGAGCATGAATTAAGTGGGTAAAATTAGGGTACATATGAAGTCAGTATCATGCAAATGTTGGCCACCATTCTTTCTTTGTCTCTTCTTTATTTTTTTAATTATGAAAGCATGATAATCTTTTTACAAGAGACTTGGAAAATACAGAACAAAGGTACATATAGTTCTGCAACATATATCACAATTAATTTTCAGTACAGAGATAAGGATTTTAGTTGGACTTTCAATATCAAACTCTGAAAAATTAATGGAATGAATATACACTAATGTAGAACGAAATAGTAGAACTGAAATGCACCATGAACCAATTCAACGTAATTTAGATGTATCTAATTTTCACACATAAGAGTCCCTTGGAGTGCAAGGAGATCCAACCAGTCCATTCTGAAGGAGATCAGGCCTGGGAATTCTTTGGAAGGACTGATGTTGAAGCTGAAACTCCAGTACTTTGGCCACCTGATGTGAAGAGCTGACTCATTTGAAAAGGCCCTGATAGTGGGAAAGACTGAGGGCAGGGGGAGAAGGGGACGACAGAAGATGAGATGGTTGGATGGCATCACCGACTCAATGGACATGGGTTTGGGTGGTCGCTGGGAGTTGGTGATGGACAGGGAGGCCTGGTGTGCTGCAGTTCATGGGGTCAAAAAGAGTCGGGCATGACTCAGCGACTGAACTGAACTGAAGACAGGCTGTCCCACCTTTCCGCCCATGGCCTGGCACACGAGAGTCACTCAGTGATGAGTGGCTGAGTGAGCAGATGGGTGTGAGGACAGCAGAAATTTGGGGCCGAGCTGGGCATCTGATCACATCCATCTGGTAGACAGTACATGGGGGTGTAGAGGTTGGAGGTCGAGCCAATGGCAAGCATGATGAGTACGTTCCCCACCACAGCATGGACAGGAACAGACAGAAGAGAAGGGGCTGATGTTTGGGCACCTCTGACAGTCCCAGGAGGAGGAATTCTGAGATGACAGTTCGGTTTCCTCTCCCCATGGCTTCTGGTTTCTGTAGGTAGCATTGGAAATACATCTGTCAACAAGACCAGAGGCAATATGGGGAATCACGCACTGCAGCCTCCCTCAGTGGTTAAAACCAAGGTTAAAACCATACTGGTTACCTTTGACAAGGAGCTCCAGCCTGGGGTAGTAAGGACATGACTTATTTGCAGGGCTGTCTGGTCACCACAGAATGTAGAAGGGACGAGCTGTGGCTCTCCTTGTGACTTACCTTCTCAGTCAGCCACTCCTGCTTCCCCAGGAGGAAAGAAGAACCAGACAGAGATGAATGGAGGGCCTGCTTTGGGGAGAGTGGCTGGAGACAGCAAGGGCAGTTGAGTTGCCACTGGGAGTGCATTGGTTGGATCCTTACGGGCCTTTTTGTTTTAGGGAAGAGTCTGGGTGAGGACCCCTAGGACAAATTGTTTGTGTGTGTGTTGTGCACGTGTGTGTGTGTCCTTAGACATAGCTCCTTCATAGATGGGTACATAGACATATATGTTATGTGTTTATATTCACAGAAAGATTCACAAAATGATGTTCTCCAAAATGCTAACCAACAGTGGTTATCTCTGGGGTATGGGAGCTTTACTTGTGTCTTTCTTTCAATGCTGAACAAGTGTAAATCTCCCACACTATACTGCTTGCATGTTAAGAAGTCTTTCAGGAGGTGTCTGTGATGGTCTAGGTTGGAGGCACAATCCCAGTGAGGAGCTCAAGGCTCATGAGCCCTTGTCATACTTAAGGGCATATCTAAGAAGTTATGTCCCTTTGTCACTCCTTCTCAAGTCCATGTCACAGAATCCACAAAGGCTAAATGCTAAATCACTAGGCATACTGATGTACACTTACAAATCTAAAATCCAGAGGAACTCCAAAACTGATTGAAACCTGATTTTAGAATGTTGACTCTAGAATAGGCAGATGATGAAGCTGTCCGTTGAAAAAATTCAATGAATCTCAAAAAGGATAAAAACAAAAGATGCACACCAAGACAGATTGTGATCACACTATCAAAAGCCAACAAGAGAATATTGAAAACAGCAAAGCAGGAGCAACTTTTTTGTACAAATTGATCCTCATAAGACTGACAGTTTCTCATCAAAATCCATGAAGTCTAGAAGGCAATCGGGTTACATATTGAAAGTTCTGAAAGAAAAAAAAAAAAAAACCTGTCACCTGAAAACTCCATACCTGGCAAAACTTTCCTCCAAAATAGAACAACAAATTAAGGCATTCCCTGATACATTCAATCTGAGATAATTCATTTCTAGTAGATGAGCTCTACAAGCAGTGCTCAAGGGAGTTTTTTAGGCTGAGATGAAAGGAAAGTGACAATAACTTGAAGTTGTGCTGAGAAATAAAGCATATCAGCAAAAGTAAATACATAATTAAAGATAAAATTTAATACTAATGTATTTTCAGTTTATAACACCTCTTTTTATGTATGATTATATACAAAAACATAAAACAATGATTATAAAACAATGCCAATGGGCACACAATGTAGAAAGATATAAACTGTGGCAATAACATTATAAAAGGGTTTAGAACGACCTAGTTTGAATTAATGTCAGCTTTGCTTCAGTAGTTGAGTTACTTCAAACTAGATTCTTCTAAATATTGAGAAAAGATATTCATTGTACTCTCCAGGGAAACCACTAAGAACATATACACTGAAATAAATGAGAAGGGACTCAAAATGGTAACTATCTAGAAAATACCAATATAATCCATGTTTGTCAATAATGGAGGAACTGAGAGATAAAATATATAATACATATGCAAGGAAAATGAAAATCAGTGAAAGGAAGCTCTTATCAATAACTACTTTAAATGTAAGTGGATTATCTGCTCCAAATAAAATTAGAGACACACACAAAAAAAATGGATCTAAAAAATATGACCCAACTACATACCGTGTGCAAGAAGCTCAGTTTAGAACCAAAAGCACAAGTAGGTTGAATGTTAAGAGATGAAAAGGCTTTCTGTACAAATAATACTCAAAAGAGATCTAGGGTGGCTGTAGTAATATCAGATAAAAATAGACTTTAAGTCAAACTTTATCAAAAAAGACAAAGATCATACAAATGATGAAAATTATAAATTCATAAAACAGATATAACTATTGTAAGCATATTTTACACCTAACAACAACATCCCAAATTGTTTGAAGTAAACATTGACAGAATGGTAGGGAGAGACAACCGTTCTACAATGGCAGTTGGATACTTCAATACTCTACCTTTAATAATGGGTAGAACAGCCAAACAGAAGATAAGTAAAGAAAAAGAGGACTTAAACAACATAAAAAACCAACTAGACCTAACATATGTATACAGTATCCACCACCAAACAACAGCAGAATACATGGAATATTCTCCAGAATAGACCATGTGTTGGGCAAAAAATGTCTTGGGAAAGCTTAAAAAATTGAAATAATCCATAGTGTGATCTGTACCCTCAGTGAAAGGAAACCACAAGTCGAGTAACAGGGAGAAAAATTGAAAATTCACAAATATGTGGAAATTAAATAACATAGTCTTGAAACAAACAGTGAATCAAGAAGAAACTACAGGTACATTAGAAAATAAATTGAGATGAATGAAAATGAAAAGAAACACCCCAAAACTTATGGTATACTTTGAAAGAAATGCTCATAGGGAAATTTATGACTGTAAACACCTGCCTTAAAAAAGATCAGGAATAAGGCAAGGATGCTCACTTTCATCATTTCTGCTCAACATTGGACTGGAAATTTTAGTCATTGCAATTAAATAAGAAGAAACAGCACCTAAAATGGAATGTAAGAATCATGAGTAACTATTAACAGATGATTTGATCTTATATATAAAATCCTAAAAAATCCTTGGATAGCAAAGATATCCAACCAGTCTAGCCTAAAGGAAATCAACCCTGAATATTCATTGGAAGGATTGATGCTGACGCTGAAATTTCAGTACTTTGGACACCTGATGGAAAGAACTGACTCATTTGAAAAGACCCTGATACTAGGAATGATTGAAGGCGGAAGGAGAAGGGGACAACAGAGGATGAGATGATTGGGTAGCATAACCAACTCAATGGACATGAGTTTCAGCAAGCCATGGGAGTTGGTGAAGAACAGGGAAGACTGGCATTCGGCAGTCCATGGGGTCACAAAGCATCGGACACCACTGTGCAACTGAACTGAACTGAACAAAAGAATCCACATAAAGAACTTATTAGACTTATTTATTTAATTCATCAGAGTTGTGAATATGAGATCAACACACAGACATAATTCAATTAAGTAATTCTACATAATCAGTTAACTTCAGTTGCTCAGTGTATCTGAACTTTGTGACCCCATGGACTGCAGCACGCCAGGCTTCCCTGTCCATCACTAACTACAAGAGTTTACTCAAATTCATGTCCATTGAGTCGGTGATGCCATCCAACCGTCTCATCCTCTGTTGTCCCCTTTTGCTCCTGCCCTTAATCTTTCCCAGCATCAGGATATTTTTAAATGAGTCAGCTCTTCACATCAGGTGGCCAAAGTATTGGAGTTTCAGCTTCAACATCAGTCCTTCCAATGAATATTCAGGACTAATTTCCTCTAGGATGGACTGGTTGGATCTCCTTGCAGTCCAAGGGACTGTCAAGAGTTTTCTCCAGCACCACAATTCAAAAGCATCAATTCTTAGGCATTCAGCCTTCTTTATGGACCCACTGTCACATCCATACATGACTACTGGAAAAACCATAGCCTTGACTAGATGGACCTTTGTTGGCAAAGTAATGTCTCCACTTTTTAATATGCTCTCTAGGTTCGCCATAACTTTCCTTCCAAGGAGTAAGTGTATTTTTATTTCATGGCTGAAGTTACTATATGCAGTGATCTTAGAGCCCAAAAAAATAAAATCAGCCACTGTTTCCACTGTTTCCCCATCTATTTGCCATGAATGATGGGGCCCGAGACCATGATCTTAGTTTTCTGAATGTAGAACTTTAAGCCAACCTTTTCACTCTCCTCTTTCCCTTTCATCAAGAAGCTCTTTAGTTCTTCTTCACTTTCAGCCATAAGGGTGGTGTCATCTGCATATCTGAGGTTATTTATATTTCTCCCCACAATCTTGATTCCAGCTTGTGATTCATCCAGCACAGTGTTTCTCATGATGTAGTCGGCATATAAGTTCAATAAGCAGGGTGACAATATACAGCCTTGACATACTCCTTTTCTTATTTGGAACCAGTCTCTTGTTCCATGTCCAGTTCTAACTTTTGCTTCCTGACCTGCATACAGATTTATCAGGAGGCAGGTCAGGTGGTCTGATTCTTATCTCTTTCAGAATTTTCCACAGTTTATTGCGATCCACACAAAGGTTTTGGCATAGTCAATAAAGCAAAAATTGATGTTTTTTCTGGAACTCTCTTGCTTTTTTGATGATCCACCGGATGTTGGCAATTTGATCTCTGTTTCCTCTGCCTTTTCTAAAACCAACTTGAACATCTGGAAGTTCATAGTTCACGTACTGTTGAAGCCTGGCTTGGAGAATTTTGAGCATTACTTTACTGGCGTGTGAGATGAGTACAATTGTGTGGTAATTTCAGCATTCTCTGGCGTTGCCTTTCTTTGTGATTGGGAGGAAAACTGACCTCTTCCAGTCCCATGGCCACTGCTAAGTTTTCCAAATTTGCTGGCATATTGAGTGCAGCACTTTCACAGCATCATCTTTTAGGATTTGAAATAGCTCAACTGCAATGCCATCACTTCCACTAGCTTTGTTTGTATTGATTCTTCCTAAGACCCATTTGACTTCACATTCCAGGATGTCTGGCTCTAGGTAAGTGATCATACCATCATGATTTTCTGGGTCATGAAGATCTTTTTGTACAGTACTTTTGTGTATTCTTGCTACCTCTTCTTAATATCTTCTGCTTCTGTTAGGTCCATACCATTTCTGTCCTTTATTGAGCCCATCTTTGTATGAAATGTTCCCTTGCTATCTCTAATTTTCTTGAAGAGATCTCTAGTCTTTCCCATTCTGTTATTTTCTTCTATTTCTTTTCACTGATCACTGAGGAAGGATTTCTTATCTCTCCTTGCTATTCTTTGAACTCTGCATTCAAATGGGTGTATCTTTCCTTTTCTTCATGGCCTTTCACTTCTCTTCTTTTCACAGCTATTTGTAAGGCCTCCTCAGAGAGCCATTTTGCTTTTTTGCATTTCCTTTTCTTGGGGATGGTCTTGATCCCTGTCTCCTGTACAATGTCATGGACCTCTGTCCATAGTTCATAAGGAACTCTGTCTATCAGATCTTGTCCCTTAATTCTATTTGTCACTTCCACTGTATAATCATAAGGGATTTGATTTAGTTCATACCTGAATGGTCTAGTGGTCTTCCCCCTTTTCATCAATTTAAGTCTGAATTTGGTAATAAGTAGTTCATGATCCAAGCCACAGTCAGCTCCCCGTCTTATTTGCTGACTGTATAGAGCTTCTCCCTCTTTGCTGCAAAGAATATAATCAATCTGATTTCAGTGTTGGCCATCCATCTGGTGATGTCCACCTATGGAGTCTTCTCTTGTATTGTTGGAAGAGGGTGTTTACTATGACCAGTGTGTTCCCTTGGCAAAACTCTATTAGCCTTTGCTCTGCTTCATTCTGTCCTGCAAGGCCAAAGTTGCCTGTTACTCCAGGTGATTCTTGAGTTCCAACTTATGAATTACAGACCCCTATAATGAAAAGGACATCTTTTTTGGGTGTTAGTCATAGAGGTCTCAAAATTCTCCAAGCCAGGCTTCAGTAATACATGAACCGTGTACTTCCAGATGTTCAAGCTGATTTTAGAAAAGGCAGAAGAACCATAGATGAAATTGCCACCATCTGCTGGACCATCAAAAAAGCTAGAGAATTCCAAAAAAAAAAAAAGCCCCATCTATTTCTTCTTTATTGACTATGCCAAAGCCTTTCACTGTGTTGATCACAATAAACTGTTGAAAATTCTGAAAGAAATGGGAATACCAGACCTCATGACCTGCCTATTGACAAATCTGTATGCAGGTCAGGAAGCAACAGTTAGAACTGGACATGGAAAAACAAACTGGGTTCATATCGGGAAAGGAGTACGTCAAGGGTGTATATTGTAACCCTTCTTATTGAACTTATATGCAGACTACATCATGAGAAACACTATGCTGAATGAAGCTAAATGTGAAATCAAGATAGATGAGAGAAATATCAATAACCAAAGATATACAGATGACACCACTCTCATGGCAGAAAGTGAAGAAGAACTAAAGAGCCTCCCTATGAAAGTGAAAGAGGAGAGTGAAAACGTTGACTCTAAACTCAACATTCAGAAAACTAAGATTATGGCATTTGGTCCGATCACTTCATGGAAAATAGATGGCAAATCATTGGAAACAGTGGCTGACTTTATTTGGGGGGGCTCCAAAATCACTGCAGATGGTGACTCCAGCCATGAAATTAAAAAACACTTACTCCTTGGAAGGAAAGTTATGACCAATCTAGTTGCTGCCGCTAAGTCTCTTCAGTTGTGTCTGACTCTGTGCGACCCCATAGACGGCAGCCCACTAGGCTCCTCTGTCCCTGGGATTCTCCAACCTAGACAGCATATTAAAAAGCAGAGACATTACTTTTCCAACAATGGTCTGTGTAGTCAGGCTATGGTTTTTCCAGTGGTCATGTATGCATGTGAGAGTTGGAATATAGAGAAAGCTGAACGCCGAAGAATTGAAGCTTTGTACTGTGGTGTTGGAGAAGACTCTTGAGAGTCCCTTAGGCTGCAAGGAGATCCAACCAGCCCATCCTAAAGGAGATCAGTCCTGAGTGTTCACTGGAAGGACTGATGTTGAAGCTGAAACTGCAATACTTTGGCCACCTGATGTGAAGATCTGAGTCATTTGAAAAGACCCTGATGCTGGGAAAGATTGAGGGCAGGAGAAGAAGGGGACGACAGAGGATGAGATGGTTAGATGGCATCACCAACTCAATGGGTAGGAGTTTGAGTAAATTCAGGTAGTTGGTGATGGACAGGGAGGCCTAGCATGCTGTGGAGCATTGGGTTGCAAAGAGTTGGACACGACTCAGCGACTGAACTGAACTGAAATTAAATGGAAAGATTTTCCATGTACATGGATTGGGAGACAATATTGTTAAGATGACAGTACTCACAAAGTGGTCTACAGACAATGCAATTATCATCAAAATCTCAACAGCATTTTTTTTTTTTTGCATAAATGGAAAAGCTCATCCAAAAATGCATAGGGAACTGCACGGAACCCCAACTTCCTGGTGCTTTGTTATTCTGCCCCTATCTTCAGTACTATGAGGTCCTCCACGTCCCTCCAGGGAGCCTACCTCATTTACTCATAGCTATGTTTCGTCACTTACAAGCAAAGAGATCCAAGTCATGCAGACCTGCACAGGTGAGTTTCAAGCAACAGACTCAAGAAACGCAAGCTGTTTGGGGGTGATTTGCAATTACTTACTTGGTCAAGTTGCGAGAAGGCCAAGTGACTCCCTTCACATTGCAGGGGAAGGGAGCAGAGAACCCAGCTGTTACCACTGAGTAAATGGGGCTGTGTGTTCTCTGAGGGCAAACTCTGGGGTTTGAGTAGAGGCTTCCATGAAGCCATCTTTAAGTGTGACTGCAGGACAGACAGTCACTTGTCATGGTCTTAGGTAACCTAGAGCCTGGGAGCCACAACTCCAATCTTGACTTTATCTCCCCCCCACCTAGAAGGAACCTTGCAGTTTCTCCCTGACCTTGCTGATAGGGTCCCCTTAGTGCATGTAGCCAAAGTGTGGGGTGCCCAGAAAACTCAATTTGGAAAAGGATTCTTAGTAAGTTGGAATTTTGTAGTTGAATTCCATCCCAACTGTGTCTCTGTCATGAAAGTAAGAGCACAATTTAATAGAGTGCTTTCCTCACAGTTGCCATGGGGATATCTGAGATTATTGAGAAGATTCAGAGAACCAGAGATCCATTCAAAATGTCACCCACCTAATAGTTCTGTAAGCTTTCCTTTCAGTATTGCAAAAGATTTCTTTTGTAAGAGTCTGTCTGTCTCTGTTTCTCTGTCTTTCTGTCTCTTAATTCTGCCCCCTACCTTCCCTACAGTTTTCTTCAGGTAGTTTCCTCAGAGAGGTCATCCTGGAATCATGCAACCTATATTAACTGGTTGAACAAATTTTCAAGAATAAGCCCAGATGGGAATTTAGAATTTGGTGAAAATGACATTTCACTTCAGTGGGGAGATATGGATTATTTAGGAAATGGTATTGGGACACCTGACCAACACTTTGGAGAGAAAATAATCCTAGATTTCGATGTCATTTCTCACAAAATACATAAATATTTGTCTCACCCAATAGATAAAAAATGTGAAGTCCTAGAAGTTGCTTTGAATGAAGGTTTTCATAATTTTATAACGGGCAAGGCTGTTGGTTGGAAACAAAATTCAGAAAGTATAATGAAAAAAAATCACTTAAACATATTTAAATTGTTCAAATTTGTACATAGAAAAGACCACATACAAAGATAAAATAAGAAAAGTGGAGAGAATGTATTTTCCAATTATGACAAATATTTGATATTTCAAACATGTGAAGAGCACTTATCCATCAGTATTAAAAATATTACTGTCCCAAATAGAACACTGGTAAACAATATGAATGGGCGGCTCTCCAAGAAGAGATACCATTGGCCAAATGCCCTATGTATTCTGTTACATTATGGCGGATTCATGTCAATGTATGACAAAACCAATACAATATTGTAAAGTAAAATAAATAAATACAATCAAAAGGAAAGTGGAGTTGTATTGAGATGTGACTTGAGTGACTACATGGGCAAAGATGTAAAAGACTGAATTTATTCTGCTTGCAGTGGGATGTATGAAAATGATCACTTTCATACACAATTAGTTAGGATGTGAATAGATGCAACATTTTGAGGGGGCAATTTGTTAAAATGCATCAAACTCTTTAAAGGGGCTTACTCTTTGACCCAACAATTCCTCTTCTAAAATATCTAGTACAGAAAAACAAGTATAGTAGAATATTCATTTTGGCATTGTTCATAATACTAAAAAACGAGAAACAGCAAGAAGGCCTAGATATACATTTTTATATACCTATATGGTACTGGTTAAAATAGCCATGGTATTTAAATTTGTGGCTTTTCAGACAGCCTGATGCCCATACCCTGTCTCCTATGTGTTTTATAGAGAAGATTTAGAAGTACAAACAAGTGTAGGAAGGCATCTTAATAAAGTTCCTCCATGAAGGAGAGAAGGGTGCAAGGTGTAGCTGCAGTGGAGGTAAAAGCAGCCACCAATCGGCCTGCTCCCTCCATGGATGATGCAGAAACGGGAGGTCTCTAGAGCATGAAAGTCAGCGGAGCCAGTGGCCCCCGATGTCTGGGGTCTGGAGTACACGCTATGTCTCCCCAACCGTAGGTTTGAAAGGTATCAGAATCCTACAATAAGAGGATGAAAAGTTTGCCAGAACCCGCCTCTAGCCCTCAGGTGTCTATCCTGGCACCTACTTCTTGAGTCCCCAGTGGCAAGTCTACTCGATTACAAGTCTTCTTGTGTCACCTGGGCTTGGCACGATGGGGTCCATGAGCCTGGTCAGAGGAGTCAGCTGCTCAGAGAGCCTGACAGTTACTGTCAGATGTCACAGACACAGCTGCACTTGGGACCTGTCACAGGAGAAAAACCAGGGGTGCCTGACACCCTGTTGAGGCTCCTCTTGGGTGCATGGCCAGCGTTGCTTCATACTTTATTCCATGCTGTGCTTTTTATGTGGCTGCCATCAGGGCCTTATTGCTGAGTTGGAGACTTGGAGGTTCAGCCTTGGCAAACCCTGTTCAAGGTCATCTGGAAGGCCCAGTTTGCCTGGCTGTGCAGGGAGCACAAGACTGCTCTTGCTCACAGTCCTGACACCCTGAAAGAGAACCCAAAGCCCCCCAACATGCCACAGGGTGATCAGGACTAGCTCAGCAGCCCCACCATATATATGGCCTTCTGTTCTCAGTGCCAGTCCCAACCTGCTCCTCTGTCAGGAAAGGGGTTTGCTCAATCCCCAGTCCCTGAGGAAACATTGGCTGGCACTCCTGATGCCAGTTAAAACTCCTGCCCAGGAGCCTTCCTTGCTTTCCTTCCAAGCTCCTCATCACCGTGCCAAGAGTCTTCTGTTCTTGGAGCTCCTACAACACCCATAAGTCTCTCTCCTGTAGTGTGCCAGGAAGTGGCTGCTGTCCTACTCCAAGGCCTTCTTCACTTCATCAGCGCAGCAGGAAAAGGCGGATAAAGGTTATCTTGATTCCAGGGCTGGAAACTGCCAAGACTCACATTCTCATAGCCAGATGTGTACCCAGCCTCTCTACCTGGTCTCAGGGCTACTGGTGGAAACAAGCTGTCCTTTTCACCCACCTCTCACCAGGAGGATTCTGAGAAGTAACTCAGAAGCACACTGGAGCCTTGATCCACTGAAGCAGGAGAGCAAAATCTGTGGGCATGATGCAGGTGAAGGTAGCAAGGAGAGATCAGGAGTGCTGTTGGAAGAATGAAAACCAAGGAGCTTCAAGGACTCCTAGGACCTTGTGAGGACAATTCTCAGAAGTACTTGTTAGAGACAAATGATGTAATTGCCCTTGGGAAGGAGAAATGTTTTCCTGTTTCCAGTGTGCTCCTCCCAACCCACAGGGAAGGCAGGGATTTAAAATGAACTATATTTAGAAAAGGAGTTTCCCATTGTAAGCACTGGTTTGGAAAGTCACTGATAGACCCCTTGGGGCAGGCCCATCCTTTACCATCCAACAAAGAGAGAAAACATCCCTTATCCAGTGCAAACAGCCTTTCTTTGGTAGGTGGTGAAAGTGAAAGTGGAGTCGCTCAGTTGTGTCCTACTCTTTGTGACCCCATGGACTGTATAGTCCATGGAAATCTCCAGGCCAGAATATTGGAGTGGGTAGCCTTTTCCCTTCTCCAGCGGATCTTCCCAACCCAGGAATCGAACTGGAGTCTTCTGCATTGCAGGTGGATTCTTTACCAACTGAGCTGTGAGGGAAAACTGTATGTCTCCACAAAAATTTGGACACAAATGTTCATAGTGCTTTTATTCAAAGTACATATTCAGACACACAAGACTATATATTGGATGATACATTTATATAAAATGCAAACACATCTAGAGTGAAACATATCTAGGTTGCTGCAGGTTGGGTATGATGGGAAAGGACAACCACAGGGATTATGAGAACATGCTGTATGTTACTCTGGTGCTGGTTTCATGGGCAGATGTGCTTTTCTGAAATCACCAAGGAATACACTTTAAATGGATGCAGTTTGTTGTATGTTCAGTATTCCTAGCCTGGTTGATAAAGCAGCTGCTTCCCACAGGACTTTGGGAGGTGGACGACAGGTTGTCCAAGGCTGAAGTGTTGGAGGAAATGATGGAAAGAATCAAAATATTGGGGATGTGTTAATGGTCTTTCTAGTTTCAGAGATCCCTTACAAAAGAAAGGGGAACTCGGGCTACAGTGGGGAGTCTCCAAGCAGAGCTGGGAAGGACTGCAGTTCTTCTAACAGTGATGCTCTTCTCAACTGTGATGCCTGAGACCTGAAACCTTTGGTGATTGACAGCCCAATAAATCAGAACCCTACAGGTGGAGAAAGCTAACTGCTTCTGAAGGTTGAATGCCAGCAATTTGAAATGGTGGCTTAGAATCAGCCTCCTGAGGAGATGAGACTATGCAAGCCAGCCAAGCAGTGCAGGCCAACTTAAACATGTTTCATCTGCATCTAAGCACACTGTTTCAGATGGCCTCAAGACAGCTCCTGGTCATTGTCAGAGAGGGGCACAGGCCAGTACAGAGACCAGTAAACAAAAGGCTTCAGGCTTAAGAACTCTCTAGATTCCCTGATAGCTCAGTAGGTAAAGAATCCACCTGCAATGCAGGAGAACCTGGTTCAATTCCTGGGTAGGGAAGATCTGCTGGAGAAGGGATAGGCTACCCACTCCAGTATCCTTGGCCTTCCCTGGTGGCTCAGCTGGTAAAGAATCTGCATGCAGTGTAGGAGACCTGGGTTCGATCCTGGGGTTGGGAAGATCCCCTGGAGAAGGGAAAGGCTACCCACTCCAGTATTCTGGCCTGGAGAATTGCATGGACTATATAGTCCATGAGGTTGCAAAGAGTTGGACACGACTGAGGGACTTTCACTCAAGACAGTTGATGGTCTTTGTCAGAGAGGGGCACAGGCCAGCATGGAGACCAGTAAACAAAATGCTTCAGACTTGAGAACTGTCTAAATTAGCTGTCTAATTGTGTGTGAACTGGCTGAAAGCCAACCCATTGGTAAATGGAAGTATATTGCCAAAGAAACTGCAAGCTGGGCCTACAAAGCCAGTGACTGATCAGACCCTAAAGTACCCACCCTGCTGCACCAGCATTGGGTAGCCTCCCAGAAGGGTGAACCCTCAGAGTCTCACTTAAGGAGTGGCTCCAGGAGGTAGATGGGTAAGGAGACCTCTAGATAACAAAGCCAGTGGCTACAGAGGACAATGTGAGGACACGTGAGCCTTCTCCAGAGGTCTGATCATCTGTCTGATGATCTGACATCAGTGGCTGTCTGATGGGCCAACCAAGGACCTTGCCCCATTGCTGGGGGAGACTGCTTGTGTTCTTCCTAACCAGGGGGCTTCGTCTGATGCTGTGAACCAGAGACTGTATGTCCTCCGTTCTCTCCAACTGGTTGACTTCAGATCACCTTCCTGTATGGAGTCTCCCCTTCTTTCTTTTGGAAATAAATGTCTTCTAAGTTTTACCTGTGCACATTACCATTCAGCTAGAGATAGATCCGGAGAAGGCAATGGCACCCCACTCCAGTACTCTTGCCTGGAAAATTCCATGGACGGAGAAGCATTTTAGGCTCCAGCCCACGGGGTCACTAAGAGTCGGGCACGACTCAGCGACTTCACTTTCACTTTTCACTTCTATGCATTGGAGAAGGAAATGGCAACCCACTCCAGTATTCTTGCCTGGAGAATCCCAGGGACAGAGGAGCCTAGTGGGCTGCCGTCTATGGGGTCGCAGAGTCGGACACGACTGACGTGACTTAGCAGCAGCAGCAGCAGCAGAGATAAATCCAGATTCCCTTGTCCCTAGATGTCATTAGGTGTGACTGGCTTCCTGGGTGTGCGACTTTTTCCCACGGCCCTGTTGTCAGGACACGCTCCCCCCACCCCGCCCCCGCCCCACCATGCTTGATACAGTGCTCACCATTGCTGTTTGAAACAATCATATTTCAGCTCGTGTTATGTAAGTGAAGTATGATGGGACAATGGAGTCTGGGCAAAGGAGATGCACTGTGGTTGGCACACAGGTGCAGGGGCTCAGGCCCACAGGCATGGGAACATTGGGCAGTCTGAGGTGATGTGGGCCCTGACGGGGGACAGAGTGGGACCTGGACCCAGACTAGTCGTGGTGGCAGTGGCTGGAGCATGGAAGATATGGACACTGACCATCCATTTCTAACCACCTGTGGGCAATCACTGACTCACTGGACATGAGTTTGAGCAAGCCCCGGGAGACGGTGAAGGACAGGGAAGCCTGGCATGCTGTAGTCCACAGGGTTGCAAAGAGTTAGGCACGACTGAGTGACTGAACTGAACTGCAGGCAGTTCCCTAAAGTTGGCTCAGAGTCAGCAGAATGTATTCCTGTCCCCACTTTTGCTCTGCATCTTGCTGTGCTGTGACTTCTGCCTCCACCCTCTACTGAACTAAAGAACAAGAAGTGATGGGTAAGGATCAAAGAGGAAACGATGATGACACAGTGGTGCTGGCTAAGATGTTGGAGTACCGATGGCAGATAATGAATCCAGAAAAAGGACTGGGCTTCCCTGGTGGCTCAGACGGTAAAGTGCCTGCCTGCAATGTGGGAGACCTGGGTCAGGAAGATCTCCTGGAGAAGGAAATGGCAACCCACTCCAGTACTCTTGCCTGGAAAATTCCATGGATGGAAGAGCTGGGTAGGCTACAGTCCATCGGTTTGCAGAGTCGGACACGACTGAGCAACTTCCCTGGGAAGGGGGAAAAGTCAACTGTGTTGTGTAGCAGCTGCTCAAATGACCACAGAGGAGAGGGGAGAACAGGAAGGTAGATCCAAGTGCAGAGAGAGGAGTGTGGCTGGGCTCTGGAAGAAGGCAGTTGGTTCCTGCTGAGAGGGAGGTAGGGACACCACAAGGCCCAGAAAAGAGGGAGGAGAACAGTGTGGTGGACATAGGAGCAGGGCTAGGGCCCACCCAGGCTTCCCCACAGAAAGGAGGCAGACCACCAAATCTGTCAAGTACTTCAATTCAAAACTGCAGCATATGAGGGGCAAAAGCTGTGCTAACCCTCAGGAAAGAGGGACACCCTGGTAGGGCAGCAGGGCAGGGCCTTCTGATGAGAAGTGGGCAAGGAGAACAAGGGACCCAGTGTGGAGCTTCTGGATTCAAGAAGCACCAGCTGCTTTCATGTGGGGGATGCTGTGTTCAGCCTGTGAAAGGGAGCAGAGTCACGGTGGAGCCCCCAGCCCACTCACACGAAGATTGGGCAAGGAGAGAACATGTCCCACTCACTTCAAAGGGTCTGGAACTTGTCAATGAAGCACTGCAAGACCACTGAAACAGAGAAAGCCATACCTAGGCATTCCAGGCACAGGGATTCAGAAACCCCCTCTTTCTCGTGGGACAAGCCTAACCCTGAAACTGGACCCCCCCCCAAACCTAGTGATATCCAGCCCTGTGACTAACTCATCCACCCATCACTCAGGTTAAAAATAGACATGTTTTTCCAAATGAGAACAAGATGTGCAAGTAGTTCTCAAACTCCAGAATGTATCAGAATCATTCAGATCCTATGAAAACATGTCTACTCTCTGACTACCAGCAGTTAGGGAAAATAAATGTGGTATCTCTAAATTAACTAAAATAAGATCTCTAGGACTTGTTGGCAAAGTGCACATGTGGTTCAAACAATATATGTCTTAATGGAGAGATAGGTAGATAGGTAGGCAGAAAGAGGTGAAAATGCACAGAAGGCTCCAGGGCCAGGTCTGGCAGAGTCTCCTTCCACAAGAATGTTGATCCCTGGGTAGCAGCCTATACCCCCAGTCCCCCACCCCAACTACACATTCTGCACTAGGATGCCCTGGTCTCCCTCTGCAGGCAGAGGGAGATCTTTACCAAGTTGATCTTTAAGGTTGTCAATTTCTCTCTCCAGCACAGGACACTAGCCCAGCAGACAAGGGATAAAGAAATTGTTAGTATGGTCTCACCCTTTTGCCCTTCATCCCCAGCTCCCTCCCTGGTACTAAACCCACATCCCAAAGCCCATGGTTACATTAGAATGAGTCCTCCAGTGGAAAGGAAGTAGTCTACCACCTTGGAGGTGAGGCAGGGACAAGATAAGTGTGTTTAACCCGGACACCAACCCTGCTGCCTAGACAAGAGAGCATTACTTGAGGGCAGTTGTGTGCTCCAGGTGGTGGCTGCTTCATTTCCTCTCGGGACAGACGAAGTGGCCTCCAGAAAACTAAAAGAGAATATAAAATCCAACTCCCAAGCTCAGAAGACAAGCAGGAAGGGCCTAGCAGTGTATGCAGCAAGGCAGTACCCCCACCCGTGGTCAAGCTGTCCCTGCTCTGCTCAGCAGCTCTGGGCCTGCCTTCCAAGGAGCCCTGGGTTCAAGCCAGCCCTGTCTTCACTGTCTCCTATGGGAGAACTGTTGGGGTAAGCAGAGAGGTCTGGGAACGAGGCTGGGGTCCTGGGAGTGTCTGAGAAGAGTTCTCCTGTGTCCTAGAAACCAAACTTTGGAGACTCACCTGAAGGTGGGGATGCTCTGGGCTTGACACTTCCCTGTGCCATGGCCAAAGGCAGTGAATTTCCTGGAACTTGAGAGGTCTTGGTATCCAGATCCCGAATGTTGTATCCTCCGTGATGTTAGGACGGGCAAGATAGCTAAAACACACATTCCTGACTCATTAGGGGTGTGTGTGGGGGGGGGGGGAATGGGGGGGCAGCACAAAGTAGGGAATAGATAAGAAGTAAAAACCTAAACTCTTGGAACTTGTGTGTGTGTGTGTGTGTGTGTGTGTGTGTGTGTGTGTGTAGGGGCATGGTGAGGTAGGGAATAGTTAACAAGGAAAAACCTAAACTCTTGAGAACTGTGTGTGTGTGTGTATGTGTGTGTAGGGGCAGGGTGAGGTATGGAATAGATAAGAAGTGAAAACCTAAACTCTTGAGAACTTGTGTGTGTGTGTGTGTGTGTGTGTGTGTGTGTGTGTAGGGGCACGGTGAGGTAGGGAATATTTAAGAAGGAAAAACCTAAACTCTTGAGAACTGTGTGTGGGTGTGTGTGTGTGTGTGTGGGAGCAGGGCGAGGTAGGGAACAGATAAGTAAAAAGCTAAACTCTTGAGAATGCTCTCCAGAAGTCAGCCAGGGTGAGCAGTGGGGCTCTGAGAAAGCTCAGGGCCACTGCAAGGAAGGCAGCAGGAATCAGGAGCCACCCAACCTTGGAGGGATTAGTCAGTGCTCACTGGCTGCCAGCCCCCCCTCCACCAGCCCCACTGGGCATCCTAATGACAATTTCAAAGAGCAAAAGATCCCCTGCAAGCTTCAGGGTGGAGTGCGTGAAGGGGAAGGGGAGGGGAAGGGCGCCTACTCACTTGGCGCTTTGGGACAGGCTCTTTGCCTCGGTTGCCATCTCCTTGGGCCACCAGGTCCGAGTCCCTGGTCCTGCTGGCCCCTGGTGGCTTCCCGGTGTTTTGCTTGGGTTGTCTGGCCCCCGGAGCAACCAAGGAATACTTAGTTCTGCCAAGGACTGGCAGGCCCAAGATGGGAGGGAAGCTGTCTAGTGCCAGGGGACCCCCTGAGAGGCAGGCCTGGGGCTTTCTCCCCAGGATGACTTTGGAGATGGCGCCACCCGGCAATTTCTCCTGAGGGCCCTTCTTCCATGGGGTGACCTGGGGCAGGTGGCCGGGCCTGCCCCCTCGATTCCCGCTGCCCATGCTCGGCGCTTTCTTAGATGGCTTGTTGGAAGAAGAGATGTTGAACTCTCTTGTGAACTGCCTCTGCATGGTGGCAGCTATCGCGCGTTGAATGGAGCACAGGTAAGCACCCCCCCCTGCTGAGGGCAGCATGTGGGGGCCTGCCTCCAGAAGCATCCAAGCCCCCGGACTTGAGCTGGCCTCCTTCTTTGCAGAAGATGCCCACCTTCATGTGTGGTGTCTCCTGGAACTCGTCCGAGGACAGGTCGGAGGGCTCCAGGTCGGAGGGCGGCCAGTCCAGTGAAGTCGGCCCCTGGAGACCCAGAGCCATGTTCTAGCAATCGCTCTCCTAGACCTCCCCGGTCCCCAGGCCTCCTCCCCCAACCTCCAGACGGCTGTGCCCTCACCACCTTGGAGTGCCCTCATCGGGGCCACTCTACCCGGGCCACGGTCGCCTGCACCACCCTGGGGACCCCACTAAGTGGGTCCTGTCCCCACCGCTGCCCTCCCTGTGCCCTGGGGCAAGACCTGTTCCCAGTCAGACATACCTCATCATCGTCAGACGAGCTCATTTCTCAACAGAGCAGACTCCACAACCCTCACAGCCCTAGGTGCTAGAAGCCCTTGGAATGGGAGCCAAGACCCTACCCCTAGCAGCAGGGTGCATGCGTGCCACAGCCCACCAATCAGCGTGTACCGGGTACCCATTTTTTGAGGGCTCCCGCCAATGAGGATGGAGGGCACGTGGTTCCTGCAGGATCAGCCGTTGAAGAGGTGGTTGTGGGGGAGGGGAGCCGAATTATAGGTTCCAGGCTCTGGCCCCACCTCTTCCGGTTCCTCAGTCTCAAGCCTTAGTTTCGGGTTCTTAAAACTGGGAAGTGGCAGCCCGTCCCTTTTGGCTTGTGGGGACTAAATGCACTGATGACTGTGAAGCCTGCTGGGGCAGAGAATAGTTGCAAGCTCTCATTCCCAAATGTAGCTAACAACCCGCTCGGTGAAGGAGCAGAGGACTCATAGGCAAAAAGCAGCGTTGGAAAGCTCTTCTGTGACAGGGCAGACAGGAAATAGTTTCTACTCTGTAGGCTAAGTGATCCATTGCAATTTGCCTGGCCTCCAGACTTGTGGAAGGACAGCTGCCCTAACCAATATGTAAACTAATCTGCTCCGACACTGTTTACTGGCTGGCTGCATTCGGGTCATAGGCCATAGTTTCCTGATCCCTGACTAAATCCAAATGGGAGGGAATTCTAATGCTCACCATCAATAATTGGGAGATGCATACTCAAACCACAAATCATTTTTTCTCATCAGATTTGCTAAATTTACCAAGGTCATGAAGAAACCAGTGGCTGTGTGCACTGCTGGAGGGGGGCATATATTAAATTTTGGAGGGACACTTGGCGTGGTTATCTGGCAGAATCTGTGCTAGCAAAGTGGGCAACATTCACTTCTGCTTCTGGTACTGCTCTTAAAGCCATACACCCCCTCCGGAGATTGAGCAGCGAGCTGGAGAGCGAGTGAGGGAGCCTAGCAGCCTGCCCGCCTGCCTACGCCTCCCCTCTGTAAGCAGGAGCCAGGGCCGCGGCCCTGCAGTAGCCCCAGTCCCTCCCTCGTCGTCAGGCCACAAGGGCAGCGCGTGAGCCAGGGGGAGGGACAGCGAGTGAGCGACAGAGCGCCGGAAGGAAGCGGCCAGATTGTTGGAAAGCCCACGCATGTGGCTTTAAGGGGAAGCTGCTGGCTGCCCCCTGCGCCTTCCCCTCTCTCCCCTTCCCTGCTCCGCACCCACCCTAACTGCGGAGCAGCACCAGGTCAGAGCCTGCGGCCAAAGTCAGTACCAAGGAGCTCAAATCCAAACGCGATGGGGCCCCCGAGATTTCAGAAAAAGAACAGCAAGAAGCAATTGAACACACTGATGAAGTACAAAATGAATTAGAGACATAATGAATTTAATACTTTTGAAAGTAGGACAGAAATATTACCAACTCTACCAAACCTTTTTTTTTTTTTTTTTTCCAGAAGAGGTTGGAATTGATCGCCCAAATCCCAAATTTTGGGGTGACATTTGTTAACCATCCACAAGTGTCTTCTCTGCTTGGGGAGAAGGATGAAGAGGTGCTGCGTTATTTGACAAGAGTTGAATTGACAGAATTTGAAGACATTACATCAGGTTACAGAATAGATTTTTTATTTTGATGAAAACGCTTACTTGGAAAATAAAATTCTCTCCAAAGAATTTCATCTGAATGAGAGTGGTGATCCATCTTCAAAGTCCACTGAAATCAACTGAAAATCTGGAAAGGATTTGACGAAACAATCAAGTCAAACAGAATAAAGCCAGCAGGAACAGATAGCATGAGGAACCAGAAAGCTTTTTCACCTGGTTTACTGATCATTGTGATGCAGGTGCAGATGAGTTAGGAGAAGTCATCAAAGATGATATTTGGCCAAATCCATTACAGTACTACTTGGTTCCTGACATGGATAACAAGGAAGGGGAAGGAGAAGAAGATGACGACAATGATGAAGAGAAAGAAGGATTGGAAGGTACTGGTGAAGAAGGGGATAAGGATGAAGGTGAAGAAGATGAAGATGATGATGAAGGAGAGGAAGGAGAGGAAGATAACTAATGGAACACGGATGGATTCCAACCTTTTTAAATTTTCTCCAGTCCCTAGGAGCAAGTTTCAGTCTTTTATTTTTTTTCTTCTCCTCTTGTGCTCAGTTGCCCTGTTTTTGAGGTCTCTTTTTTCCTTTATACCATGGTTCAAAACTTATTTGAGGGAGGAAATACCTTGAGCAGAATTCAGTGGGGAAATAATCTCTACCCCTTTCTGTTCCAAATTCGTTGTTATCCCTTATTGTCTTAAGAAAAAATGTATAGAATCAACACCACCATGTTCTGTGGGAAAAAAAGAAAAACCTGCTCCCTTAGCTCTGCTGGAAGCAGGAGGGTTCTAGGCCTCTGTATAGTTGTGCATAGAATTCTAGCTTTTTCCTCCTTTCTCTGTATATTGGGCTCAGAGGTTACACTGTGTCTCTATGTGAATATGGACAGTTAGCATTTGCCAACATGTATCTACTTTCTTTTGTTTAAACAAAGAAAAACAACTTTAAAAATGGGGTTATAGAAGGTCAGCAAAGGGTGGGTTTGAGGTGTTTGGGTGGGATAAGTGGGCATTTTGACAACATGGCTTCTCCTTTGGTATGTTTACTTGTGATGTTTAATGGACATCCTTGCAGTTTAAGATGACACTTTTAAAATAAAATTATCTCCTAACAAGGACCTGAGCCCTGCCACTCAATGGGAGAATCAGCAGAACCTGTTGGATCTTATTTGCAATTGACATTCTCTGTTGTAATTTTGTTCCTGTTTATTTTAAAATTTTTCTTTTTGTTTCACTGGAAAGGAAAGATGATGCTCAGTTTTAAACAGCCTCCCTTTCTCTAATTCCCCCTTAACACGTCTGCGGGACACACAACCCGTCCCCTCGCCTTTCTTTCTGCCAAGGTTTATAGAAGCCTGAGAGTCTGAGGACCGAGTCTGGCCTCTGCGCAAGAAGCCAGCAGTCACGTGGTTTAAAGCTGCATCCTGCATCCCAGTGCCCCTCCCAGCGCCCCCAGCCGGCCACTCCCCGCCCCATCTTTGACTGTAACATGTCCAGGGGTTCTGCCTGCTCCACAGCACCACTAGCTTCCCTGCTCCAACTCCAAATGCTGTTTGTTCCTCCGAGGTAATTGCATCCAGCCTGGCTGGGTGAGCACCAGTCAGCAGGGCTTTCCCCCTTAGTCTGCAGTCATTTGGCTTCCCCAACCACCACTAAGCCCCTGACAGGAACCACAGCCTCTCCTCAGAGGGTTCCAGAAGGAGATCCTTCAGTCAGCCCAGCCCTTTCCAGTTTTGATTCACTCAAAAGTGACTGCACTCAAACTCTGTTAAGAACCTGGAATGAGTTTATTTGCACCCAGCCCTTCCCAGACAACACAACTGCTGAAGAAAATAGCATAAATGTCCCTCTCTGTAATTCTGAGTACCCTACAGATGCAGGAGGGAGAATAAACCTGAATATTAGTACCAGCGTAGTGTCTTATGGAATTGTTATGAGGTGTCTCGCATCTCCTCTGTAATTTCCCTGAGGATGCCACACCATCCCAACAAGGCAGGGTCAGTAGCAGGTGTAAGCATCCTGTGTCGTAAACTGCCAGACTGAGTGGTTCAAGAATCAGTGTTTTTACTTTGGCTTTGAGGAATCTTCCAGTCTATTTATTTGGTGAATTTGATGATGATGAGTTTCAATCTGTATTTTTTATGTGTCTCCTAGTAAGAAGAGGAGGTGAGACTGTCAGTTGGAGAAGAGAAAAGAGATGTTGTGCCTTGGAAGGTCCCTAACTTTGCCTCTAAGGATTTGATATTTGAAAACTTCTAACCCGGATTTGTATAATGGGGCCTCTCTGATAGTGGCTTTGGGAACCCCTTTGAAGTTGAGAGCCCTCTCTTGTCAGGGCCATGAGGCACACTGGACTTTGATGTTAGACCAGTGAGAAAGTGAGAGCTGGCGGTGACTGGCAATGATCCATGGCTAACACGCCATTTCTCTGCCCTTCCTTTGCAGTAATCCATGGCTGTGTACTGAATAGTATTCCCTGCTACAGCTGGACTGGACTCCTCTTAGCCTTTTAAGCCAAGGTTCCTATTGTAACTGACAGCTTTCCTTTGAGGTGCCAGGCAGCCGGGTCCCCGGGCCCTGCCATGTTCTTCCACTTCACCTCTTCTTTCTATTTCTGCCTCACAGTCCCACTGGCATTGACCATGACCTTCTTTTTTATTTTTGAGATTTTTATTTTTTGGTCACTTGCTTTGAAAAAACACAATCCAACAAGGCTATGCCAAATTTTCAGGCCTTTTTGAAGTATTGAGAATGGGGAGGGGGTGTTCTCTTTTCAATAATAGATAAAAACAGGAAGCAAAAAGTAGAAACAACGGAAAGCAAACGAATGCACACACTTTATCTTTTCTTGTTGGCAAAGCAAGAGGGCAGTTTTGAGATGTATTGTTTGGTGAGTCACTGATTGGTGAGTGGCCAGAAGCAAGTATGAAGGTGATGCTGCCAAAGCAGAAGCTAGTTTCTTGAGAAAATCCAAGTCACACAGTGGAGCATTTTAGGAGACCCTATGCTTGGAGATTTAAAAGCAAAAAAAAAAAAAAAAAAAAAAAGCTTGGATCCTCAGCTTGGCTCAGGGAGATGCTAAGTTAAGGTTGTCAAGTCTCCATGGGAAAGCCTTCTTATTTGCAGCTTTGACCAGTTTCACAGCTGCTTCCCAAGAATCCCAAACTGAAACAACTAGGGGTCTCCATCCCGCCCCCCCCACCCCCGAGTAATTATTTGCATCACAAATAGGAGGTTCCCTCATTTACATTTATTTACAGATGAACTACTTGAGGTTTGAGTGGTTCTGAAAACTTCAAAAGGTATTAGAGCCACCCAGCTTTGAGAGACCTTCAGAGACTGGGTAGGAATTTTATATGAAAGGAGACATTTGGGTCCAGAAGACAGGTAGGACCCACTTTTTGTAAGAGGAAATCGAGGCACAGAGAAATGAAGGGACTTTGCCAGAGGTCCTGGGGCTGTTTCGTGGCAAAAGTCAGGCTAAATTCAGTGTCTTCTGAGACCCGATCCTTTTCACAAATGGATTCAATCTGTTCATGTTCATTCCCGGAGACAAGTTTTTTGATGTTCAGGAGAAAATGAATAGTTAGTATTAGAGCGCCTTTGAGGTTTTTATCCCATAGAAAAATATTCGAGGATGGGGTGGGCAGGGATTGGCAAAGCAGAAGACTCTAGTCCTGCCCCTGAACTGAGTGCTTCTGCTGACGATAAGAGTCATGGACACCTGTTAGCTGATCAGCTTTCCTGGGAGTCTGGAATTAGGCATGTGAGTGCGGAAGTTTAACAGGTGCCAGAGATGACCCTTGTCATCAAAGAAGTTTGGTAAACAAAAATCTAACTTGTGCATGAACATGAAACCTTTATAAAGTCAACCAAGGCTATGTAAAATAATTAAAATGCCTACTTTATCAGGTAGCTTGTCTCACTGTAAACAGAAAGATTTTTTTCCTTCTTCAGTGAAAAGATTTTTTATTGAGTGTAATTGTTACTATTAAAAAAAATTACCCTAATACTCTGTTTACTTCTGGTGAAACAAAACCAGGCATTAGAAATGGTCTGTGTCCTGCCCTACCCCTACCCTACACTGAAATGGTTTTCCTGAAAAATCCCCACATGTACACACACACACACATGCCTCATTTCTCTTAAGCCAAGAAGTTTGCTTTTCCTAGATGCAGGATAGATCACTTTTGGTTTCGTTTATGTTGGTTTTTTGTTTTAATCATTTGGCATTCACATGTGGCTGTCAATATGTGCTTTTTTTTTTTATTAAAACAAGAAGCTTGAAAAAAAAAGTATACAAGTTTCTTTGTTACAATAAAACTAAATGTGTACACACACACACACACACACATACAAAGCCATACATAAGTATCAACTAAGCCGTCAAACAATCCTATGATTGAACTATGTACTATTATGTCCTTCTATAGGTGAGTAAACAGACAGGAAACTGAGAGGGTCTGCAACTGCTCAGGGTCATTCAGCTTGTGGGGTCATAAGCAACAAGACTGACCTCAAACTAAAAGTATTACAACTGAAAATGGCCATTCTCTCTATAACTCACTGCCTGGCACATCTAGAGAAACACTGGTATCTCATGTGTATAAGGACACATGCCCAAGGATGTTGGTGATAGGAAAAACTAGGAATAATCTAAATTCCCATCAGTAAGTAAATGGATAAATGCAGTGGGTCATAGTCATCTAGTAGGTTAAAATGCAGGGAATGACACTGTTAAGTTGATTTCAAAGCAAAATGCAGAACAGGACATAGAGTAAGCTACAGTTTGTAAACTCCCCTCTCTGCGCACAAGTCCTGCATGTTGTTTGTGTGTGTGTGTACATATATATATATACATAACTAAAAGTATTTTGTAAAAGTCTGCAAGGACACACAGCAAACATCTACCACTGGCTGGGGGACAGAAGGGGATGAAGTGGGGTGAAAATGTCAATGGTTTATCATATTTTTCTCTGCACTTTCTGGTTCCAAGCTTCCCAGAGCTGAGTGCCCTGACATCAGAGGAATGGCTCCTTCCTGGGATTCTGTAAGACCTTTGACTGTCAACAATCTCCCATCTCCTAAAGGCCTTCCCTCTTCCTCACCTCCCTTCCTCTTTTTTGCATTCAGATTCCTCTGTGTAACATGGCCTCTCCCCGACACACCCTATTCTGGATGATTTCTTAGAAAAGAAGCCTGGACTGTGTGAACACCTCTTAACCCACCATTATCTGATTCCCCTGAGGCTATACCTAGAAGCTTATCCTGCAAAAGAAGGTTACAAAACAAGGTTACAGAGCAGAGCAGATTGGGTACATCAGAAATTCACACCATCCTATGTCAGGCAGACCCTGGCAGGGCCTGCCCATCTCTGCTTAAGTCCTCTCGGAGCCCCACAATGACACTGATGTCAAACACATTGAAAGGGTTAAGGAAGGACAGAGCAAAGACTCATGTAACACCAGCACCCATCTTAAAAACATTAATGATCACTGTTTTCATTCCCTCCTTCCTTCCCCCTTGGAGAGAATCCTCAGGGCTGTTTTCACACCTTCTGTGCTCTCTCCATCCCTGGGACTCTGCTGCCTGCTTCCTCCCTCACCTTTAGCAGAAGACCTTGCTCTTCACTTCCTTGACTACCTTGTACCCAACAATTGCCCCTGCTGTGACCCCCACCTCTCTGCCCTGTTCCCATCACCCACAAGCCTGTGTGTTTCTACCTAAGGCTCATCCTTTCACTTTGCCTTTGGCTCCATCTGCTGCTGCCTTCAGAACTGACTACATTTCCTGCTCCTGCTCAACTAGGTCTTTCTCATTTTTTTCTCTCATTCAAAGCAAGAGTTGTTTTGTAATTTTTACTATACGGGTGACATGTGCACATGGTAAAATTCAAATAGTGCACAAAGTGAGTGTGAGTGAGTGAACTGGCTCAGTCGTGTCTGACTCTTTGCAACCCCATGGACTGTAGCCTACCAGGCTTCTCCACCCATGGGATTTTCCAGGCAAGAGTACTGGAGTGGGTTGCTGTTTCTTTCTCCAGGGGATCTTCCTGACCCAGGGATCAAACCCAGGTCTCCCACATTGTAGACAGATGCTTCTGAGCCACCAGGGAAGCCCAAATAGTGCACAGTGGTATACAATGAAAATAAGTCTCTCTTTTAACACTCATCAGGGGCTCAGCACCAGTTGGTTCCTGTCATGGGCAAGTTGAACATTCAGAGGTAACAGTAGATGAATCAGGGTTGGTAAGGGGGAAGAGCCTTTATTCTTGGGCCTCCATCTGGGCCTATGGGAACCATCTGTGCACAGACCCCTCAGGATAGTTTTAGGTAACTCACGACAAAAGATGGCTAACATTAGCTGGCCAAATCAGTTTGTCTACTTGTTTGTACAGTGCATCTTCTGTGCCTGGATGTTTTTTGCTGGTTTTTGCTCCCAATCCTCAAATCTTCATACTTCATACCCACTACCAGCTGTCCACCCACAAGCCTCCACTATAGACTTCTTCCTTGTCAAAAATCTTCTAGTCCTTTCCCTTCAGGCCTCTGACCAAATGACCAAGACATTAGGCACCTCCAATATCTATTAATAAATATTATATAAAATTATATAATTTATAAATAATACCTATTTTTTAATTTTTAAAAATATTTAATTTTGACTGCATTGGGTCTTTGTTGCTGTGTGAAATTTCCCTAGCTGTGGTGAGTGAGGCTACTCTTCATTGCAGTGCATGGGCTTCTCTTTGTGGTGGCTTCTCTTGTTGTGGAACACAGGCTCTAGGTGCACAGGTTCAGTAGTTGTGGCATTTGGGCTTAGTTGTTCCATGGCATCTTGGATTTTAGTTCCTGGACTAGTCATCAAACTTGTGTCCCCTGCATTGGCAGGATTCTTAACCACTGAACAGCCAGGGAAGTCCTATAATACATTATATATATATATATATATATATATATATATATATATATATATATATATATATATATACACACACACACACATACACACACACATACATATATATATATATATAATATATTACATGCATATATGTCTGTGTTCTATTTATATATGTATTGGTAATATATGTTATAGGGCTTCCCAGGTGGCGCAGTGGTAAAAGAATTTGCCTGCCAGTGTAAGAGATGAGGAGATGCAGTTTTGATCCCTGGGTTGGGAAGATTCCCTGGTGGAGGGCATGGCAATCCACTCCAGTATTCTTGCCTGGGAAATCCCATGGACAGAGGAGCCTGGTGGGCTACAGTTCATGGGGTCGCAAAGAGTCAGACATGACTCAAGTTCACACAAGCACAATATATGTTATAGAATTGCCACAACATTGGGCTTCCCTGTCAGGAAGCATTTAACAGGAGGCTTCCTGTGTGCTGTTTTGGATCTGTCAGGAATTCTCTGTTCCTTAAGGAAAGGCAAGCCTCTCCTGGGACTGAGGATTCCAGACATTTCCTTCGTTAGTTTTTCTATATGGTGATATGTACCCTCCTCTTTTTATGAACCATATGGTAAAAGTGGTTATTTACAACTCTCTCTTTCATATGGATGACCTCATGTTTTCTTGATAACTTGTAAGTTTTGATTTTATCTCTGCTGAAAATAGCTATCTTGTAAGACAGTATAAATACCTACACAATGTTGAATAAAACACCTTTGCTCCATCACAGCTCTGGTCCCCGTGTCGTTCTTTCTCTTTCTTTCTCTCTCTCTCCCAGGCTACTTCTTTGGAGTGCAGAGGCCCTCTGAGTTCACTTTCCTGCCCGGGCTTCTAAGACCCTCTCAAGAAGGCGCTCTGCACCTTCACCCCATCAAGAGGGCGCCTGAGGCCTCCGTGAACAGAGCAAGCCCCGTGCCAGGGGCTTTATTGGCTTTCTGCATAAACCAAGGAATATCAGCCTCTTTCTCTCCTTTACTTTCTTATCATCAACTCCGGACCACCAGGTTCCGGTCCATTAAAGGACCTCAACACGTGGTGCCCAGAACAGGGACTTGGTACACATAGGCAGATTCTTGGACAGAGTGACCCCAGGGCCTATTGAGGCCAGTAAGTATTAAGACATGGGTAAAATGGCTGGTAAGCCTCATCACTTTTCTACTTTACTTCATCACTTATTTAAAGTTCGGGGATCTAATGAAATGTATGCTGATTTTTTAGCTACATTATAAACTGCTATTTCCCATACTGTAATTGGAGAAGAAGCCAAAAGGCAAATAGAGAAATTACTTGCTTATGAAAATGCAAATCAGGAATGTCAAAAAGCTATAGCTCCAATTCGTGAGACAGGGACTATTATTGATTATTTGAAGGCTTGTCGCAATCTAGGATTAGAAACTCAAAAGATGCAAATGGTAGCTGAAACAATAGCTGCTGCCTTAAGAAAGGGAAATAAAGGATGCTTTGCATGTGGAAATAAGAACCATTTAAAAAGGGACGGCCCTAAGAAAGCTAAAAAAAAAAAGAAAAGAAAAAATATATAAAAATATAAAACCTCCAAAAATCTGCCCTCGCTACCATAGAGGAATGCATTGGGCCAAAGATTGTAAGTCTAAATCTGACATTGAAAGAAAACCTATTCCGGAAAACGCCAAGCAGGGACCCCCCAGGTCCACTTCAATAAAAACCTGGGGCAAATTCCATCTTTTCCCTCAAACCCTCAACATCCGGCAGTGCTGCCATCGATATACCAGCTTTGTTTTTAGATAATATGAAGTTAATGAGCTCTATTTAAATTCAAATTCACATGAACTGAAAAATATTAAATATATATAATGTTTATTTAAATATAAATATAATTTAAATATAATTGCTTGCTAATCTAATTAAGACATGTTATAAGTCATCAACATTATATAATACTTTTATTATGCCTAGGTTTAAGGTAAACTAAATTTGTCAACAAAAGGGTAACTCTGTTTATACATATATATACACACACACACATATATATAAATATATAAATGAGATGAAAACTTTTAGATAAACTCTATTAAAAATAATTATATTTTAATAGAATAATCTATTATTATAATCTGTTATTATAATCTAAAATAATCTCTTAGGATTGGGATTTTGGTGATAGACAGGGAGGCCTGGTGTGCTGCAATTCATGGGGTGGCAAAGAGTCAGACATGACTGAGCGACTGAACTGAACTGAACTGAATTGAAATTTCTAGAGTTGTACTAAACTAAATAATAAAAGTTTATTAAATAGCTAGGCCATTTCAAATAAAGTAAGATTTTAAAATATTAATTACTAAATATTAACTTCCTCTTACAAAAAGCTTTTCTTACAGAAAAACTAAGGAGATTTTAAACTGTTAATAAAAATATTATATAATGTATAATATATGGATATATATATAAATATATATATATTGGTATATATAATAAATATATATTATAATATTATATGATAAATATATTCACCAATCTATAAAATGCTAATATACAAGACACTTCATAGTTGCTAAGGAAAAGTAAGACATATGCTTTTAATAAAAAGATATAAGGTATGACAAACTCAGATATACATTCCACATTTTTCCTGAGGGCCACTGCTCATTTAACAAACAATACAATTATCACCTTGCTTATTTAACTTATATGCAGAGTACATTATGAGAAACGCTGGACTGGAAGAAGCACAAGGTGGAATCAAGATTGCCAGGAGAAATATCGATAACCTCAGATATGAAGATAACACTACCATTATGGCAGAAAGTGAAGAGGAACTAAAAAGCCTCTTGATGAAAGTGAAAGTGGAGAGTGAAAATGTTGGCTTAAAGCTCAACATTCAGAAAACGAAGATCATGGCAACCGGCCCCACACTTCATGGGAAATAGATGGGGAAACAGTGGAAACAGTGTCAGACTTTATTTTTCTGGGCTCCAAAATCTCTGCAGATGGTGACTGTAGCCATGAAATTAAAAGACGCTTACTCCTTGGAAGGAAAGTTATGACCAACCTAGATAGCATATTCAAAAGCAGAGACATTACTTTGCCAACAAAGGTTCACCCAGTCAAGGCTATGGTTTTTCCTGTGGTCATGTATGGATGTGAGAGTTGGACTGTGAAGAAGGCTGAGCGCTGAAGAATTGATGCTTTTGAACTGTGGTGTTGGAGAAGACTCTTGAGAGTCCCTTGGACTGCAAGGAGATCCAACCAGTCCATTGTGAAGGAGATCAGCCCTGGGATTTCTTTGGAAGGAATGATGCTAAAGCTGAAACTCCAGTACTTTGGCCACCTCATGTGAAGAGTTGACTCATTGGAAAAGACTCTGATGCTGGGAGGGATTGGGGGCAAGAGGAGAAGGGGACGACAGAGGATGAGATGGCTGGATGGCATCACTGACTCGATGGATGTGAGTCTGGAAACCAATGAGTCAACTCTTCACATGAGGTGGCCAAAGTACTGGAGTTTCAGCTTTAGCATCATTCCTTCCAAAGAAATCCCAGGGCTGATCTCCTTCAGAATGGACTGATTGGATCTCCTTACAGTCCAAGGGACTCTCAAGAGTCTTCTCCAACACCACAGTTCAAAAGCATCAATTCTTCGGCGCTCAGCCATCTTCACAGTCCAACTCTCACATCCATACATGACCACAGGAAAAAACCATAGCCTTGACTAGGTGAACCTTTGTTGGCAAAGTAATGTCTCTGCTTTTGAATATGCTATCTAGGTTGGTCATAACTTTCCTTCCAAGGAGTAAGCGTCTTTTAATTTCATGGCTACAGTTACCATCTGCAGAGATTTTGGAGCCCAGAAAAATAAAGTCTGACACTGTTTCCACTGTTTCCCCATCTATTTCCCATGAAGTGATGGGACCGGTTGCCATGATCTTCATTTTCTGAATGCTGAGCTTTAAGCCAACTTTTTCACTCTCCACTTTCACTTTCATCAAGAGGCTTTTGAGTTCCTCTTCACTTTCCGCCTTAATGGTAGTGTCATCTGCATATCTGAGGTTATTGATATTTTTCCTGGAAATCTTGATTCCAGCTTGTGCTTCTTCCAGTCCAGCGTTTCTCATGATGTACTCTGCATATAAGTTAAATAAACAGGGTGACAATATACAGCCTTGAAAGGTAAGAGAAACCCAAATAAGACGGTAGGTGTTGCAAGAGGGCATCAGAGGGCAAACACACTGAAACCATATTCACAGAAAACTAGTCAATCTAATCACACTAGGACCACAGCCTTGTCTAACTCAATGAAACTAAGCCATGTCCGTGGAGCAACCCAAGACGGGCGGGTCGTGGTGGAGAGATGTGACAGAATGTGGTCCACTGGAGAAGGGAATGGCAAACCACTTCAGTATTCTTGCCTTGAGAACCCCATGAACAGTATGAAAAAGCAAAATGATAGAATACTGAAAGAGAAACTCCCCAGGTCAGTAGGTGCCCAGTATGCTACTGGAGATCAGTGGAGAAATAACTCCAGAAAGAATGAAGGAATGGAGCCAAAGCAAAAACAATACCCAGCTGTGAATGTGACTGGTGATAGAAGCAAGGTCTGATGCTGTAAAGAGCAATATTGCATAGGAACCTGGAATGTCAGGTCCATGAATCAAGGCAAATTGGAAGTGGTCAAACAAGAGATGGCAAGAGTGAATGTTGACATTCTAGGAATCAGCGAACTGAAATGGACTAGAATGGGTGAATTTAACTCAGATGACCATTATATCTACTACTGTGGACAGGAATCCCTCAGAAGAAATGGAGTGGCCATCATGGTCAACAAAAGAGTCCAAAATGCAGTACTTGGATGCAATCTCAAAAATGACAGAATAATCTCTGTTCGTTTCCAAGGCAAACCATTCAGTATCACAGTAATCCAAGTCTATGCCCCAACCAGTAATGCTGAAGAAGCTGAAGTTGAACGGTTCTATGAAGACCTACGAGACCTTTTAGAACTAACACCCAAAAAGATGTCCTTTTCATTATAGGAGACTGGAATGCAAAAGTAGGAATTCAAGAAACACCTGGAGTAACAGGCAAATTTGGCCTTGGAATACAGAATGAAGCTGGGCAAAGACTAATAGAGTTTTGCCAAGAAAATGCACTGGTCATAACAAACACCCTCTTCCAACAACACAAGAGAAGACTCTATACATGGACATCACCAGATGATCAAAAGCTCTTAGGTGATATTAATTGGGTTAGACCTTCTTTAAGCATTGGTAATTATCAACTGAATAACCTATTTAATAGTTTAAAAGGAGATCCTGATTTAAATAGCCCTCGTTCACTTTCTCAAGAGGTACGAGAGGAACTCTGTTTGGTTCAAAATAAATTACAAAAACAATTTTTTACTCACATCAAAATAGATTTACCTCTAGAATTGTTTATACTGCCCTCTCCTCATTCTCCCACAGGACTTCTTGCCCAACAAGAACACCCAGTAGAACGGATCTATACCCGTTTTAGGGGAATAAAGTCACTTACACCCTACCTTGATTTAATTGCTCTAATTATTATCAATGGAAGAAATAGGACTAAAACTCTAATTGGCTCCGATCCTCATAAAATTGTAATACCTATCAATAAATCTCAATTTGAGAATGCTTTACAAACTTCTACTGATTTCCAAATAGCTTTTCTACAATATTTTGGAGAAATTTCTTTTCATTATCCGTCTGGTAAGCTGTGAAAGTTCTTCAGAAATACTGAATTCATTATTTCTCACATTATCAGCTCACAGCCTATACCACAGGCTGAGGTTTTTTTATACAGATGGGACTAAAAACGCCAAAGCTTCATTCTGGTCTCTTAAGGAATATAAAGTCTTTTATACTAAATTTCATTATGCTCAACAAAAAGAATTATATGCTCTTATTTAAGTTATTTGCCTACATCCTTACCCCATTAATATAGTCTCTGACTCATATATTCTGTTTTTGTATTAAAAAAATATAGAAACCTCCACCATATACTCCAATCAACCTATTATTCAACAACTCTTTTTCAAACTACAATCTTGTTAAAAACCACTGTGGGGGATTTTCTCCCAGGGACTTGGAAACAATGAATCTGAAAGAACAACACTTGGACAGTCTCTTGCAAGGACTGACAAGTTTATTTCTGTGGTCGAGCCTTTTTATAGAAGCAGGAACAAAGAGCTTAGAGTATACGGCCAGCAGAGAACATACGGGGTTAAGACATAATCAGTAAAAGATATTTCAAGGACAGCGCGTTTTAAATGACCCATGTGTTTATCCCATGACCAATTTTCTCAAGCAACATCTTTAATATTTAATTATTAAATCTTGGCGCTGAGCATAGCTAAAGGCATGAGATGTTTTTCAGCTATCAGTATGCAAAGCCTGAGTACTTCTGGCCCTCTGCCATTTTCCCAAGGACCTTCTCCTTCAAGGCTACTTTGCACTGCGCTTCCCAACATATCTTCCTTTTGTTTTTAATTTAAGCACAGTAGCTGCTAGTTGGACTCCGTTGTGAAAGGCACTGAGTCTTGAGTAGAGATATCTGTATCCTATAAACAATGACAGAAAAAGCAGGGTGATTAATACATATATAACAATGTTGCTTCCTGAAAACCAAGTTCTAGGGTCTAGAGACGATAGGGCTTTAGTTAAAGTATCGTAAAATTGAGTGCTGTACAATTCCTTGGGTACCTTAACTTGAAAATTAGCAATTTGTTGTTTCAACAGATTGATGTCTAAACTTGAGTTATCTGTGAGATCCTGCAAATGTGCTTTAACTTTATCCCAAGGATACTCAGTGCTATTGTTGGGCATATTAGTCAGACAAAAAGAAGTAAAATTCCAGTGACAACGTATACGTGTTTGGAAAGTCAGTTGCTGCACTTGATCTCCTAAGTGGATTATCACAGTTTGTAACTCATTAATTCGTGTTTGTAATTGCTGGTCTATTTGGGCTTGTCGAGTCCAAAGATCATGAGCGTCTTTGTGCCATGCAGTGATAAAATCATGATTTTGTATAGAGTTATGTAGAGCCATACCAGACAAAGTTCCTACAGTCACAATGGAAATAAGGCTTAGGATGCCTGCAATAATCCACCCAATGATGTCCTTAGATCGCCTAAGTCCAGTTTTCAACAATACAAACAGAAAGACAGAATCAGTCCAAGGTTCAGTTAAGTTTACAGTAAGCCATAACTCAGATCTTTGTTTAACTAGTGCAATTCTAGCATTGTGATATGAAATGGTGTGATACAATGCACATGCAGTACAATTGACAATCTTGGCCAATAAGTCAATATCAAAATGCCCTACAATAAACAAGTAAGGAAGGTGAACACACGATTGAATATAGCCAGTACTATTGTATAGGATGAACTATGGAATGAGGTTCGTGACATTGTACAGGAGACAGGGATCAAGACCATTCCCATAGAAAAGAAATGCAAAAAAGCAAACTGGCTGTCTGGGGAGGCCTTACAAATAGCTGTGAAAAGAAGAGAAGTTTCACTTTTCAAGGAAAGATATAAACATCTGAATGCAGAGTTCCAAAGAATAGCAAGAAGAAATAAGAAAGCCTTCTTCAGTGATCAATGCAAAGAAATAGAGGAAAACAACAGAATGGGAAAGACTAGGGATCTCTTCAAGAAAATCAGAGATACCAAAGGAACATTTCATGCAAAGATGAGCTCAATAAAGGACAGAAATGGTATGGACCTAACAGAAGTAGAAGATATAAAGAAGAGATGGCAAGACTACAGAGAAGAACTGTACAAAAAAGATCTTCATAACCCAGATAATCACGATGGTGTGACCACTGACCTAGAGCCAGACATCCTGGAATGTAAAGTCCAGTGGGCCTTAGAAAGCATCACTATGAACAAAGCTAGTGGAGGTGATGGAATTCCAGTTGAGCTATTCCAAATCCTGAAAGATGATGCTGTGAAAATGCTGCACTCAATATGCCAGAAAATTTGGAAAACTCAGCAGTGGCCACAGGACTGGAAAAGGTCAGTTTTCATTCCAATCCCAAAGAAAGGCAATGCCAAAGAATGCTCAAACTACTGCACAATTGCACTCATCTCACACGCTAGTAAAGTAATGCTCAAAATTTGCCAAGCCAGGATGCAGCAATATGTGAACCGTGAACTTCCTGATGTTCAAGTTGGTTTTAGAAAAGGCAGAGGAACCAGACATCAAATTGCCAACATCCGCTGGATCATAGAAAAAGCAAGACAGTTCCAGAAAAACATCTATTTCTGCTTTATTGACTATGCCAAAGCCTTTGACTGTGTGGATCACAATAAACTGTGGAAAATTCTGAAAGAGATGGGAATACCAGACCACCTGATCTGCCTCTTGAGAAATTTGTATGCAGGTCAGGAAGCAACAGTTAGAACTGGACATGGAACAACAGATGGGTTCCAAATAGGAAAAGGAGTACATCAAGGCTGTATATTGTCACCCTGTTTATTTAACTTATATGCAGAGTACATCATGAGAAACGCTGGACTGGAAGAAGCACAAGCTGGAATCAAGATTGCCGGGAGAAATATCAATAACCTCAGATATGCAGATGACACCACCCTTATGGCAGAAAGTGAAGAGGAACTAAAAAGCCTCTTGATGAAAGTGAAAGAGGAGAGTGAAAAAGTTGGCTTAAAGCTCAACATTTAGAAAACGAAGATCATGGCATCTGGTCCCACCACTTCATGGGAAATAGATGGGGAAACAGTGGAAACAGTGTCAGACTTTATTTTTCTGGGCTCCAAAATCACTACAGATGGTGACTGCAGCCATGAAATTAAAAGACACTTACTCCTTGGAAGGAAAGTTATGACCAACCTAGATAGCATATTCAAAAGCAGAGACATTACTTTGCCAACAAAGGTTCATCTAGTCAAGGCTATAGTTTTTCCTGTGGTCATGTATGGATGTGAGAGTTGGACTGTGAAGAAGGCTGAGCGCCGAAGAATTGATGCTTTTGAACTGTGGTGTTGGAGAAGACTCTTGAGAGTCCCTTGGACTGCAAGGAGATCCAATCAGTCCATTCTGAAGGAGATCAGCCCTGGGATTTCTTTGGAAGGAATGATGCTAAAGCTGAAACTCCAGTACTTTGGCCACCTCATGTGAAGAGTTGACTCATTGGAAAAGACTCTGATGCTGGGAGGGATTGGGGGCAGGAGGAGAAGGGGACAACAGAGGATGAGATGGCTGGATGGCATCACTGACTCGATGGACGTGAGTCTGAGTGAACTCTGGGAGTTGGTGATGGACAGAGAGGCCTGGCGTGCTGCCATTCATGGGGTCTCAAAGAGTCGGACACGACTGAGCGACTGATCTGATCTGATCTGATTGTATAGTAAGGTATAATTAGAAGGACGAAACACACCCACAGTCCCATAAACACTAGTGAATTGCTCTAAGGCTGCTGGAATTTTCCAAATGTGCCATTGCCCTGGCCCCACAATGGGGACGATGATCCTGGTTCGTGGGGGTGATAAGCCCCCATTATACCAATTCAGCAATATGTCCTTATGAGTCCAGAAACTTGTATTAGATTTGTGAAAGCCTCCAATGCTTGATCTATTAAACCAGGAGCAGTTATGATGTTCCTCCTGCTCTTCAGAACAGTTTACAAACAACCCGTGAGGTCCCCAGTCAACAAATTTAAATCTATGATTGGTATGATTTTTCTGAATTATAGAAACTTTCCCAAATTGGCCTCGACAGTCAGACCAATGTAACGGTTGTATCTCCTGTTTTCTTCTCCAAGATACAGTGTGACATGAAGGTTCCTCTGGTTGAAAAAGCAAGTTCGAATAGTTGGCTATCTGGCCTGGATAATGTCACTTGGAGCCATTAAGTAAGAAAGATGCCATAGCGAACATTCCCAGATGCAAAGCAGTCCCATTGTTGGCAGAGTATGCTCACCACTGTGGGAAGATAGTCATGCAAAGGGGGTGATATCCGAAACAGATAGGCAAGGTTTTGAATCCAATGTAAATGTTGATTGGCTTTCCCTCATCTTCTTCATGGATTGGTCGCTTTGTGGACCAGGGACTTGGAAAATGCATGCTATCATTGGTAAAGATCATAGGGGCTTTATCTACCCAATCCACTATGGAGAGAAGTGGTGGGTTGGATATGTATGCCCAATAAACATATTCTGCACTTACCCCAGAGAAACAGGAAAGAACAGCTAACATTGCCAGAAGCAGCTTATCTGGAGTCAAAGGAGTTCCAGTGTTCTTCAGTGTCTGCTCAGCCTGACGAGTCATGTTTTTCACTTGAGCCCATGTCGAGTAAGGATTCAGACAATGGCGTTTCCTCATTGGCTCCTCCAAGGTCATTGATGAGACCCTTCGCATCAGCTTCATCACTTGCCGAAGGAGTCCGATCTTGGGGTCCTTCTCAGTAATGGACATGGCGAAAGGGAACCCAGATTTCCTCTCCATCTGCAATGACAAGACCATAACACTTGCCTAGGAGTTGTAAGATTCCTGGCAGCCACTGATTAAATTGCTTATACCATATTGGTGTATTGATTTCTAATTTGCTGTTTTTGTCTTCTGCAAAATGTCTATCTGCACGAGTGTCAGAATTATTTTTTGTTAAGTTTAAATTTAGGGGATAAAGAGTTAAAGATAATAATAATTGAGGGTTCATAGGATAAGAAGTGTATCTCCTCTTCCAAATTCCCCCTTTCTGTTTTAATAAGTGATTTTTTAGGGTGCAGTGGGCTCTTTCAATAATGGCTTGACCCTGGGGATTATAGGGTATTCCTGTAATGTGTGTTATGTTCCATTCTGATAAAAATGAATGAAACGAGTGTGAGGTAAATGCAGGTCCATTGTCTGTTTTCAAGACTGAAGGAATCCTCATAATGGGGAAGGTAAGTAAGAGTGCAGAAATGGCATGTTTGCTGGATTCTGAAGAGACAGGTACTGCCCGGATAAAGCCTGAAAATGTATCTACTGAGACAAAAAGCAAAGGAAACTTTCCTAGGGAGCAGTGAGTGAAATCAGACTGCCAAAGGGAATTAGGCTGTTGCCCCCGGGGGTTAACTCCTGAAATCATAGTTCGTAAGTGCAGAGGGGCGCAGACATCACAGGTTTTAATAATACGGCTTGCTTCAGTGAGAGGAATATGGTATTTAGAGTGCAATCTGTTAGCATTGGTATGAAGATCAGCATGTTTGTCCCTGGCAGATGTAAAGACGGGAGCTATGAGCCTGTCAACGGTATCATTTCCTGCAACCAGGGGGCCAGGTAAACCTGAATGAACACATATATGTACAGTGAAGAAAGGTTCCAAACGTGAGCGAATTAGGGCTTGAGTCTGTGAAAAAAGAGTATATAATTCTTCATCTAGGTTGTATAAAAAGGTGGTAACAAAATCGGGAAAAAAGGGAAGTAAGGTATTTGGAATCAGTATATACGTTGAAGGATAATGGTTGAAGAGACAAAAGAGCATATAAAGCATACAATTCAACTCTTTGTACTGAAGAATAGGTAGTGGGTAATTTCTTTTTGATATCAGGGCCGACAATCCCTGCTACGCCTTTCTTGTTGCCATCAATGAAATAGGTGGGGGCATTGGAAATAGGCTGGGATGCAATGATATTAGTTATAATGAATTTAGTACATTGTAGAAAGTCCCATAATTTTCCTTTCAGCAAATGAAATGAGATAACATTTTGAAAATCACTTAATGCTATTTGCATGGTCAGGTTATAGTGTAAGGCAATTTGCAATTCCTTTTTTGTCAAGGGGACGTGTATTGCATATGGATCAAATCCAGTCAAAGTTTGTACATGGCTTCTCCCTGACATGATTAATTGCCCTATTTTCTCAATATACAATACAATTTTTTTAGACTGTTTAGTGTGTAAATATACCCATTCTATTGGGCTATGCTGAGCTATAATTGCAGTGGGTGAATGTTCAGTGGAGAATATATATAAAGAAACCAGTTGATCATGATCTAGCTGAGTTGAGAAAGATTGTTGAATGCGTTTCTCCACTAAGGCCAGTTCTTCTTTGGCCTCTTTTGTTAGCTGCCTAGGGCTATTAGGGTCAGGGGATCCCTCTAAAATTTTAAATAGATTTTGTAAGGCATAGGTGGGGATGCCGACAGATGGCCACAGCCAATTAATATCTCCTAGCAATTTTTGAAAATCATTCAGCGTGCGTAGAGACTGCACAGAAATTTGAGTTTTTTGAGGTTTAATTTTAGATTCTTCCATAACATGTTCTAAATAATTGAAGGGTGCTTTCAATTGAATTTTATCTGGCGCAACAAGCAGGTCATGATTTTGAAAAGTAGTAGTAACTTCATTATATAACTATTGTAAACAGAGTTCAGATTCCATGGAGAGAAGTATATCATCCATGTAATGAATTATGTAAGCAGTAGGATACTTATCTCTAATGGGTTGTAATAAAACAGATATGAGATATTGGCAAATGGTAGGAGAGTTCATCATTCCCTGAGGTAGAACCTTCCACTGAAATCTTTTAACAGGAGCCATGTGATTTATAGAAGGAACCGAAAAGGCAAAACGTTTTCTATCTTTAGGGTGCAGAGGTATAGTAAACAAGCAGTCTTGTAAGTCAATAATAGTTACAGACCATCCTTTTGGTACCATAGAAGGGGAGGGCAATCTGGGTTGTAAGGGCCCCATAGGTATCATGGTATTATTAACATTTCTTAAATCTATCAACATTTGCCATTTTCCTGATTTCTTTTTTATTACAAAAACAGGGGAATTCCACAGGGAAAATGAAGGTTCTATATGAGCTTTTTGTAATTGTTCATTTACTAATTGTGTAAGAGCTGCCAATTTTTCTTTAGTTAGGGGCCATTGAGGTGTCCATACTGGGGTATCAGATTCCCAATCGAGAGGCAGCGGTGCTAACTCAATGGCCCGCACTAAAAAGGTTCATTTAAAGAAATTGTGGCTTTCGTTTGTTCAAGAAAATCCCGTCCCCATAAATTGATAGGGATATTGGTAATATATGGTTTGATATAAGCTACAATTTGATCAGGGCCATACACTTGTAAATAGGATGCACTGACAAAAGTTTGTGTGGTATCAGCTTCACCCACTCCTAGTAGTCTATAAGGAGCCACAACCTTACCCCAATCAAGGGGCCATTCTTCAGCTCTAATGATTGAAATGTCAGCTCCGGTATCTAGCATGCCTGTGAAATTTTTTCCCCATATGCATAAAGTGAGCATGGGTTTCTGATGTTCCTTTAATAAGGTGGATAGTGCAGCAGTAAGGTTGGTACTACCAAAGCCTCCCTGCTAAACTTTATCAGATGCCTTCATTGGTTTGACATCTGGTAAAAGTAATAATTGTGCAAAACGTTCCCCCTTTTGTAAGTATACATTTCCCATTTTCACAACATTTACCATAACATGTATTTCCCCTTCATAATCTTCGTCCACAACACTGGTCAATATCACTAAACCTTTCATTGTGCAGCTACTACGTCCCAAAATCAGTCCCACCATCCCAGATGGAATCAGGCCAATATATCCAGTGAGAATTTTGTGAGTGTTGTATAATTCTATTAATTCCATGTCATAAGGACTAGGTATATCAATGCAAGCACTTTTAGATGTAGCTGCTTGTAGCGTCATAACGCTGGGTCCTCCTTTTGTAGCGGGGCTAGAGGAAAGCCCCTTTATTAGTTTCCCTGTTGTTTTTGTTGTGCACTGGGAGTCAATGTGTTTCCATCCTTATCAAATTTGGAATGACATTCATTCAGCCAATGGAACCCCTTTTTACATCTTGGACATACTCCTGGGGGTCTCTTATTAGAAGTAGCATTATTTTTTCCAGCCTGTATTGGCAGAAGGCATTGTTTTTTCATATGGCTGGCCTTCCCACAGTTAAAACATTTGGCATTAGCAGCTTTCTGTACATTAAAGGTTTCTAATGCCGCCAATTTTGCTCTATGGGACATAGATCTGATATCCCTACAAGCTTTCAAATACTCCATAAGAGAGCCAGTCTCTCGAATTGGTCTAAGCACAGATCCACATTCCTCATTAGCATTTTCAAAAGCAAGTTGTTTTAAAATAGTATTTTGTAAAGTCACATCCTTAATAGATTTTTCAACTGCATCCTTTAATTTTCCTATAAATTGAAAATATTCCTCCTCATGCCCTTGAATAATCTTAACAAATGAACCATCAGAGTTAGCGCTATCAACCTTTGCCCACGCCCTGCAGGAAGTTTCTTTAATGAAATGCAACATCTGAGGGGTAATATTAGCTAATTGCACAGTTATATCAGCCATGGTCCCCATTCCAGTAAATATATCATAAGTTAAATTGGTGGGGTTACCACGAGATTGCTGGTCAATCATCATTTGTTGGGCCTCATCACCAACCCACATTTGCCACTGCAGTAATTGTTGAGGATTTAAAACCATCCTTGCTACTTGAAAAAAATCATATGGCATCCAATGGTCAGCCCATCCTCTGAGAAATTCTACACAGTAAGGAGAAGTAGGTCCATACAGAGTACATGCTTTCATAAAGCTAGACAACATACCAAAATCTATACCGACCCAAGTATTTTGACCCTGGGCGGGTTGATCAAATTTATTGGGAAAGCGAAAGCACAAGCAGGCATCTCCCAAGGAGGAGTGAAGCGGTTAGTACGAGCAAGGTTAACAACTGCAGTTACAGACGGAGCAGAAGGAAAAACCTCAGATTTGGGCTGCCTGCCGAACGAAATGACTTCCGCCTTAAGCGGTTTCGGTTTTGACACATCCTTAATAGATACATCCTCAAGTTGTTTTTCCAGGGTTTGTGTTTGATTGAGCGTGACATTTTTGCATTTCAAAGCACCTTGCATGTCTTGTTCATCAAGCTCATATTCATGCAAAGACCAAACAGTCTCTACCTCCAAATCAACATTATGTCCTTCAATTCGTTCTATGACAGCCCGTATGAGTGACCAGGTAACCCACCATTGAGGAGGAATGCAGACTCTTTGCCGATATGCTCACAAAACATTATTCTTAACCCTTTTCCATACATCAAGATCAAGCGTCCCCTCCTCCAGGAACCATGGATTATGTTCCAATAGTATATGATAGCAGTCGTTCAACTGATATCTTGAAACATTAACACCGTTTTGTTTCAAAAAATGATGCATTATAGAAATGAAAGGAATCTTACTGCTATGTTGTCCCATCTGTTCAGCCTTCCTTTCAAGTCCCTGTTCAGGCGCCACCTGTCAGGGATTTTTCTCCCCGTGACTTGGAAATGACGAACCTGAAAGAACAACACTCGGACAGTCTTTTGCAAGGACTGACAAGTTTATTTCTGCGGTCGAGCCTTTTCATAGAAGCAGGAACAAAGAGCTTAGAGTATACAGCCAGCAGAGCGTACGGGGTTAAGACATAATCAGTAAAAGATATTTCAAGGACAGCGCGTTTTAAATGACCCATGTGTTTATCCCATGACCCATTTTCTCAAGCAACATCTTTAATATTTAATTATTAAATCTTGGCGCTGAGCATAGCTAAAGGCATGAGATGTTTTTCAGCTATCAGTATGCAAAGCCTGAGTACTTCTGGCCCTCTGCCATTTTCCCAAGGACCTTCTCCTTCAAGGCTATTTTGCACTGCACTTCCCAACAACCACAATTCTCCCATTCATATTATACATATTCGAACACTTTCTTGTCTTCCGGGCCCCATGACTTATGATAATGAACAAGCTGATAAACCGGTTTCCTTTGCTACTCCAGAGGAACAGCATGCTCTGTTGCATAACAATGCTGGCTCCCTACAGCAGCTATAGAAAATCCCATACCCCAGTCTAAAGAAATTATTAATAATTGCTGTACTTGTAGACCTCTACCCATCACACAAGGTATTAATCCTCATGGTTTACAATCTAACGAACTATGACAAATGGATGTAACTCATTGCCCTGAACTTTCTCCATTTTCTTTCCTACACATCTGTATAGACACAAATTCCTCTTTTATCTGGGCCACACCTCTTCATGGTGAAGCTACACAACATGTTATACCCTGCCTATATTTCTAGACACTTTAAACAATTTCTACAATATTTTCCAATTATACATATTACAGGTATTCCTTATAATCCAGACACAAGACACAGTCAAACAAACACATCACACACTAAAGTTACAAATAAAAAAATTTAAAAAGGGGGAATACACAGGTACACTACTGTCTTCCTTATCTGAAGCAGACTTTACTAGATTCCAGCATATTTCTAAACCTATAACTATTGTTAATACAGCTTTATTTGTTTTAAATTTTTTAACCTCTTCTTAAGATTCGACCCAAGGGGGCCCCCAGCACTCAAAATGGAGATGAAACAAGAACCCCAGGAAGAAGAAATTCCAATATGGGCTATGTCTGCTCTAAAGATCTCCAGAAAGCACAGCCCTTGGCAGCATCACCCTGATGATCTCCCCACTTGGGGACAAATAAAAACCCTTACTAATCAAGCTGAAAATTTGGTCTCTCAACAGGGATTGCTTCCGAGTCCTGAATACATTCTCCTGGAAATGCTCAGTCTTTTGGCCTGTACCTCCCCCTGCTCGAGTTTGGACTAATACCCAACCCCCCTCTATTACAGGTGGTTGAATGGACAGAGAGAGGACCAATCGTTTCAACTAATGACTCTATATGTATGCCTTCTCCCTAGTACATGAAAGGGCCCTCACACCCTGGGCAGGAAAGAAAACTAATTAACATTTCTTTAGGCTATGAAGTCCTTCCCTTGTGCATGGGCCCAGCAGAATTGTGCATAAACGTCAGCCGACAAACTTGGGCTTTCGTCCTGCCTCCAAAAGAAGACTTTCAGACATTGATTGGATTATTTACTGCCCTTTCTTTGTCTGTAAACCATGTTTATACTACTGAGACTTTAGGGAAAGAGTTAGGGAAAGAACAAAGAACATTATGCAAAGGGTTTACTTATAAAAACTTTACTTATACTCCCATTCATTGGGACAAATGTCAAACCAAATCAAGAAAAATCAATGTTTGTGGCTAATCATACAATTGTTGATTGGGGACCCCATGGTATGTGGTTATCTGACTGCTCAGAGGATATTAACAACACTGTGTGTGATATGGAAGGTCACTGACACTACGATGGAACATTATTATGACAAAGGACTTCTTGAGTGGATTGACGGTGGATTAGCCCCACCTCGTCCTAGGATCGTCCTTGATAAATAGAGTGGACCTGAACAATGGGACATTTGGAAACTTGCTGTGAGCACAAGAGCATGGAAGAACTTGGGATTTGGACTGGACATTTCATAGGGACCACTCGTGGTCATAGTAACTATTACTTTTGCTATAATCAGTCATACTTTATACAGGCCTGTGTCCCACTTCCTTTTGTTATAGCCATAGAAAATTACAATTTAATAAGACTTTTATGTTCTGTAACTTGTATTATTGCAAACTATATACTTGCCTTAACTCCTGTATTTCTTTAAGCTACTCAATTTTGTGTTACTCCTGTTCAATTCAATCATAGTGCCTACAACTGGGAACAAATCAAATTTCATTTACATGATAATGCCTCTCTGAATGTACAATTACTGAAAAAGAAAATCTTTAAAACTTTTTCTAAAAATCTGCCCTCTTCCCCTAATTTGGAAACTTTAGCTGGACAAATTATCTGCGCTAGACCCACGAGGATGGTTTCAAAGTATTACCCACAGTATCAGGTCTGGAACTGTAACTTTGGTGATTGTCTTGACAATTATATTTGTTGTTTACCGTCGCCTTCCTATAAGGTTGGTTAATTCTAACCAAACTCATTTGGTCAAGACCTTTTTTACAAATATAATAAAATAGGGGGAATTGTCAGGAAGCATTTAACAGGAGGCTTCCTGTGTGCTGTTTTGGATCTGTCAGGAATTCTCTGTTCCTTAAGGAAAGGCAAGCCTCTCCCGGGACTGAGGAATCCAGGCATTTCCTTCATTAGTTTTTCTATACGGTGATAAGTACCCTCTTCTTTTTATAAACCATATGGTAAGAGTGGTTATTTACAACTCTCTCTTTCATATGGATGACCTCATGTTTTCTTGATAACTTGTAAGTTTTGATTTTATCTCTGCTGAAAATAGCTATCTTGTAAGACAGTATAAATACCTACACCATGTTGAATAAAACACCTTTGCTCCATCAGAGCTCTGATCCCTGTGTCGTTCTTTCTCTTTCTTTCTCTCTCTCTCTCTCTCAGGCTATTTCTTTGGAGTACAGAGGCCCTCTGAGTTCACTTTCCTGCCCGGGCTTCTAAGACCCTCTCAAGAAGGCACTCTGCACCTTCACCCCATCGAGAGGGCGCCTGAGGCCTCCGTGAACAAAGCAAGCCCCGTGCAAGGGGCTTTATTGGCTTTCTGCATAAACCAAGGAATATCAGCCTCTTTCTCTCCTTTACTTTCTTATCGTCAACTCCAGACCACCAGGTTCCGGTCCATTAAAGGACCTCAACACTTCCCTGGTGGGGGAAGAATCAAATGATAAAGAATCTGCCTGCAATGTGGGAGACCTGGGTTCAATCCCTGGGTTGGGAGGAGGGCATGGAAATCCACTCCAGAATTCTTGCCTGGAGAATCCCCATGGACAGAAAAGCCTGGCAGGCTACAGTCCATGGGGTCACAAAGAGTTGGACACAATTGAGCAACTAAGCAGAACACATTACCACAAACTGAGTGGTTTAAAACAACAGAAATTTATCCTCTTGGTATTCTGGGAGCCAGAAGTCCAAACTCAGAGTGTTGGCAGGGTTGGGCTCCTTCCAGGGACTGTAGGGGAGGATCCTTCCTTGTTTTACAGCTTCCACCTTCCAACCAAGGTGTTCTTTGGCTTGTGGCTTCATGACTCCAATCTCTGCACCTTCACATGGCTTCTCCTCTGTGTCTTCCCTAGCTCTGCTGGGTAAATGAAGGACCCCCTGCCATTCAGAGAGCCCAGGGGGTTCTGCAGAGGCAACAGCCTCAGGGACATCCCCCCATGTAGAACAATCTCATATTTCAGAGTGTCAGATTTTCTCAATAAATCCCTGACCTGAGCTTTGTAGGAAAGGCCCCTCTCCCCCACTGCCCTCTCCCAACCAGGTTCTCTGGCTCTTATTCAGTCACCAAGTTGTGTCTGACTCTTCATGACCGCATAGACTGCACCATGCCAGGCTTATTTCTCTGTCCTTCTCTGGCTGTTAACTGCCATTAACTATATGTTCACAGCTCTTTGACTCTCTTTATCCCTCTGCTGTGCATCAGTGCTGACTTAGCAGAGAGGCTATTCTTATTCTCTGGTAATGATTCCCAGAAAGGAAAAAAAAAAATATTGCCCAACTGGTTTCCAAAAAGGCTGTGTCCCTTCCATTTCCACCTGAAATAGACCAGAATACGTTTCCCAGAATACATTCCCATCAACATTAAGAGTTGCTGGTCTTTTAAATGTTGGCAATTAATCTGCACATCTGGTCTATATGTGAAAAGAATGTTTATTGCTACTTTTCTCATAGTGGTGAAAAAAACTGGAAATAAGGTGAATAGCCAACAGAGGGAAACAGTTCAATCAACACCTGCAATTATTATGTGGGCATTAAAAAGAATGATCCAGAGTTATGACAATTAATTGGGAAAGATGGATGTTGGTTACTAAGTGAGGAATAAGAGGCGGCCCAAAATGTGTATAATGTGAGCCCAACTTTGTGAAACACAAATGGGAAAATTTTTTCTATATATATATATAAGTGTACATAGACAGATTGTCTGTATTTGGTTATATTAAAGGACATGAACTGAGTTGTTGACATAAGTCACCTGTGGGTGGAGTGGGAGGGGTGATGAGGAGGTGGAAAGGAAGTGGGTGGGGCAGTGTGGCAGGAAGCTGCCAAAAGAAAAAAAGAAGCTAAAAATCTGCACTGTAAGAAAGACAAATATGATATGATATCACTTATATGTGGAATCCAAAATATGGTGCAAATGAACTTATTTACAAGACAGAAACAGACTCATAGAGATAGAAAACAAACCTAGAGTTACCAAAGGGGATGAAGGTTATAAAGTAGAAGTTTGGGATACATACGCACTACCATATGTACAACAGACAACAAGGACCTACTGTATAGCATAGGGAATTCCACTCTATATCTTGTAAAAACCTATATTAGAAAAGAATCTGAAAAAGAATCTATTTATCTATCTGAATCACTGTGTTATACTCTTGAAATGAATGCAGCATTGTAAGTTAATTCTATTTCAATTAAACAACAACGAAAGGATCCCAGCCTCAAAAATCCCTGAACAGACAAAACCAGTTTAGTCATTGAAGTAAAGTTTAATATAGGTCATTTGGGGGAGACTACTCTGACTTGGATCATTTCTTGCTTAAAGCTCTGGAAATAATGAGCAAAACCTAAACCCTTTCCCATGGTTGATATGCTGTAACTACTGAAAAGTCTGGCAAGAGTGAACATTGACTCTTTAGGAATCAGTGAACTAAAATGTACTGGAATGGGCGAATTTAATTCAGATGACCATTATATACTACTACTGTGGGCAAGAATTCCTTAAGAAATGGAGTAGCCTTTATAGTCAACAAAAGAGTTAAAAATGCAGTACTTGGGTTCAATCTCAAAAGTGAAAGAATGACCTCTGTTCATTTCCAAGGCAAACCATTCAATATCACAGTAATCCTACTCTATGCCCCAAATTCTAATGCTGAAGAAGCTGAAGTTGAAAGGTCCTATAAAGACATGCAAGAGCTTCTAGAAGTAACATCCCCCCAAAAGATGTTCTTTTCATCATAGGGGACCAGAATGCAAAATTAGGAAGTCAAGAGATATCTGGGGTAACAGACAAGTTTGGCCTTGAAATACAAAATGAAGCATTTCAAATGCTAACAGAGTTTTGCCAAGAGAACACACTGGTCATAGCAAATACCCTCTTCCAACAATACAAGAGATGACTCTACACATGGACATCACCGGATGGTCAATACCAAAATCAGATTGATTATATTCTTTGCAGCCAAAGATGGAGAAGCTCTATACAGTCAGCTAAAACAAGACAGGGAACTGACTGTGGCTTGGATCATGAAATCCTTATTGCCAATTTCAGATTTAATTGAAGAAAATAGGGAAAACCAATAGACCATTCAGGTATTACCTAAATCAAATCCCTTACAATTATACAGTGGAAGTGAGAAATAGATTCAAGGGATTCGATTTGATATACAGAGTGTCTGAAGAATTGTGACCAGAGGCTTGTGACACTGTACAGGAGGCAGTGATCAAGACCATCCCCAAGAAAAAGAAATGCAAAAAGGCAAAATGGTTGTCTGAGGAGGCCTTACAAATAGCTGAGAAAAGAGAAGCTAAAGGCAAAGGAGAAAAGAAAGATATACCCATATGAATGCAGAGTTCCAAAGAATAGCAAGGAGAGATAAGAGAGCCTTCCCCTTGATCAATGCAAATAAATAGTGAAAAACAATAGAATGGGAAAGACTAGATATCTCCTCAAGAAAATTAGAGATACCAAGGGAACATTACATGCAAAGATGGGCACAATAAAGGACAGGAACAGTATGGATGTAACAGAAGCAGAAGATATTAAGAAGAGGTGGCAAGAATACACAGAAAAACTGTACAAAAAAGATCTTCATGACCCAGATAGCCATGATGGTGTGATCACTCACCTAGAGCCAGACATTCTGGAGTCAGAAGTCAAGTGGGCCTTAGGAAGCATCACTACGAACTAAGCTAGTGGAGGTGATGGCATTCCAGTTGAATTATTTCCAATCCTAAAAGATTGGATGCTGTGAAAGTGCTAAACTCAATATACCAGCAAATTTAGAAAATTCAGCAGTGGCCACAGGACTGGAAAAGGTCAGTTTTCATTCCAATCCCAAAGAAATGCAATGCCAAAGAATGCTCAAACTACCGCACAATTGCACTCATCTCACATGCCATCCAAGTAACACTCAAAATTCTCCAAGTGAGGCTTCAAAAGTATGTGAACCAAGAACTTCAAGATGTTCAAGCTGGATTTAGAAAAGGCAGAGGAACCAGAGATCAAATTGCCAACATTTGCTGGATCATAGAAAATGCAAGAGAATTCCAGAAAAAAAATCTACATCTGCTTCATTGACTATGCTAAAGCCTTTGACTGTGTGGATTACAATAAACTGTGGAAAATACTTAAAGACTTGGGATTACCAGACAACCTGACCTACCTCTTGAGAAATCTGTATGCAGGTCACGAAGCAACAATTAGAACTGGACATGGAACAACAGACTGGTTCCAAAATGGGAAATGTGTACATCAAGTCTGTATATTACCACCTTGCTTATTTAACTTATATGCAGAGTACATCATGCAAAATGCCGGGCTGGATGAAGCACAATCTGGAATCAAGATTCCCGGGAGAAATATCAATAACCTCAGATATGCAGAGAACACCACCCTTATGGCAGAAAGAAGAACTAAAGAGCCACTTGATGAAAGTGAAAGAAGAGAGTGAAAAAGGTGGCTTATAGCTCAACATTCAGAAAACTAAGATCATGGCATCCAGTCCCATCACTTCATGACAAATAGATGGGGAAACAATAGAAAGAGTGAAAGACTTTATTTTCTTGGGCTCCAAAATCACTGCAGATGGTGACTGCAGCCGTGAAATTAAAAGACGCTTGCTCCTTGGAAAAAAAGTTATGACTAACCTAGACAATATATTAAAAAAGCAGAGATATTACTTTGCCAACAAAGGTCTGTCCAGTCAAAGCTATGGTTTTTCAAGCAGTCATGTATGGATATGAGAGTTGGACCATAAAGAAAGCTGAGCACCAAAGAGTTGATGGTTTTGAACTATGGTGTTAGAGAAGACTCTTGAAAGTCCCTTAGACTGCAAGGAGATCCAACCAGTCAATCCTAAAGTAAATCAGTCCTGAATATTCACTGGAATTACTAATGCTGAAGCTGAAACTCTAATACTTTGGCCACTTGATGTGAAGAACTGGCTCATTAGAAAAGACCCTGATGCTGGAAAAGATTGAAGGCTGGAGGAGAAGGGGATGACAGAGGATGAGATGGTTGGATGGCATCACTGACTCGATGGAGATGAATTTGAGCAAGCTCTGGATGTTGGTGACGAACAGGGAAGACTGGCATACTGCAGTCCATGGGTTGCGGAGCTGGATATGACTGAGCAACTGAACCGAACTAAAAATCCTAATATTATAACCAACCATTGTGAAGAATTTCCTCACTACATAAGTTGCCTTATAACAATATACCCCTGAGCCTTGTTTCATGTTTTGAGTGCTTCTGGTTTGCAAGCTGTCTTTTTGCAAGCTGTCTTACTGTGTGCACAGTAAACTTTTACTAACTACAAAAAAAACCTGCAGAATGTTTAATATGATCACATTTGTATAATTTTTTAATTTAAAAGGCAAGTAAATAAACAGTTTTACTCACAAAAAGAATGCAAATCATAGTACATTTAACCCACTTCTACCAGAAATGGACCAAACACAAAATATTGGTAAGGACACAGAGGATTTAAACAACAATCTGAAAGTCATGTAAAAACCCTGCATCCACTAGAGATAAAGATTTTTTCCTAATTGCACAGGGGACAATTACAAAAATAGACCACATACTATGTGATGAAAGATATTTGCACAAATTTCAAAGAATCAACACCATACAGACTACGTTCTCTGACAATTATTCAATTAAATTTGAAGCAACATTAAAATGATAAAGTCAAACAAACATACATTTGGGACCTTAAAATGCACTCCTGAATAACTCACTGGTAAAGTGCCAGTAATAGAGGAGACATTGTGAAATATTTGAAGCTGAATTGCAATGAAAGTACTACATATCAGACTTAAAAGGAGAGAGTGGTTCTTCCTTGTTTGCCTGCTCATCCTGTTGATTCCCTTCCTGCTGATCCTGCTCTCCTATGGGTTCATTATCACTGCCATCCTCAGAATCCACTTGGCTAAGGGCAGGAACAAAGCCTTCTCCACCTGTGCTGGGCACCTACTGGTCTCCCTTCTGCACTACGGCTGTGCAATATTCATCTACATTCGCCCCAGGTCATGCTACACCCCAGAACAGGACAAAACTGTGTCCTTAATCTACACCAACATCACTCCCATGCTCTACCCTATGATCTATAGTCCGAGGAATAAGGAAGTCAAGGGTGCCCTCAAGAGACTCCTGGAGAGACATGACCGGAGCAGGTGGTGGTCCCATGCAGGGGGACAGGGAACGGAGGTCCACGTGCAAGAGCCCATATGGTCATCTCACTGCACCCCTTGCAGCTCTGTGCCTCCTCCTGAGGGCTGTTCTGAGGTTCTTCAGGTGCCTGGACCTTACTGTGCCCTTTCCTGTGGTCGGAGATAGAACAAACCCTAATGTTTTCTTAGATGGGGCGGCTCTAGGGTGTTATCGAATGTTTGTCTGGCCAAAAGACTAAAATAAAGCAAATTATTTTAATACCATGGTTACAAGCTATTACTTCATAGAAAGGAGTGGTTAATCCCACCACCAAGCCTAGGAACACCCACATGCTGTTAGAAGGATGAGAAGGGAAAGGATTTGGGTCCTTGATGACCCTTCATTAGGCAACTCAACCACCACAATGAGTGCCTGCCTGTAGCCTTTAGGTTCAGTCAACAATACACTTGCTGACGGTTTAACCCCCCCTCCAAAGCATTCCTCACTGAACCCCCTCCCAAAGCCCCCATGAGCATCCATTATTGCCAACCTTGCCTGCCCTCCTTAGTTCATGGCTCCTACCACACCCCTGATCATTCCTAGGTGATGACCCCATCTCCTGCCCCAAAGGGGCCCTCAGAGTCACCAGAGGGCACTTCTCAGTGGGAGTGACAGATCTTGAAGGGCAGGAACCATGTGGGTAATTGTTCCTCATGTCCAGTCCTACTTGCTTTGTGGCCTGTGCCAAGGCCACTGCAAGTCACTGAGAGAAGATGGAGGTAACAGGGGAGAATCCACTAGAGGCTCTGCCAAAAGAGCTGATGGACCAGTGACAGTACAGTGCTATTGATGCTCTGCAGAAAGAGAGGCCCATGTTGTTATTCAATGGGGGTGATACTATTCCACACCTCCTAGGACTGTGACGAGGATGGCTTGGGACAACATATGGAGGTGGCCTTGGCAAGCAGGGCACCGCATCAGTGGTGTTGAGAACTACCACATCCTGGTGTGGTACCCCGGCCTCTCACATCGCCCTGTCCAATTCCCCAGGAACTGAGCTTCCTTCTGTGCCCTCTGACCTGAAGAAGGTCAGAGCCTGGAGGGGCAGGGTGGGATAACATTCTGAGATCCTTGCAGGAACCCTGATGATGATTCTAGGTTGATCGAAGGGAAGGTGAGGTGATCACTAATTTCAATCTCTGTGCACAGAGGACAGAAGTGAAAGAGAGAGAGAGACAGCAACCAAGAAAACCTTTGCGTTGCAACTGTACTCAGGCCCTGTGCTTCAGGGCCCTGTGACGCCCCTTTAATTAGACAAACTTAGAGAGATGCCTCTTATCTTTTCAAGAAATATTATTTCTTGCCCATAAATCCTTCCTTATTTTCAAAATAATCCAGTGAAATGTTGACAAGTGTTGAAGCTGGGTGAAACATAGGTAGTTTTTTGTTTTTTTTTTTAATCCTGTCCTCTCTCCTTGTATGTAGATGTGAAAAGTCCATAATAAAGACTTTAGAGAAGTTAAGGTACCAACTAGTCTCCTCTGCCCAAGCAGTCCCCTTGCTGAGAAGCCTCACCTACTGTCACCATTCATCTCCCCTTCATTTTATGGCACAGCTCAGATGCCTCTTAGTTCTGGACCTCTTTTTAATAACCATCTCAGTCCAGTTCACACTTAAGACAATGGAACATCTCTGACAGGATGACAGCCTTGGGTTGCTGACCATGACCTTGCTGGGTATGCAAGGAAGGCAGGACAGCCCCAACCCAGGTATTCATGTGCATGCACACACATACATACAAATGGCCTTTGATAGGCAGGGGTGCAAAGATAGGGGGTTCCACCACTTCCAGGCAATTAAATGGGGGTCTGGCAGCACAGGGGTGACCCAGGGAGGAAGGAGAACCTTCTTGGGTGGGACAGGACAGGGTGTGGGTCTATAGGGGTTGAGGGAGATCCTAGGTGATGTGATAACAACCCATTGACTTTCCCATCAGAGGAGGGGTTCCCGAGAGAGCAGGGGTACAAGAATCTATCAGGTAAAAGATGATGCCACACTGGTAAAAGGCAGCCTAGGGTGAGTGCCTAGGGATACTTCAGGGTATTGATTAGATGAACGGGCTTCCCAGGTGGCTCAGTGATAAAGAATCTGCCTGCCAGTGCAGGAGATGCAGGACATGTGGATTTGCTCCCTGTGTCAGGAAGATCTCCTAGGCGAGGAAATGGCAACCCACTCCAGTATTCTTGCCTGGAGAATTCTACGGACAGAGAAGCCTGGTGGATTGCAGTTCAGGGGGTTGCCAAGAGTCAGACACAACTTAATGACTGAACATGATTAGATAGATGGCAGTGGAGAGAGTAGGAGGCTGTGGGAAAAGACTGTCATTGAAACAATAAAGGAAGAAGAGGGAAGCATTGGGAAGTGGTAGAAATAGAGTGAGGTCAGCTGGGGCTGGCTGGGTCCAGGTCCTACAGGACATCTGGATTTAGGTGTCTGCACTGACTTGAAGCTCAGAAATTCAAGAAAGACGTTCAGTATCTGGCAAAGAGATCCTTGCTGATTTAACCATCAACTTCCTTGAATTTATACACTCAGGCCCTATCACCACTTAGCCTTAGTTGTAAAAGATAATGCCTAATCTGTTTCAAATATATTTACTCTATTCCAAACAAATCTTCTCTGATTCAAAAAGGTGCAGGCCTTGACTGATAACCACCCAGAAGTGTCTGTGCCAGGTGGGGTTGTGATGTGCTGGGCCATGTGAACACGGCCTGGTGTGGGTGTGTGGTTTCTGTGTTTACCCACACATGTGCATGTACACACATGTACTTGGAAGAAGTAAAAGAGCAAAAGATGCTCCTGTGATAGTGATGAAACACTGCTGAAGCAAACTCTCACTTGTCCTCTAGAGGAACACCTGTCCAGGTGTGATGAGCATTATGCGTGCAACTTAGAAAGGATTGCTTTTTGGCAGCGGCTCAAAGTGACAAAGTCAGGCAGAGCTGTGCCACCTTGCCCCCCCCCCCCCAATGGTTAGCCTGGGCCCCAAGGCTCAGGAACCTGAGAGACACCATGATGGAGCTTCTAATTGCATCAAGAAAAGGTGCTAATTAGCAGCACTTTCAAAGGAAACATCAACCTCAAATGATTTAAACAGGCTAACTAAAACTGGCAAAATAGGTCACTTGGGGACTAATTAAAATTTTTTCTAAACAATATCTGACTATGTTTCTTAATTTTTTTTATTACAAATGTAACCCACAGTGACTGTCAGAGACAGAGAAAATATAGGCAAGTGTGGAAAATAAAAAAAAAAAGAAAAGCAATCATCCCACTGCTAAAGATAACCATGATGAAAATGGCGGTATATGTGAGGATGAAATGACCTATTTTGTGCTTATTTTTGAGCACAATGCCTGGAACATGGTCAGGCAGTCAGTTTAGTCACTCGCTCAGTCATGTCCTACTCTTTGTGACCCCATGGACTGCAGCACACCAGGCCTCGCTGTCCATCACCCACTCCCAGAGCTTGCTCAAACTCACGTCCATCGAGTCACTGATGTCATCCAACCATCTCACCCTGTGTTGTTTCCTTCTTCACCTGCCTTCAACCTTTCCCAGCATCAGGGCCTTTTCCAATGAGTCAGTTCTTCACCATCAGATGGCCAAAGTATTGGAGTTTCAGCTTCAGCATCAGTCCATCCAATGAATATTCAGGACTGATTTCCTTGAGGATTGACAGGTTTGATCTTCTCTCAGTCCAAGGGGCTCTCAGGAGTCTTCTGCAACACCACAGTTCAAAAGCATCAATTCTTCGGCAGTCAGCCTTCTTTATGGTCCAACTCTCACATCCATACATGACTACTGGAAAAACCATAGTTCTGACTAGATGGACCTTTGCTGGCAAAGTAATATCTCTGCTTTTTAATATGCTGTCTAAGTTGGTCATACTGTTAATGGGGTTCTCAAGGCAAGAATACTGAAGTGGTTTGCCATTCCTTTCTCCAGTGGACCACATTTTGTCATAACCCTCCACCATGACCCATTTGTCTTGGGAGGCTGCACACAGCATGACTCATAGTTTCATTGAGTTAGACAAGGCTGCAATCCATGTGATCAAATTGGCTAGTTTTCTGTGACTGTGGTTTTCAGTCTGTCTGCCCTCTAATGGAGAAGGATATGAGGCTTATGGAAGCTTCCTGATGGGAGAGACTGACTGAGGGGGAAATTGGGTCGACTGAAAGATGAATTCCCCAGGTTGGTAGGTGCCCAATCTGCTACTGGAGATCAGTGGAGAAATAACTCCAGAAAGGAGGAAGAGATGGAGTCAAAGCAAAACCAATACCCAGCTATGGATGTGACTGGTGTTGGAAGTAAAGTCCAATGCTGTAAAGAGCCATATTGCAGAGGAACCTGGAATGTTCCTATGAATAAAGGCAAACTGGAAGTGGTCAAAAAGGAGATGGCAAGAATGATCATCGACATTTTAGGAAGTAGGGAACTAAAATGGACTGGAATTGGTGAATATAACTCAGATGACCTTTATATCTACTACTGTGGGCAAGAATCCCTTAGAGGAAATGGAGTAGCCATCACAGTCAAAAAAAAAAAAAAAAGAGTCCAAAATGCAGTACTTGGATGCAGTCTCAAAAATGACAGAATGATCTGTGTTCATTTCCAAGGCAAACCATTCAATATCACGGTAATCCAAGTCTATGCCCCAACCAGTAATGCTGAAGAAGCTGAAGTTGAATGGTTCTATGAAGACCTACAAGACCTTCTAGAACTAAAACCCCAAAAAGATATCCTTTTCATTACAGGGGACTGGAATGCAAAAGTCAAGGGATACCTGGAGTAACAGGTAAATTTGGCCTTGGATTACAGAATGAAGCAGGGCAAAGGCTAACAGAGTTTTGCCAAGAGAAAGCACTAGTCATCATAAACACCTTCTTCCAACAACACAAGAGAAGACTCTACATATGGACATCACCAGATGGTCAATACCCAAATCAAACTGATTACATTCTTTGCAACCAAAAATGGAAAAGCTCTATACAGTCAGCAAAACGAGAATGGGAGCTGACTGTGGCTCAGATCATGAATTCCTTATTGCCAAATTCAGACTTAAATTGAAGAAAGTAGGGGGGGGGGGAAACACTAGATCATTCAGGTATGATCTAAATAAAATCCCTTACAATTATACAGTGGAGGTGAGAAATAGATTCTAGGGACTAGACTTGATAGACAATGTGTCTGAAGAACTATGGACAGAGGTTCATGACATTGTACCGGAGGCAGGGATCAAGTTCATCCCCAAGAAAAAGAAGTGCAAAAAGGCAAAATAGTTGTCTGAGGAGGCCTTACAAATTGCTGTGCATGGAGGAGAAGTGAAAAGCAAAGGAGAAAAGGAAAGATATACCCATTTGAATGTAGAGTTCCAAAGAATAGCAAGGAGAGATAAGAAAGCCTTCCTCAGTGATCAATGCTAAGAAGTAGAGGAAAACAATAGAATGGGAAAGACTAGAGATATCTTCAAGAAAATTAGAGATACCAAAGGACATTTCATGCAAAGATGAGCTCAAATAAAGGACAGAAAAGGTATGGACCTAACAGAAGCAGAAGATATTAAGAAGAGGTGGCAAGGGGGGAGGAGCTAAGATGGCGGAGGAGTAGGACGGGGAGAGCACTTTCTCCCCCACAAATTCATCAAAAGAACATTTAAAAGCCGAGTAAATTCCACAAAACAACTTCTGAATGCCGGCAGAGGACATCAGGCACCCAGAAAAGCAACCCATGTCTTCGAAAGGAGGTAGGAAAAAATATGAAAGATAAAAAAAAGAGACAAAAGAGAGAGGGACAGAGCTCCATCCTGGGAAGGGAGTCTTAAAAAGAGAGAAGTTTCCAAAGACCAGGAAACCTTCTCACTGCCTAATCTGTGCTGAGCCTTGGAAGCACAGAGGGCAACATAATAGGGAGGAAAAATAAATAAACAATTAAAACCTGCTGATTACGAGCCCTACAGTAACTCCCCCAGCAGAGAAGCAGCGCAGACGCCTGCACATGCCACTAGCAAGCAGGGGCTGGGCAGGGAGGCACAGCGCGGGCTGCAGCGCTTAGAGTAAGGATCTGGCCTGAAAACCCCGAGCACTATCTGAGCAAAATAATTTGGGCTAGCAACCAGACTGTGGGATATCTACCACGCGAAAAGCCAGCCCTAACCTAAGACACCACCAGGCCCGCGCACGAACAAAGGACTGAACAGAGATAGCCGGCTACAGACCATCCCCCTTCAGTGACAGGCAGCCAGAGCCAGAAGGGGGCAATCGCAGCCCCAGAGAGACATTATCTACAAAACTGTAAGCAGGCTTCTTTGCTAACTAAAACTTCTTGGGGGTCTGGACGGTCAACATGCGCCTGAGAAGGTGCGCCAGTTGTACACCTAGATAACCGAGTGGCGGGGAGGCGATAAGTCACAGCAATCGCGCGCGCCAAACACCTCATCACCTGAGCTGCTCGGACCTGGGAAGGGCAAAAAACGCAGGCCCAACTGAGTCTGCACCTCTGAGGACTACTTGAGTGCCAGAACCTGAGAGGCTTAGACGTGGGAGGTGCAGGCAGCCCAGGGCCGGCCATGGATGGTTCCCGGCGGAGCAACCTAGAGCCTGAGCAGTGTGGGCAGGGAGGCTACAAACGCCGTGAGCGGGGGCAGGCCCAGTGTGGCTGAGGCACTGCGAGTACACGCCAGTGTTATTTGTTTGCAGCGTCCCTCCCTCCCAACAGCGCAACTGAACAAGTGAGCCTAAAAAAAAAAAAAGTGTCCACCACCATCCCCTTTGTGTCAGGGCGGAAACCAGACACTGAAGAGACCAGCAAACAGAAGAAGCTATAACAGAGGGAACTGCCTTGGAAGCTACAGGCAATAGATTAAAACCCTGTGGTTAGTACCAACTACATAGGAAGGGGCCTATAGATCTTGAGAAATATAAGTCGGACCAAGGAACTAGCCGAAAATGAACTGACCCAACAATACCCACAATAAAACCAGAGAAAGTCCTAGATATATTTTTACTATTTTTACGATCATTCTTTCTTCTTTTTTTTTAATTTTTTTAAAAAATTTTAAGTCCTCTATTATTGCTTTAGTTTTAATTTTACAACCTACTATTACTTTGCAAAAAAAAAGACCCTATTTTTTTTTAAAGCAAACTTCATATATATATTTTTTTATAATTTTTGTGACCTTGTTTTTTTTTTCCTTCTTTTCTTTAACATTATATTTTTGAAATTCCAAACTCTACTCTAGATTTTTAATTTTAGCTTTTTGGCATTTGTTATCAATTTTGTACCTATATATTTTTTTATAATTTTGTGACTTTTTTTCTCTCTCTCTTTCTTTCTCTTCTTCTTTTATATAGCATTGTATATCTGAAATTCCAAACTCTACTCTAGATTTTTAATTTATGCTTTTTGGTATTTGTTATCAATTTTGTACCTATATTTTCTTTATAATTTTTTCCTCTCTATTTTTTATTAATATTTTCTTTATAATTTTTGTGACTTTGTTTTTGTTTGTTTGTTGTTTGTTTGTTTGTTTTCTCTCTTTCTTTTTCTTCTTTTTTTTAACATTGTATTTTTGAAGTTCCAAGCTCTAGATTTTTAACTTTTGCTTTTTGGTATTTGTTATCAATTTTGTACCTACATTTTCTTTATAATTTTTGTGACTTTGTTTTTGGTTTTTTTTCTCTCTCTTTCTTTTCCTTCTTCTTTTCTTTAACACTGTATTTTTGAAATTCCAAACTCTACTCTAGATTTTTAATTTTTGCTTTTATGTATTTGTTACCAATTTTGTATCTTTAAGAACCCAGACTTCAGTACCCATTTTTTACTAGGGAGCGAGATTACTGGCTTGACTGCTCTCTACCCCTTTGGACCCTCCTTTTTCTTCACCAGGTCGCCTGTGTCTCCTCCCTAACCCCTCTCTACTCTACCCAACTCTGTGAATTTCTGTGTGTTCCAGATGGTGGAGAACACTTAGGGAACTGATTACTGGCTGGATCTGTCTCTCTCCTTTTGATTCCCCCCTTTTATCCTCCTGGCCACTTTTGTCTCCTTCCTCCCTCTTCTCTTCTGTGTATAACTCAGTGAACATCTCTGAGTGGTCCAGTTGTGGAGTGCACATAAGGAAGTGATTACTGGCTAGCCCGCTCTCTCCTCTATTGATTCCACCTCATCTCATTCGGGTCACCTCTAACTCCCTCCTCCCTCTTCTCTTCTCCATGTAACGCTGTGAATCTCTCTGGGTGACCCTTACAGTGGAGAAACTTTTCATCTTTAATGTAGATGTTTTATCAATGGTGCTGTATAGAAGGAGAAGTTTTGAAACTACTGTAAAAATAAGACCAATAACTGGAAGCAGGAGGCTTAAGTCCAAACCCTGACTCCAGGGAACTCCTGACTCCAGGGAACATTAATTGACAGGAGCTCATCAAACACCTCCATACCTACACTGAAACCGAGCACCACACAAGGGCCAACAAGTTCCAGGGCAAGACATACCAAGCAAATTCTCCAGCAACACAGGAACACAGCCCTGAGCTCCAAGATACAGGCTGCCCAAAGTCACCCCAAAACCATAGACATCTCATAACACATTACCCAGCAGGTAAAGGAACAGGATAAATGCCCACCAAACCAAACAAAAGAGGAAGAGATAGGGAATCTACCTGATAAAGAATTCCGAATAATGATAGTGAAATTGATCCAAAATCTTGAAATCAAAATGGAATCACAGATAAACAGCCTGGAGACAAGGATTGAGAAGATGCAAGAAAGGTTTAACAAGGACCTAGAAGAAGTAAAAAAAGAGTCAATATATAATGAATAATGCAATAAGTGAAATCAAAAACACTCTGGAGGCAACAAATAGTAGAAAAACAGAGGCAGAAGATAGAATTAGTGAATTAGAAGATAGAATGGTAGAAATAAATGAATCAGAGACGAAAAAAGAAAAACGAATTAAAAGAAATGAGGACAATCTCAGAGACCTCCAGGACAATATTAAACGCTACAACATTCGAATCATAGGGGTCCCAGAAGAAGAAGACAAAAAGAAAGACCATGAGAAAATACTTGAGGAGATAATAGTTGAAAACTTCCCTAAAATGGGGAAGGAAATAATCACCCAAGTCCAAGAAACCCAGAGAGTCCCAAACAGGATAAACCCAAGGCAAAACACCCCAAGACACATATTAATCAAATAAACAAAGATCAAACACAAAGAACAAATATTAAAAGCAGCAAGAGAAAAACAACAAATAACACACAAGGGAATTCCCATTAGGATAACAGCTGATCTTTCAATAGAAACTCTTCAAGCCAGGAGGGAATGGCAAGACATACTTAAAGCAATGAAAGAAAATAACCTACAGCCTAGATTATTGTACCCAGCAAGGATCTCATTCAAATATGAAGGAGAAATCAAAAGCTTTTCAGACAAACAAAAGCTGAGAGAATTCAGCACCACCAAACCAGCTCTCCAACAAATACTAAAGGATATTCTCTAGACAGGAAACACAAAAACGATGTATAAATTCGAACCCAAAACAATAAAGTAAATGGCAATGGGATCATACTTATCAGTAATTACCTTAAACGTAAATGCGTTGAATGCCCCAACCAAAAGACAGAGACTGGCTGAATGGATACAAAAACAAGACCCCTACATATGCTGTCTACAAGAGACCCACCTCAAAACAGGGACACATACAGACTGAAAGTGAAGGGCTGGAAAAAGATTTTCCATGCAAATAGGGACCAAAAGAAATTAGGAGTAGCAATACTCATATAGATATAATAGACCTTAAAACAAAGGCTGTGAAGAGACAAAGACGGTAACTACATAATGATCAAAGGATCAATCCAAGAAGAAGATATAACAATTATAAATATATATGCACCCAACATGGGAGCACCGCAATATGTAAGCAAAGGCTAACAAGTATGAAAGGAGAAATTAACAATAACACAGTAATAGTGGGAGACTTTAATACCCCACTCACACCTATGGATAGATCAACTAAACAGAAAATTAACAAGGAAACACAAACTTTAAATGATACAATAGACCAGTTAGACCTAATTGATATCTATAGGACATTTCATCCCAAAACAATGAATTTCACCTTTTTCTCAAGCACACATGGAACCTTCTCCAGGATAGATCACATCCTGGGCCATAAATCTAGCCTTGGTAAATTCAAAAAAATTGAAATCATTCCAAGCATCTTTTCTGACCACAATGCAGTAAGATTAGATCTCAATTACAGGAGAAAAACTATTAAAAATTCCAAAATATGGAGGCTGAACAACATGCTGCTGAATAACCAACAAATCACAGAAGAAATCAAAAAAGAAATAAAAATTTGCATAGAAATGAATGAAAATGAAAACACAACAACCCAAAACCTGTGGGACACTGTAAAAGCAGTCCTAAGGGAAAGTTCATAGCAATACAGGCATACCTCAAGAAACAGGAAAAAAGTCAAATAAATAACCTAACTCTAGCTGGGCACGGTAGCACGCACCTGTAGTCCCAGCTACTCGGGAGGCTGAGGCTGGAGGATCGCTTGAGCTCAGGAGTTCTGGGCTGCAGTGCGCTATGCCGATCGGGTGTCTGCACTAAGTTCGGCATCAATATGGTGACCTCCCGGGAGCGGGGGACCACCACGTTGCCTAAGGAGGGGTGAACCGGCCCAGGTTGGAAACGGAGCAGGTCAAAACTCCCGTGCTGATTAGTAGTGGGATCGCACCTGTGAATAGCCACTGTACTCCAGCCTGGGCAACATAGCGAGACCCCGTCTCTTTAAAAAAATAAAAAATAAAATAAAATAAAAAACCTAACTCTACACCTAAAGCAACTAGAAAAGGAAGAAATGAAGAACCCCAGGGTTAGTAGAAGGAAAGAAATCTTAAAAATTAGGGCAGAAAAAAATGCAAAAGAAACAAAAGAGACCATAGCAAAAATTAACAAAGCCAAAAGCTGGTTCTTTGAAAGGATAAATAAAATTGACAAACCATTAGCCAGACTCATCAAGAAACAAAGGGAGAAAAATCAAATCCATAAAATTAGAAATGAAAATGGAGAGATCAAAACAGACAACACAGAAATACAAAGGATCATAAGAGACTACTATCAGCAATTATATGCCAATAAAATGGACAATGTGGAAGAAATGGACAAATTCTTAGAAAAGTACAACTTTCCAAAACTGGACCAGGAAGAAATAGAAAATCTTAACAGACCCATCACAAGCACGGAAATTGAAACTGTAATCAAAAATCTTCCAGCAAACAAAAGCCCAGGTCCAGATGGCTTCACAGCTGAATTCTACCAAAAATTTAGAGAAGAGCTAACACCTATCGTACTCAAACTCTTCCAGAAAATTGCAGAGGAAGGTGAACTTCCAAACTCATTCTATGAGGCCACCATCACCCTAATACCTAAACCTGACAAAGATCCCACAAAAAAAGAAAACTACAGGCCAATATCACTGATGAACATAGATGCAAAAATCCTTAACAAAATTCTAGCAATCAGAATCCAACAACACATTAAAAAGATCATACACCATGACCAAGTGGGCTTTATCCCAGGGATGCAAGGATTCTTCAATATCTGCAAATCAATCACTGTAATACACCACATTAACAAATTGAAAAATAAAAACCATATGATTATCTCAATAGATGCAGAGAAAGCCTTTGACAAAATTCAACATCCATTTATGATAAAAAAAAAAAAAAAAACTCTCCAGAAAGCAGGAATAGAAGGAACATACCACAACATAATAAAAACTATATATGACAAACCCACAGCAAACATTATCCTCAATGGTGAAAAATTGAAAGCATTTCCTCTAAAGTCAGGAACAAGACAAGGGTGCCCACTTTCACCATTACTATTCAACATAGTTTTGGAAGTTTTGGCCACAGCAATCAGAGCAGAAAAAGAAATAAAAGGAATCCAAATTGGAAACGAAGAAGTAAAACTCTCACTGTTGGCAGATGACATGATCCTATACATAGAGAACCCTAAAGACTCCACCAGAAAATTACTAGAACTAATCAATGATTATAGTAAAGTTGCAGGATATAAAATCAACACACAGAAATCCCTTGCATTCCTATACACTAATAATGAGAAAACAGAAAGAGAAATTAAGGAAACAATTCCATTCACCATTGCAACAGAAAGAATAAAATACTTAGGAATATATCTACCTAAAGAAACTAAAGACCTATATATAGAAAACTATAAAACACTGGGGAAAGAAATCAAAGAGAACACTAATAGATTGAGAAATATACCATGTTCATGGATTGGAAAATCAATATAGTGAAAATGAGTATACTACCCAAAGCAATTTATAGATTCAATGCAATCCCTATCAAGCTACCAACGGTATTCTTCACAGAGCTAGAACAAATAATTTCACAATTTGTATGGAAAGACAAAAAACCTCGAATAGCCAAAGGTACCTGGAGAAAGAAGAATGGAACTGGAGGAATCAACCTGCCTGACTTCAGGCTCTACTACAAAGCCACAGTCATCAAGACAGTATGGTACTGGCACAAAGACAGAAATATAGATCAATGGAACAAAATAGAAAGCCCAGAGATAAATCCACGCACATATGGACACCTTATCTTTGACAAAGGAGGCAAGAATATACAATGGATTAAAGACAATCTCTTTAACAAGTGGTACTGGGAAAACTGGTCAACCACTTGTAAAAGAATGAAACTAGAGCACTTTCTAACACCATACACAAAAATAAACTCAAAATGGATTAAAGATCTAAACATAAGACCAGAAACTATAACACTCCTAGAGGAGAACATAGGCAAAACACTCTCCGACATACATCACAGCAGGATCCTCTATGACCCACCTCCCAGAATATTGGAAATAAAAGCAAAAATAAACAAATGGGACCTAATTAAACTTAAAAGCTTCTGCACAACAAAGGAAACTATAAGCAAGGTGAAAAGACAGCCTTCAGAATGGGATAAAATAATAGCAAATGAAGCAACGGACAAACAACTAATCTCAAAAATATACAAGCAACTCCTACAGCTCAACTCCAGAAAAATAAATGACCCAATCAAAAAATGGGCCAAAGAACTAAATAGACATTTCTCCAAAGAAGACATACAGATGGCTAACAAACACATGAAGAGATGCTCAACATCACTCATTATCAGAGAAATGCAAATCAAAACCACTATGAGGTACCATTTCACGCCAGTCAGAATGGCTGCAATCCAAAAGTCTACAAGCAATAAATGCTGGAGAGGGTGTGGAGAAAAGGGAACCCTCTTACACTGTTGGTGGGAATGCAAACTAGTACAGCCACTATGGAGAACAGTGTGGAGATTCCTTAAAAAACTGGAAATAGAACTGCCTTATGATCCAGCAATCCCACTGCTGGGCATACACACTGAGGAAACCAGAAGGGAAAGAGACACGTGTACCCCAGTGTTCATCGCAGCACTGTTTATAATAGCCAGGACATGGAAGCAACCTAGATGTCCATCAGCAGATGAATGGATAAGAAAGGTGTGGTACATATACACAATGGAGTATTACTCAGCCATTAAAAAGAATACATTTGAATCAGTTCTAATGAGGTGGATGAAACTGGAACCTATTATACAGAGTGAAGTAAGCCAGAAAGAAGAACACCAATACAGAATATTAACGCATATATATATGGAATTTAGAAAGATGGTAACAATAACCTTGTATACGAGACAGCAAAAGAGACACTGATGTATACAACAGTCTTTTGGACTCTGTGGGAGAGGGAGAGGGTGGGATGATTTGGGAGAATGGCATTGAAATATATATAATATCATATATGAAACGAGTCACCAGTCCAAGTTCGATGCACGATACTGGATGCTTGGGGCTGGTGCACTGGGATGACCCAGAGGGATGGTATGGGGAGGGAGGAGGGAGGAGGGTTCAGGATGGGGAACACATGTATACCTGTGGCAGATTCATTTCGATATATGGCAAAACCAGTACAATATTGTAAAGTTAAAAAATAAAATTAAATTTTAAAAAAAAGAAGAAGAGGTGGCAAGAATACACAGAAGAACTGTACAAAAATGATCTTCAAGACCCAGATAATCACGATGGTGTGATCACTCACCTAGAGCCAGACATCCTGGAATGCAAAGTCAAGTGGGCCTTAGGAAGCATCACTATGAACAAAGCTAGTGCAGGTGATGGAATTCCAGTTGAGCTATTTCAAATCCTAAAAGATGATGCTGTGAAAGTGCTGAACTCAATATGCCAGCAAATTTGAAAATTTCAGCTGTGGCCACAGGACTGGAAAAGGTCAGTTTTCATTCTAATCCCTAAGAAAGGCAACGTCAAAGAATGTTCAAACTACTGCACAATTGCACTCATCTCACATGCTAGCAAAGAAATGCTCAAAACTCTCCAAGCCAGGTTTCAACAGTACATGAACCATGAACTTCCAGATGTTCAAGGTAATTTTAGAAAAGGCAGAGGAACCAGAGATCAAACTGCCAACATCCATTGGATCATAGAGAAAGCAAGAGAGTTCCAGAAAAATATCTATTTCTGCTTTATTGACTATGCCAAAGCTTTTGACTGTGTGGATCACAACAAACTGTGGAAAATTCTGAAAGAGATGGGAATACCAGACCACCTGACCTGCCTCCTGAGAAATCTGTATGCAGGTCAGGAAGCAACAGTTAGAACTGGACATGGAACAACAGACTGGGTCCAAATAGGAAAAGGATTATCTCAAAGCTGTATGTTGTCACCCTGCTTATTGAACTTATATGCAGAGTACATCAGGAGAAACACTGGGCAGGAGGAAGCACAAGCTGGAATCAAGATTGCCAGGAGAAATATCAATACCCTGAGAAATGCAGATGACACCACCCTTATGGCAGACAGAAGAACTAAAGAGCGTCTTGATGAAAGTGAAAGAGGAGAGTGAAAAAGGTGGCTGAAAACTCAACATTCAGAAAACTAAGGTCATGGCATCTGGTCCCATCACTTCATAGCAAATAGATGGGGAAACAATACAAACAGTGAGAGACTTTATTTTCTTGGGCTCCAAAATCACTGCAGATGGTGACTGCAGCCATGAAATTCAAAGACTCTTGCTCCTTGGAAGAAAAGCTATGACCAACCTAGATAACACATTAAAAAGCAGAGACATTACTTTGCCAACAAAGGTCTGTTTAGTCAAGGCTACGGTTTTTCCAGTAGTTGTGTATGGATGTGAGAGTTGGACTATAAACAAAGCTGAACACTGAAGAACTGATGCTTTTGAACTGTGGTGTTGGAGAAGACTCTTGAGAATCCCTTGGACTGCAAAGAGATCCAACTAGTCCATCCTAAAGAATATCAGTCCTGAATATTCATTGGAAGGACTGATGTTGAAGCTGAAATTCCAATACTTTGGCCACCTGATGTGAAGAACTGACTCACTGGAAAAGACCCTGACGCTGGGAAAGATTGAAGGTGGGAGGACAAGAGGCCGACAGAGGATGAGATGGTCGGATGGAATCCCCGACTCAATGGACATGAGTTTGAGTAAACTCCCAGAGTTGGTGATGGACAGGGAGGCCTGGCATGTTGCAGTCCATGGGGTTGCAAAGAGTCAGACATGACTGAGAGACTGAACTGAGTGTACGTTCCAATAGAGATTTTCTTACTATTATGATATGACAATAAAACTGTTTTCTGAGTGAAGATATACATTAAGGCTTAAGGTGTAAACACTTTGGAGGGAAAACAATGTAGTGAAGAATTTACTGTTCATTTAAAAATGTATATCATCTCATAATAGGTCCCTGAATTTTAAAATTCACATGTGAGAATATGTTTACATCTTGAATTTGTAGGAAAGGCACAAGTTTTATGTAACAAAGCAGAAAAATTTTAAACCCATCAATTTATTGAAAAAACCATTACTTTTTTTAGAAACAAAAAGTGCTTCTTAAGATGTTGACAACAGGTCATGGTATAGACACTTATTTCATAGATTGGACTTCTCCCTTCAATTATATTCCAGTTGGAGGAGGAATACCTCCTTGAGAAGTAGAATTATTTGGTGGACTGTGAAAGCTGGTCTCCTTGTACACAAACCATGCATTTCCTCCCCAAAGTAGCATATTCAGAAAGCCAAAGATCACAGATACATTTAGGCATCCCATATTAGTCACAGACAAAATGACACATCACTTCTTGAAGATTACAAGGCTTAAGTTCCTGGACAATATAGTGACTGGTAGCTATTTTAGTATCTTTAAGATCTTTAACCCAAGTTGAAGTGCACACCAACCACAAAAAGTGGCAACAATAGTAATTACAAAGTCAGTCATGGAAAGCTTTCAACTATCATGATGCAGGTTTGTTTAACCAACATAGAGCAGAAGAGCAGCAATGCAGTACAGGAAGACAAAGACTGCAAAAGTAACACAGAACTATGCGAAAGAGTAATCTCCAATAAGGACATAATTTTACCAATCGACATTACAGACATTTACACCTTGAGGCGTCTGAAACAATGCTTCATCCAAGGTGAATGGATAACCAAAAGTAGCTGGAATCGTTCTAGTCTCAGAAAGAGACTCTAGAGAGTCTAGAGTCGTTCTCGTCTCTAGTCTTCAGGCATAAGACCCTTGAATTTCTGTTTTGCCCTTACAACCTCCGCAGGTAGCAAAGGCAAAGATAGAAGCATTCCATTTGAGTACTTTGATGAAGTTGAGAGGCTCCTTGAGTGGGTTGAGTTTGAGCTGGAAGGAGGAGATCCTCTGAGGGAAGGAGGGAAAGCATCTTAGGACAGCGGGGTGGCAGAGGGGGACCAACCACACAGAGCTCCCCAGCCAGGCTGGAAATGACATCTTTATTGCTATGTTTGCAGCGGCTTTTAGCACAGTAAGGGTGTCCCCACTGGACCCCGGCCCTCACCCAGCCCCACCTGTCCAGCCCATGTCAGAGTGTGAGGGAAGCCTTTCAAGGGCCCCCTCAGCCATCTCGGGACTGGACATGACAGACACGCAGGGTTCAGTGAACCTGCCACATGGAGGATTTGAGATGTGGAAAAGGCATCAGCCTGAAGCTCTCATGTAGGAGCCACACCCAGGCGGGTGCCCACCTCAGGTCCCTGCAGCAGTGGTGCCCATCCCAGAGGGCAGGGTGGGGGCCAGCATGAGCAGGCCAGGTAGGCAGCCCAAGATCCCCACTGTAATGAATCAGCTGACCCTGCTGACTTGTGGGCAGAGGGTTATAGGGAAAGAGATAAACACTTACTCCAGTCCTGCTGTCACCCTCAGCTGTACCTTTCCTATTGACTTGACTCCTCCAGGCCCCCAGAGAGCCCCACGACTTTGTTCCTGGGGAGGGTGAACCCACGAAGGCTGTGTCAGCAGAGGGCCAAGAGACTGGGGATGTCCCGGGGGTCACTGCCCCTCCTGCAGCCCTTGGGTCCAGCCAGTCCCTCCCGTGCTTCTGGGGGGCTGTAGGAAGCCCACAGTCTAGAGTCCCTTGTGGTCTGTGTGCCCAGAGCCCCATGACATCCCCATGACATCCCCAATGAGTCCAACAGCAGTCCCCGCTTCCCTCCCCAGGTGAGCAGGCATAGCCCGCTCTGAATCCCTGGCCTCATGCGTCCAGGGTGGGGCCCTGCATATGTGCCCACGCACACATACACACATGCCCACATGCATGCACCTGAACCATGCACTCTCTCTCGTGCACACACACATGTTTATGCACCTGACGACAAACTCTAACACACACACACAGACACACCAATGTGCAACACCTGAGCATGTGCCTGCTTTCTCTTTCAAACACATGCCCATGACCATGTGAAAGCACCTGCACACACATGCACATGCCTATGCGCATGCACCTCCACATACACATGCACACCCCCTATGTGCATGCACCTGTGTACATGCTGTCTCACACACACACAGGCACACGCCTATGCACTGGCACCTGTGCATGGGCACTCTCTCTTGGGCAGACACACGGACACACATCTCACACACCCATGTGCATGTACCTGTCCATGCACTCATGCACATAGAAGCACATACACACACATGAGCTACGTGTGGGACACCAGATGGACACACTGGCCCTGACCAAGGGGTGCCCGACTCCCCTCCAGAAGTCAATGACAAGGACCTGAACTCAGCAGGATGCTCACCCATGAGCATGGCCAGGTTGGCAACAGCGCAGTCTTGGAGGTGCACAGGGACCGGGGTTCACTTGGGGTTTGCAGGCTCAGACCGGAAATAGTCGTGTGCACGGAGGAGTGGGGCAGGGTCTGTTTGGGCATGCGCACTGAGGAGCTGCTCCCACACTAAGGGTGTAGCGCCACCCAGAGGCCTCACGACAGCTAAGCCATTTATCAGGTTTCCGGACCTTAGGAAAGGCTGACTTAGAGGGCACAGACAACGTGGATGTGTCTCTGCACGCACATTGGGGCGACACGGCATGTGAACACGTGAAGCTTCAGCAGGGGACGCCCATTGTCAGTGGGAACCAATCGTGAGGTAAGACCAAGATTAATTTGCGCAGGCGCTCTGCTAATGCTGAGTTGCCTTGCTAGTACTACAGGGCTGGGCTCTGTAGGGAGGGTTCGAGGCACACAGTGAAGGAGCCACGAGGGCAGCTGATGAAGATGCAGTTGCCATGGCCTTTTCAGCGGGCACAGCACGTGACGACCACAGCATGCCAGGTGGTACTGGTGGCTGAGATGGCCCTGGTGACGCTGTCAGTCCTGAAGTCCCTGGTGGCTCTGGCAGATCCTGGGGGCACCCCACGCTCCTGGGCCTGGTGGAGATGCTGGACCCGAAGCCAGAGTTCTGAGTAACCGACCTCTCCAGTTGTATCCTATTCCAGGAGCCCCGGTTGGCTGGGCAGCCTTGGGGGTCGGGGTGTGGGCTAGGGGTGGTTTGGGGGGCTGTGGGTGGCAGGGCCTAAAGTGTAGGAGGAGGGTACTCTGGGGGCCTGGATGGTATGGGTCAGGGGTGGTCTGGCTGCCTAGGGATGATGGTGAAGAAAAGCAACCTGAAGGGATCCAGAGGGTCAGGCGGTGATATCCAGGGTGTCTGACGGCGGCCTTATGGGAGAAGGCGGTTCTCCGCAAGCAAGGAGCCTGAAGTACAGGCAAAATGACTAGTGTGGATAGTGCCTTAACCGTATCTCCACCAGCAGCCTCACTGTGCCTTTTGCATCGCTCGCTCAGGCAAAGATCGCCTGCAACTTCCTGTCTCAAAGTACTCCACTGAGAGCACCAGTTCAGAAGGAGCTCAGTGTTAATGGCCACATGTTGGTTCTGTCAGTTCTAAAGGGGGCCAGGGCCTGGGAGGGCGTGGTGAGTGGTGGCCAAGGCCAGTCTCGGCCCAGGAGGAGACAAATGGCGGGTTAAGCCTAAAGGAGAAGTGTGGTGCTCTGGGCTTATCGGTGTGCGGGGACAGAGGGAGGACATGCTTCTCTTTTCCTCCACGGAGACTTGAATTTCATTTTACCTCCCTTTTAGCCAATTGCCTGCTGAAGACCATAGCCTCCTCCAGACATCCATTGCCTTCTGTCTGGACCAGCTTTCCCTGGTGATGTGGACCTTGCAGCACTTTGTGCCGCCCCCCCCCCGCCCCCCCCCGCTTTTTGCTAAGCCTCAGAACGGAAAAGGGCCTTAAACCTAGCTTCAAGTGTCCTTCCCCAGGGCATTGCTTTCTGCAGTAGTTTCACTGGGCTTCATCTTGTGCCTGTGGTGTTGCTTGGGGGCTCAGTGTCCACATAGTTTGTTTGGTGATTGTTAACTGCAGAAAGTAAAACTGAGCTGTCTCTGACTTTACTTTTATCTTCTGCACTTCCTCATACTGCATTTATCTTTCAGTAGGAGGAAAGGTTTTGTGATCCAGGTATTCAAGGAGTACAACATAAGTGAAGACAGTGTAAGAAGTGGGAGAATAGTTTCCTTTGTTGTGCAGAAGCTTTTAATTTTAACTAGGTCCCATTTGTTTATTTTTGCTTTTATTCCTGATATTCTGAGAGGTGGGTCATAGAAGATCCTGCTATGGTTTATGTTGGAGAGTGTTTTGCCTATGTTTTCCTCTAGGAGTTTAATAGTTTCTGGTCTTACATTTAGATCTTTAATCCATTTTGAGTTTATTTTTGTGTATGGTGTTAGAAAGTGCTCTAGTTTCATTCTTTTACAAGTGGTTGACCAGTTTTCCCAGCACCACTTGTTAAAGAGATTGTCTTTAATCCATTGTATATTCTTGCTTCCTATGTCAAAGATAAGGTGTCCATATGTGCGTGGATTTATCTCTGGGCTTTCTATTTTGTTCCATTGATCTATATTTCTGTCTTTGTGCCAGTACCATACTGTCTTGATGACTGTGGCTTTATAGTAGAGACTGAAGTCAGGCAGGTTGATTCCTCCAGTTCCATTCTTCTTTCTCAAGATTGCTTTGGCTATCCGAGGTTTCTTGTATTTCCATACAAATTGTGAAATTATTTTTTTCTAGTTCTCTGAAAAATACCATTGGTAGCTTGATAGGGATTGCATTGAATCTATAGATTGCTTTGGGTAGCAATGATTTCTCATTGTTAGTGTATAGGAATGAAAGAGATTTCTCTGTGTTAATTTTATATCCTGCAACTTTACTGTATTTGTTGATTAGCTCTGGTAATTTTCTGGTAGAGTCTTTAGGGTTTTCTATGTAGAGGATCATGTCATCTGCAAACAGTGAGACTTCTATTTCAATCTGAATTCCTTTTATTTCTTTTCCTGCTCTGATTGCTATGGCCAAAACTTCCAAAACTATGTTGAATAGTAGTGGTGAGAGTGGCCACCTTGTCTTGTTCCTGACTTTAGGGGAAATGCTTTCAATTTTTCACCATTGAGGATAATGTTTGCTGTGGGTTTGTCATATATAGCTTTTATTATGTTGTGGTATGTTCCTTCTATTCCTGCTTTCTGGAGGGTTTTTATCATAAATGGATGTTGAATTTTGTCAAAGGCTTTCTCTGCATCTATTGAGATAATCATATGATTTTTATGTTTCAATTTGTTAATATGGTGTATTACATTGATTAATTTGCAGATATTGAAGAATCCTTGCATCCCTGGAATAAAGCACACTCAGTCATGATGTATGATCTTTTTAATATGTTGTTGGATTCTGATTTCTAGAATTTTGTTAAGGATTTTTGCATCTATGTTCATCAGTGATATTGGCCTGTAGTTCTCTTTTTTTGTGGAATGTTTGTCAGATTTTGTTATTAGGGTGATGGTGGCCTCATAGAATGAGTTTGGAAGTTTACCTTCCTCTGCAATTTTCTGGAAGAGTTTGAGTAGGATAGGTGTGTTAGCTCTTCTCTAAAGTATTGGTAGAATTCAGCTGTGAAGCCATCTGGACCTGGGCTTTTGTTTGTTGGAAGATTTCTGATTACAGTTTCAATTTCCATGTTTGTGATGGGTCTGTTAAGATTTTCTATTTCTTCCTGGTTCAATTTTGGAAAGTTGTACTTTTCTAAGAATTGTCCATTTCTTCCACGTTGTCCATTTTATTTGCATATAGTTGCTGATAATAGTCTCTTATGATTCTTTGTATTTCTGTGTTGTCTGCTGTGATCTCTCCATTTTCATTTCTAATTTTGTTGATTTTATTTTTCTCCCTTTGTTTCTTGATGAGTCTGGCTAATGGTTTGTCAATTTTATTTAACTTTTAAAAGAACCAGCTTTTGGTTTTGTTGATTTTTGCTATGGTCTCTTTTGTTTCTTTTGCAATTTTTTCTGCCCTAATTTTTAAGATTTCTTTCCTTCTGTGAAAGAGACATGTGTATCCCAATGTCCATCGCAGCACTGTTTATAATAGCCAGGACATAGAATCAACCTAGATCTCCATCAGCAGATGAATGGATGAGAAAGCTGTGGTATATATACACAATGGAATATTACTCAACCATTAAAAAGAATACATTTGAATCAGTTCTAATGAAGTGGTTGAAACTGGAGCCTATTATACAGAGTGAAGTAAGCCAGAAAGAAAAATATCAATACAATATACTAATGCATATATATGTCATTTAGAAAGTTGGTAACTATAATCCTGTATGCAAGACAGCAAAAGAGACACAGATGTATTGAACAGTCTTTTGGACTCTGTGGGAGAGGGCGAGGGTGGTATGATATGGGAGAAGGGCTTTGAAATATGTAAATTATCATATGTGAAACGAATCACCAGTCCAGGTTTGAAGCATGATACAGGGTTCTTGGGGCTGGTGCACTGGGATGACCCAGAGGGATGGGATGGGGAGGGAGGTGGGAGGGGGGTTCAGGATGGGGAACACATGTACACCCATGGCAGATTCAAGTCAATGTATGGCAAAACCAATACAATATTGTAAAGTAAAATAAATAAACAGAAAATTTTAATAAAAGACTCAAACATCACCTCTACTGCAACCTTCCCAGCATCCCCAAGGAGAGGTATTCTTCCTCCTGGATTTCTGGCATGGTTCTTGATTTATACCACCAGCAGGACATTTCCATGGTCTCTGCGTGTATCAGTTTATATATATTATTATGTGTTTGAGCACAATACTTCTCTGATTCTTTCATATTCATTGTGTGCCTGGAACTCACTACAGACAGTAAATGATCAGGAGTGAATTAAAAGAAAAAGAAGTGGGAGAATAAGAAAGTTGTGTACTGCCATTCAGTATTGATTTTGGAATATTTTCTCAGTTTTATAGTTACATTTATACATAAAATACCAGAATGTTGTTGTTTTTCAGTCTCTTAAGTTGTGTCCAGTCGACTCTTTGCAACCCCATGGACTGTAGCACACCAGGCTCTGAGACCCACTGTCTCCTGGAATTTGCTCAAATTCATGTCCACTGAGTTGCTGGTGCTATCTAACCATCTCATCTTCTATGGTCCCCTTCTCCTTTTGCCTTCAATCTTTTTCAGCATCATGGTCTTTTCTAATGAGTCAGCTTTTTTGCATATGCTGGCCAAAGTGTTGAAGCTTCTGCTTCAGTATCAGTCCTTCCAATGAATATTCAGGACTAATTTCCTTTGGGATTGACTGCTTTGATCTCCTTGCAGTCCAAGGCACTCTCAAGAGTATCCTTGTATCCTGAAACCTTGATAAACTCACTAATTAATTGTAATAGCTCTTTTGTAGATCCCATTGAACTTCCTACTTAAGAAAATCATTTTGTCTGTAAATAAATGCACATTTATTTCTTCCTTTCCAGTTTATGCATTTTAACTGATTTCTGTTAAGATGAAATATCCAACTCTTTAGCCACCTGATATGAAGAGCCAACTCATTGGCAAAGACACTGATGCTGGGAAAGATTGAAGGCCGGAGGAGAAGGGAACAACAGACGATGAGATGGTTGGATGGTATCATGACTGAATGGACATGAGTTTAAGCAAGTTCCGGGAGATGGTGAAGGACAGGAGGGCCTGGAGGGCTGTAGTCCATGTGGTCCCAAAGAGTTAGACATGACTGAGTGACTGAACAACAACACACTGATTTCTGTCCTAATGGATAAGACTTTCCTGCTTCTTTGCCTCCTGGTAATTTTAGATTGGATGCGAAGCAATATCAAATTTCCCTTCCATGCTTGATATTTTTCTATTCCTAAACTTATTCTTGAGCTTTATTCTCGAATCCTGTTAAGTTGCTTGGAAACAGTTTGATCCTTTTGGTCTTACTTTTTAAGATGTGCTCTGTAGGAACAGAGCATATCTTAATGTAGGATGAACGTAAGTAACTGAAATCTTCAATGTCTGAGAAGGCTATAGCTGGAAACAGGGACTCTTTAAAAGTTTTATTTATGAAGATTCTTTATTTTTGGCTGTGCAACGTGTTGTTAACTGTGTGCAGGTTTTCTGTACTTGGAGCCAAAGGGGGCTACTCTCTAATTGCTGTTTTCAGGTTTCTCATTACAGAGGCTTCTCTTGTCGAGGAACACACACTCTAGATCGTGGTGAGCTCAGTAGTTGTGGCACAAGAGCTTAGTTACCCTGGGCATGTGGGATCTTCCTGGCCTGGGGACTGAACCTATGTGCCCTCAATTGGCAGGCAGACTCTATACCACTGGATCACCAGGAAGCCACTGGAAGCCAAAACAAGAACCCTTATACAGTATCAGAGTGGTAGTAAAATCTATCTGGACATTTGATTGGCACTTGCTATTACATTTTAAGATGCACATATCCTTTGACCTTCTTTTGTTAATGTATCATAAGAAAATTCTTGTATATATGAGCAAGGCAAAATCGGCCACAGTATTATTTAATGCATTGTTTGTCATTGTGAAAAATTGGTAGAATGTAAATACAGGGGGAAATGTTGAGTAAAAATCATGGTGAGTTCATCCTGCTGGAATAACATATGACAATCAGAGAGCAAACCAGATAGCTGGGAACTAGTACTGAAAGAGATGAAAGCAAATTGCAGAATTCTGGGTCTGGCATACTCCTGTCTTTCAGTACATTCCAACCATATGAACATGTGGGGCAGTGCAGAGTATAACCTCCCAGGATGAGCACCCCTTAACTGCCAATGTCATCACTGGACATTAGGGGAAAATATCAATATTTAGATTTCCACATTGATTAAATATCTTCATAAAGAATCATGATTTTTGAAATGATTTTGCTTTGGAAAATAATGGTCTGCTCCATTTCCCCCTTGAAAAAAACACTTGGAAACTTTAATTCAGCAAAGATTTGTGAGGGAACGTTGGGAAGAGGACTTCCCCAAGAAGTGGATGTGGACCCCCAGAGTCAGGGGACAGAAGCTGATAAGAGGGTCTGCAGCAGGGCCCATGCTCCCATGAATGAAGAATCTTTCCTATCTCGCTTTAAAAAAATAACATTAGAAATTGATTTTGAATTTGATGAAAAGTGTATACCACCATCGAGGACATCAGTGGATTTAATCACCTGGCGTCCATTTTCCTTCTCTTGGTTCTGGTATCCTCCTGTCACCCTGGGAAGTCACCCCTTTCCTTTTCTCTCACCCAATATGTTTATGATAGAGTTGACTTCACCTCTGATTCCAGGAGTGGGCAGGTGGCTAAACCAGGCCAGTTGGAGCACTACTTTCCTCCAGCTGTGTTGATATCATCCAACCAGTGACAGTTTGGGAGCTGTGCGGGAGGCAAGCTGGCAAGGGACAGAGGGGGGAGCTGGGGCAAGAAGGCAGATCTCAGGGAACCAAATGCTGGATCCAGCCTTGCCTGAAGACAGAAACTACCTCTGTACCTTGTAGTTACACAGACCCAGAAATTCTCCCTTTGGCTTAAACCAAGATGGTTTTTGTTGTTGCTGTTGTTGTTGATTTGTTCCTTTTTTCACTTGCAATAGCAAAGTATTCACTATTATTGAATTGAGGTACCACAGTTTTGTGTATTACTTAATTTTCTTGCTAAGGGAATTGGCTCTTAGCTAAGAAACCACCAACCGTATGGTATAAAGGAGACAAATGAGAGTTTTTGTGGGTAAATCACCAAAGCGGGAGAGAAGAGTTTACAAGGGATAGCTGGAGCAAAGGGCAAAACCTTGAGAAGAGGCACTGGGGACTGCCCTTCCTAGACAATGCTCCTCAAACTGGCCCTGAATTGTAAAGCCAGTTCACCAGGGGGATGCGACTGTCATCTGATTCTCCTTTATTTAGTCAGCAAACTTGGAATCATTCAGCTACTTTCACCCTATACATGGACTGCTGAAGCTGCTAGTTTGCTTTAATACTTGCCAGGTCCTGTAATTACTTCTTTCCAAACCCTCCAGCTGGCTCCCTCTCAGTCAGAGATGAAGCCACAGCCTTTCAGTGGCCTAAAAAGTCCTACGTGGTCCAGCCTGCATCTTTTCTGGCTTCATAACTTCCCATTTGCAGTACCACTTTTCCTAGTTGGACTGAGACACACAGGGCTCCTTGCCCTTTATGAAACATTGGGATATATTTAAGAAAATTTGTCACAAATTTGTGTGTGAAAGCCATGGGAGAAAATGAAGAAGACCTAAAAATGCAGAGATAGATCACATGCATGTTCTTCAGTCATGTCTGCTGAGAAAAATTGATACTGTTTAGGGCTCAATATCCCCCAAACTCATCTGTAGAGTCCATCAAAATGCCAGCAAATGTTTTTGTAGAAATTGATGACCTGATTTCTTAAACAAATATTTTCTTTCTTTATTTCACTGCATCGAGTCTTATTTGGGGAATGTGAAAACTTCACTGTGTCACACAGGATCTTTTGTTGCAGTGCACAGACACTCCAGTCGCAATGCCCAGTCTCAGTAGTTGCTCCACTGCACGTAGGATCTTAGTTCTCTGACCAGAGATCAAAGCAATGTCCCCTGCATTGTGAGGCAGATTCTTTTTTAAAAATATTCATTTTTTGTTTGTTTATGTAATTTTGGCTGGGCTGGGTCTTTGCTGCTGCACACATGGGGTTTTTCTATTTGTGGTGAGTAGGGGCTACGCTCTAGTTGCAGCAGATAAGCTTATCATTGCAATGACTTCTCTTGTTGCAGAGCACAGGCTCCAGGCGCTCTGGCTTCAGTAGTTGCAGCTGGCAGGCTCTAGAGCACAGGCTCAGGGGTTGTGGTGCTTAGGCTTAGTCGCCTTGCACCTTGTGGGCTCTTCCTGGAGCAGGGGTTGAACCTGTGTCCCCTGCATTGGCAAGTAGAGTCTCAACTACTGGACAACCAGAGAAATCCCTGATGAGCTGATACTGAAATTTATGTGAGAACAGAAGCCTGACAATAGCCCAAACAATTGTGGCTCTGCACAAAGTGAAAAGACTAATACAGCCTAATTTCATAACTTACTCTACATGTCCAGTACTGGAGCTGCAGATTCATGGGACAGGACTGACAGTCCAGAAGCATTTCCAGACATATATATGTGGTTAGTGGATATTCGGCAGAGGAGTCTAGATAATTCAATGGAGGTGGGATAGTCTTTTGTTGAACAAATGGTTGTGGAATATCCGTATGTGGAAAAACAAACCTCCATTTCCTTGTGTACTTACCTTTAGACATTCACAAAGATTATGTTCAAATGCTCAGAGCTCTACAGGCAAAAGCTAAAAGGATAAAAAATTAAGGACTCAGATGAGAACTTTGTGACCTTTTAGTAGGCAAGTCTTTCATGTATGAAATCAATATCAGTAAGTATGTAAAACAATACAAATAATATGAACCCGGACTTCATGAATCAAAAATATCAGTCAGATTATATCACTACTCTGTTGATAATTGTATGAGTTTCCTAGGGCTTCCATCATAAAGTACCACAAAGGAGACGCCTTCAGACAAGAGCAATTTATTCTCTCACATTTCAGGAGGCCAGGAGTCTGAGACTGTGATGTTGGCAGGGCTGATTCCTTCTGATGGCACCGAGGGAGTCAGTTCCAGGCCTCTCTCATAGCTTCTGGTGGTGGCCTGCAGCGCCTGGCCTTCTCTGCCTTGTAGATGCTTCACTCCAACTCTTCCTCTGTCTTCACACAGCCTTTTTGTGTGTGTGTTCACATGGCTTTCTTATAAATGTAACAGTCATTGGATTATGTCCACTGTAATGCTGTGTGACCTCAACTAATTATAACTGCAAAACCCTAATTCCAAATCAAGTCAGTCCAAAGGCTCCAGGGGTTGGGACTTCAAAATCTTTTATATTTTTTTTCTGAGGGACACAATTCAACGCACAGGACCCTCCACCACCTCCCACTTCACTGTGAGCACAAGCCCTCAGCATGTCCCCTGAGGCCTCCACATCCACTCCCTGTCAGCTCTCGGCCCCCCGTCTTGCTGCTCTTCTCTTCACCCACTCTGTTCCAGCCACAGTGTTCTCCTCATGCTCCCAAACCTCCCTCAAGTCCTCACTCAGTCTCTGCTTCAAAACAAAGCTGACCCCAACCACCCAGTTGAAAATGGAAAACCACTTCTCCAAGTTCCCCCTCTCCTTTCTCTTGTTGCACTTCCTACCAGAGTTCTCACCATCTTCCCATAGGTTACACAGTGTAGTTGTTTTTTGGTTTCTTTTTTTCACATTTTTTAATTTATTTTTTTTATTGAAGGATAATTGCTTTATAGAATTTTGTTGTTTTCTGTCAAACCCTTACATGAATCAGCCATAGGTAGACATATATCCCCTCCCTTTTGAACTTCCCTCCCATCTCCCTTCTCATCCCACCCATCTAGGTTAATACAGAGCCCCTGTTTGAGTTTCCTGAGCCATACAGCAAATTCCCATTGGCTATCTATTTTTCACATGGTTATATACGTTTCCGTGTTATTCTTTCCATACATCTGACCCTCTCCTCCCCTCTCCCCATGTCCAAAACTCTAATCTCTATCTGTTTCTCAATTGCTGCCCTGTAAATAAATTGTTCAGTACCATTTTTTTAGATCCCATATATACACACACACACACACACACACACACACACACACACATATATATATATGTTAAAATATGATATTTCTCTTTCTCTTTCTGACTTACTTCACTCTATATAATAGGTTCTAGGTTCATCCAAATTAGAATTAGAACTGACTCAAAGGCATTCCTTTTTACTGCTGACTAATATTCCATTATGTATGTTTACCACAATTTCTTTATCCATTTGATGGACATCTAGGTTCCTTCCATGTTCTAGCTATTGTAAATGGTTGTAATGAATGATGGGATACATGAGTCTTTTTCAATTTTGGTTTCTTCAGGGTATATGCCTAGGAGTGGGATTGCCGGGTCATATGGTGGTTTTATTCCTAGTTTTTAAAAGAATCTCCATACTGTCTTCCATAGTAGCTATATCAATTACAACAATGCAAGAGTGTTTGCTTTTCTCCACACTCTCTCCAGCATTTATTGTCTGTAGCCTTTTTGATGATGGCCGTTCTGACTGGTGTGAGGTGATATCTCACTGTAGTGTTGATTTGCATTTCTCTAATAATGAGTGATGTTGAGCATCTTTTCATGTGTTTATTAGGCACCTGTATGTCTTTGGAGAAATGTCTGTTAAGGTCTTTTTTCCAACTTTTTGATTGGGTTGTTTGTTTTTTTGGTATTGAGTTGTATGAGCTGCTTGTATATTTTGTAAATTAATCCTTTGTCAGTTGTTTCATTTGTTATTATTTTCTCCCACTTTGAGGGGTGTCTTTTCAACTTGCTTAGTGTTTCCTTTGCTGTGCAAAAACATTTAAGTTTAATCAGGTCCCACTTGTTTACTTTTGTTTTTATTTCCATTACTCTAGTAGGTGGATCTTGCTTTGATGTATGTCATCGAGTGTTCTGCTTATGTTTCCCTCTAAGAGTTTTATAGTTTCTGGTCTTACATTTAGGTCTTTAATACATTTTGAGTTTATCTTTGTGTGTGGTGTTAGGAAGTGTTCTAATTTCATTCTTTTACATGTAGCCATCAAGTTTTCCCAGCACCATTTATTGAAGAGGCTGTCTTTGCCCCATTGTATATTCTTACCTCCCTTGCAAAAAATAAGGTACCCATAGGTGCACGGGCTTATTTCTTGGCTTTCTATTTTGTTCCATTGGTCTATATTTCTGTTTTTGTGCCAGTACCGTACTGTCTTAATGACTGTGTGTTTGTAGTATAATCTGAAGTCAGGAAGGTTGATTCCACCAACTCCATTGCTTTCTCAAGACTGCTTTGGCTACTTGGGGTCTTTTGTGTTTCCATATGAGTTGTGAAATTTTTTGTTCTAGTTCTGTGAATAATGTCATTCATAATTTGATAGGGATTGCATTGAATCTGTAGACTGTGTTTGGTAGTATAGCAATTTTCACAATATGGATTCTTCCTACCCAGGAAACATCTGTTTCTATCATCTTTGATTTCTTTCATTAGTGTCTTATAATTTTCTGTGTGCACTTCTTTTGTCTCCTTAGGTAAGTTTATTCCTAGGTATTTCTTTCTGTTTCAATGATGAATGAGATTGATTCTTTAATTTCTCTTTCTAATTTTCTATTGCTAGTATATAGAAATGCAAGTGATTTCTGTGTATTGATTTTGTATCTTGCTACTTTGCTAAATTCACTGATTAGCTCTAGTAATTTTCTGATACTGTCTTTAGGGTTTTCTGTGTACAGTATCATATCATCAGCAAACAGCGATAGCTTTACTTCTTCTTTTCCAATATGAATTCCTTTTATTTCTTTTTCTTCTCTGATTGCTGTCACTAGGACTTCCAAAACTATGTTGAATAATATTGGTGAAAGTGAACATCCTTGTCTTGTTCCTCATCTTAGGGAGAATGCTTTCAGTTTTTCACCATTGAGAATAATGTTTGCTTTAAGCTTATAATATATAGCCTTTACTATGTTATGGTAGGTTCATTCTATGCCCATTTTTTGAAGAATTTTCATCATAAATGGGTGCTGAATTTTGTCAAAGGCTTTTTCTACATCTATTGAGATTATCATATTGGTTTTCTTTTTTGAATTTTTATTTTATTTTATTTACTTTACAACATTGTATGGTTTTTATCTTTCAATTTGTTAATGTGGTGTATCACATTGATTGATTTGCATATTTTGAAGAATCCTTGCAACCCTAGAATAAACCCAAGTTGATCATAGTTTATGAGCTTTTTGATGTGTTGCTGAAATCTGTTTGCTAAAATTTTGTTGAGGATTTTTGCATCTATGTTCATCAGTGATATTGGCCTATACATTTATTTTTTGTGCTGTGCCTTCCAGGGGACGTGTGTCCCTGTCCAGGCTATCTATGGTGGCAGCAAGGACTGTCTTATTCTCATTCCATTTAGGCTGCCACAGATCAGGTGTTTCACTCCCAGCGTTAAACGTTTCTCCTCTGACTCAGATAATTGCCCTGATGTGGGGATCGGGCCCATGCATCAGTTCCCCCACCCACTGAGAGCAGTTCTAATCCTACTAACACTCTTGTTTTTCCCCCTAGCTCTTTCATCCAACTGAGTTTTGCGTGGTTCTATATATACTCTTTACTGCTGGTCAGGTACTCCTGTCTGTTCTCAGTTGGTGTTCTTCATGCACTTCGTATTCTGAAGGTGTATTCCTGATATATCCATGGAGAGAGATGTACTCCATGTCCACCTACTCCTCCACCATCTGGTTATCCCTCATTTTTTTTTCATCTCTTGACAGTCTCTCCTGACTAGCCTGTAACCTACATGGAGACCTAGAATGGTGTCCAGCAAAAATGTTGTGTGAGTTATAGCTACTATAGAAAATTTAAGACAATATCCTTGTGAGCATGGAGTGGAGAAGTACTTCTAAGCATTGTTTTCAGTCCATGACAGATTAATATCAAGAATATACTGATATTTTTCATATCCTGCTGATGATCAAGAAGATAACTGCAATTGTAATTTGTAGAAATTGGCAAGGATACAAATAGGCTAGTTATAGAAGAGGAAACCCGTAAAGGCCACAGGATATGGTAGGAGTGGAGATGGGTGCAGCCATAGCAGAGAGCAGCCAGGCATGATCCAGTGAAGCTTGCACATCCCTGAACTCCAGCATTTCTGCTCCTGGGAAACTGTGACCAGTCCCCTCAGTGGGAGTTTATGAGGGTGTCCTCATGGTGTCATCTGTGGAGGCATGAGTCAGAGCCACCTAGATGCCCCACTGACTCTCCTTCTGCCCTAAAGTCAGACCCTCAGATGAGTCTGTTTAATTCATGAGTTTCCACTTGTGTATGGATGACAGCAGAAGTCAACATGCTAGACCCTTGCTCGGTGCGTTCTTTGGGCTTTCGTCACACATGTCTGACCAGAGTGTCCACACGTACTCTACATACCCATGTGAATCTGCTTCTGCCTTAATATGATTTTCTCCAGGGATTATGGTGAACCCCATTAATATCTGCTAAACCAACAACTAAAACTGTAAAAATGACTGTTCGTGGCTCCCGCTTTGTAGCACCCACAGGGGAACCTGGGATAGAGAGCTCAGTTAGTTGTCTGTAAGTGACTAAGAGGCTTTACTTCCCATTTGGCTTTTGTACAGGTTCCCTAGTCCATCTCTGCACTGCTTTTTAGTCAGAGAAGCTGGCCTGCTCTCTTCTCCTGCTGTTGATTTTATTTATTTATTTTTGCATGTGCTGGGTCTTCCTTGCTGCGCACAGGCTTTCTCTAGTTGTAGGGAATGTGGGCTACTCTCTAGTTGCTGGGCACCAGCTTCTCATTGTGGTGGCTTCTCTTATATTGCAGAACATGGGCTCGAGAGCACAGGCTCAGTAGGTGTGGGGCATGGGCTCAGTTGCTCCATGGCATGTTGGATCTTCCCTGACCAGGCATTGAAGCAGTGTCCCTTGCATTGACAGGTGGATTCCTGTCCACTGAACCCCCAGGGAAGTCCTCATCATGTTTTATCTTGCTTTGTCCTGAATTGTAGCCACTTCTCTAACCTCTGCTTTCTTCTGGATTAAAAGTATATGTGTATATCTATGTGTGGGCACAATCATGTCTGAGTCTTGGTGACCCACAGTCTATAGCCTACAAGGCTCCTCTGTCCACGGAATTTTCCAGGCAAGAATACTAGAGTGACTTCCCATTTCCTTCTCCAGGGGATCTTCACCACCAGGGATGGAACCTGTCTGTTGCATCCCTTGCTTTGGCAGGCAGATTCTTTACCACTATCACCACCTGTCTTTCGAAAGCCCAAAAGAAAGTGTGTGGCTTTATAAATTGGACCACCTGAATCATTTCCTCTACAAGGAGTTCACTGACACCATCCACTCACGCCTGCTGCCGGTCCTCTCCCACTCCTTTCAAACAGGTCCAGCTTAGCATCTGCAACCTTTGACACATACCCTTTGACATGTGTTTCAACCCAAATATCAGCTTTATTACTGATGAATCTGATTGGAAACAACGTGGCCTGGGCAGCTTTTGTTGTTGTTTAGTCACCCAGTCCTGTGTGACTCTTTGTGACCCCATGGATTGCAGCATGCCAGGCCTCCCTGTCCCTCACCATCTTCTGAAGTTCGCCCAAGTTCATGTTCATTGCATTCCTGATGCCGTCCAGCCATCTCATCCCCTGACACCCTCTTCTCCTATGCCCTCAAACTTTCCCAGTATCAGGGACTTTTCCAGTGAGTCAACTGTTCCCATAAATGACCAAAATATTGGAGCTTCTGATTCAGCATCCATCCTTCCAGTGAATATTCAGGGTTGATTTCCTTTAAAATTAACTGGTTTGATCTTCCTGCTGTCCATGGGACTTTCAAGAGTCCTCTCCAGCACCACAGCTAGAAGGCACAGATTCTTTGGTGCTCTGACTTCTTTACAGCCCAACTCTCACAACCATATGTAATCACTTGGAAGACCATAGCCTTGACTCTATGAATCTTTGTTGCAGAGTGATGTCTCTGCTTTTCAACACCCTGTCTAGTTTTGTCATCACTTTCCTGCCAAGAAGCAATCATCCTGTAATTTCATGGCTGTACTCACCATCCATGGTGATTTTGAAGCCCAAGAAGAGGAAATCTGTCACTACTTCCACATTTTCCCCTTCTATTTGCCATGCAGTAATGGGGCCAGATGCCATGATCTTTGTTTTTTAAATATTTAGTCTTAAGTCAGCTCTTTCACACTCCTCCTTCACCCTCATCAAGAGGCTCTTTAGTTCCTCTTCACTTTCTGCCATTAGAGTGGTATCATCCATGTATCTGAGGTTGTTGATGTTTCTCCCACCTATCTTGATCCTTGCTTGTAACTCATTCAGCCTGGGATTTCTCAAGATGTGTTCAGCATATAGATTAAACAAACAGGGTGACAGAAGACAGCCCTGTCATACTCCTTTCTCAATCTTGACCTATCAGTTGTTCTATATAGGGTTGTTTCCTTTTGACCCGCACCCAGGATTCTCAGGAGACAAGTAGTATGGTCTGCTATTTCCATCTCTCTAAGAGCTTTCCATAATTTTTTCATTGTCCACACAGTCAAAGGCTTTAGCCTAGTCGAGGAACAGTATGAGATGATTTTCTGAACTTCACTTGATTTCTATATAATCCAGCAATTTTTGGCAATTTGATGTCCAGTTCCTCTTCCTTTTCTAAACCCAGCTTGGACATCTGGAATTTCTTGGTTTGCACAATGTTGAAGCCTAGTATGCAAGATTTTAAGCATGACCTTACTAGCATGGGAGATGAGTGCAACTGTCTGATGGTTAACACATTCTTTGGTACTAACTACCCTTCTTGGCAATTGGGATGAGGATCGATCTTTTCCAGTCCCGTGGTCTTCCAGATTTGCTGACATAATGAATGCAAATCCTTGATGGCATCTTCCTTTAGGGATTTGCCAAGTTCTGCTGGAATTTCATCACATCCACTAGCTTTTTTAACATCAGTGCTTCTTGGGCAGCTGAACAAAGTCAATTTGCTGACCTCCCCCAGATGGATACCTGGGCATGGCCGCCCTGGGGGAAACATGGGCTCCAAGGACTGACCCACTTGCCCAGGCTGCTGCCTCCCACTGTCAGGTTCATTCCCTGTCACACTCTGATATGTGTGACAGACCCATTTTCTTTCACACAGTCTCTCACATTTACTTTCTCATACTGAGTCAGATTATCTGTCAGATACACTCTTTCTATAATATTCCTGCATCACTCTATAATGCTTTGTCCATCACACATATTCTCTCTCACACCTTATCTCTCTTAGAATGTATCTCTGACACTCTGCTGCACACTCCCTCTGTCTTGGTTTCTGCATCTTAGTCTCTTCTCATGACATTCTGTCCTATAAATTTCTGTCCCAATCACACATTCACTCTGTCACACTCACTCAAAAGCATTCGCCTGTCATGGTGGTAAACTCTCTGTGAAACTCACTCTATCACACACTCTCTTTCCTTCATAGTTCTGTCACTGTGTCACTCAAATTATTTGTCACTGTCATTATCATTATCCTTTGCAGATCTCACCATTCAGACCCAACTTCAGTCCAGTGCCTGATGGAGCACTGCAGTCATCATTGTTTTGAGACATGCAGAAACCAAAATGCACAAAACTTTTATCCACTGGTGTTGGTGAAAGAGTGGGTGTGTGTGATTTGTTTGGAGGAGACCTGCATCACGGGAGACAGGACACCGACATGGCCGTACTGTCTGAAAACTGACATGATGGATGAACACATGGAAAGCAGCTGAAACAGCGCATGGACCATAGGAAGTGCTAGCTATCACTCCGGTCAAACAGCACAGGTATAGATGTGGAGTAGGCAGAGGGGGGCTGTTGGTGGGTCGTGTGGCTTGGTCCCTTGCCCTCGACTGGCATCTTAGTCTAGTGAGACCCTTCTGTGGCATATGTTGGAGAAATCAAAGTTGCATTGTGGAACTAGCTTTAGGACTTGAGCCTGGAAAGCTGTCACATGCGTCTCAGTGGCGTCTCTGTGGACACTTGGCAGGGTCCATTCCATGCCGTCTGGGCGAGCACTGGAGGGGCCCGAGTGTGCAGGAGCATTGGGGGCACCTGAAAGGTGCGTGGCTTTGTGAGGGAGCCAAGTCCCTCCAGCCCCACGGGGTTTCCATAGCGGCCCATGGGTAGCTGGGCAGGCTGGGCAGTAACCAATCCGGTGTGAGGAGGCGCCCTGAGGCGTGTCTGCACAGGCGCACTTTTACCGTCCTTACGCAGAAGGGGAGGGACTTCCTGAGGAGCTCAGTCTTTCCGCCCATTGTGGTGGCATCTAAGGGCATCGTGCGGCAGCCATGCAGGCATCGGGTAGTGGCGCTGGTGGTGCTGAAGGTGAGGGCCCGGGCCGCAGTGGTTACCGGGCCCCATTACGCCGCCGGGGTGGGCCTGGCAGAGAAAGAGCGCTGATGGAAGCTGCTAGAGCTCGTCCCCGGGGTGAGCGGGCACCAGATGCCCCAGGACCTGGTGGAGATGTAGCACCTGTGGCTGTAAGGCCTAGACGTGGAGAGGTGGTGCTGTATCCTTTTCATGGAGCCTCTCTGGGCACGGTCAGTGGTATGGTGGTGGGAAACATGCCGGCAGCCTGAGGAAGGGATAGAAGGGAGCAAGGGGGTGATCCGGGGCAGCAGGACTGGGCAGCCTGGAAGGAAAGGAGATTGTCAAGGACTGAAGAGCCTGGAGGGTGGGGAAGATGGACCAAAGGGTTACGGAGGCAGCTCAGGGTGGTCTCAGGTTGTGGTTGGAAGCATGGGCATCCTGGGGTAAAAACGGGCCTCTGAGGTGTGAGGAAGCCTGAGATAGCAGCAAATTCTGTAATGGATGGTGCCTTAACCGTGTCTCTCCCAGCACACTCAGAGTGCCTTTCCAATCCCCACTGGAGGTATACTTGGCTCGCAGATCTCTGCTCCCAGATATCCAACGCCACCAAGGAATTATTCGAAAGGAATTTTTAGTGAATGGCAGTGACCTGATTGTGTCAGTTCCAGATGAGTTTGCCTTGGGGAGTGGGGGGTAGGCGGCGGGTGCTGTGGTGTCAGCTCCCTCTTAAGAGTGCTATGATGGACACTGAGGGGCTTGGTGTAAGGAGGGGGGCTGGTACCCTGGACCTACAGGAACAAACTCCCCTTTAACCTGATTTTCCCCACTTTTAGTAGATGGACTGCTGACGACCTTGCTTTCATCCGACTTTCCATCAACCCGTTCCTCGATCAGCTTTTCGTGGTGATTGATAACATTCGGAGCCTTGCGACCCCACCTCCCCAAAGCCTAGGCTGAGGAAAGGGGCTGAAGCCTAACCTTGTGTCTTCTACTCGGCAAAGCATAGGGAATTCATACTCGAGTCATTGCCATTTTGTTGTTTGAGTCTAAGTTTTTGCCTGTAGTGGCCTTTGGTCTCTCTTGGTTCACTTGTTTTGTTTCCCTGCTGCTTGAGGAGTGGGATGCTTCAGTGTTTATTATAGCAGAAAATAAAGCTAAGTTACTTTATGTGCCCCAGTTTCTTTTCAGCTAATGCGCTTCTAGATTAAAAAAAAAAAAAAAACTTTTTATATTTGTTCTCGTGTTAGAGGGAAGGTTCTGAAATTCATATATTCCAGTAGGACAAGGTAATTCAAAGCTAATTAGGAAAATAAAAATACAGCCCTATGTTCAGCACTAAATACGGTCAACATTAAACTATTTTCTAGTTGTACTTGGGCATTAAATTTATAAAAGCATGTAATATTCATTTAAGTCGCTCCGTCGTGTTCAACTCTTTGGGACCCCATGGACTGCAGCACGTCAGGCCTCCCTGTCCATCACCACATCCCTGAGCCTGCTCAAACTCATGTCCATTGAGTTGGTGATGCCATCCAACCATCTCATCCTCAGTCATCCCCTCTTGTCTTCTATCAAGTTTAGGATTAAAGATTTTCCTGATTTTTTAAATTTAATATACTACCTTTTCCACTTCCTAAAAGCTCTTCAAAAATGTGTTATTGAATAGATATGCAGCTGCTGCTGCTGCTGCTAAGTCACGTCAGTCGTGTCCAACTCTGTGCAACCCCACAGATGGCAGCCCACCAGGCTCCCCCATCCCTGGGATTCTCCAAGCAGGAATACTGGAGTGGGTTGCTATTTCCTTCTCCAGTGCATGAAAGTGAAAAGTGAAAGGAAGTCGCTCAGTTGTGTCCGACTCTTAGTGACCCCATGGACTGCAGCCCACCAGGCTCCTCCGCCCATGGGATTTGCCAGGCAGGAGTACTGGAGTGGGTTGCCATTGCCTTCTCCATTGAATAGATATAAGCTGCATCATAATGTAATTATTGGGGACTTCCCAAGCAGTCCAGTGGTTAAGACTTTGCACTTCTGGTGCAAGGGCTGTAGGTTCAATTCCTGGTAGTGGAACTAAGATCCCACATGCCATGTGGCATGGCCAAAAAATTAAAATTGGGTTATTAAATAAAAACAACAGCAATAATAATGTAATTATTGAACATTTAAGTTGTTTACAATTTTTTCATTACTGTGGTTAATAATTCAGTGGAATTCCTGTATATAATTCTTTCCAGTAATGGTTATTTCCTTAAAGTTTTAATATATTCCAAAAGTTAGAAATATTGACCTAAATGATTCTTTCTCTATTTCTTTTTTAAGACTCTTGATCACAGGGAATTCTGTCTTGGTCCAGTGGTCAGGACTCCAGGTTTCCACTGCAGGAGGCATGGCTTTGGTCCCATGGTGGGGAACTAAGATCCTACAAGCCATGAGATGCAACAAAACAAAAGACAGAGAGAAAACAGACTCTCTCCAAAAAAAAAAGACTTGATCACAATTTCTTTTCAGAAAATATACCTGCTACCAGATTTCTAGTTGCCCAACATCTTTGTCACAACTGGCTTGATTCCCTACTAAAATAAAAAACTTAGTTTGTATGAGGAGACAAAACATCTAGGCACACTAAAATAAAAATTTTGTGGCCGACTGTACTTATTTCAAGTCAGTGAAGAAAAGTGCTGGGACAATTAGTTAACTGATTGCATGTGGGGAGTTAGCTCTCTCTTCATATATCTTTTATCCTATAATCTTGCTAAATTTGATTAGTTCTTGTCAATATTTTGTAGATTCCATTTGATTTTCTGCATAGGTAATCATGTTGTCTGCAGATAGTTTTACTTTTTCCTTTCCAATTGAGATGCCTTTTATCAGTTGATTTCTCTCCTCATAATGGTTTGGATATTTCTCATTCTTGGCATACTCTTTTCCTTGGGTGCTGGGTGTATTTTTCCCTAGGTGTATTCCACAACTTTTAAAAATGTAATGTTATTTACTCACTTAGAAACACTTTGATCCTGTTGAGTCTTGCCTTAAGGGTTGATCAGTGGGAGTTTGAGACAAGATCCCTCTGAGTACTGTATATGATGTCAGCTGAATGACAAGTTTCTGCTATGGCTCCAGCAGACTCTCTGGAGAGAGAGGCTCTCTCTCGTGCAGGGTTCTCTCCTCCCTCTGCCACCCTTTCCTCTCTGGCCTGCCACCTGCCAGCTCCAACAGCCTCTGCTCTGCAATCCCCCCTCAACACCCAGGGGGCCGGCAGGACATGGCCTTGGCAGTCTGTGTAGACAGCAAGCTGTGGCAGCTGCACAGCTCGTCTCTTCCATGTCTCAGCTCCTAGAGATCACTGCTTATCCTCCCTGGCCTGATGCCCAGTTTTTTCACAGCCTGAGCTTCATATATTTTGGCCGGTTTTAAGGAGATCTTTGAGGTCGGTGTCAGGGCAGAGCCACTCCTGTTCTTCCATACGCATGAAGAGAGTCTGCCATGACAGAACTCAGAGAGCTCTGCCCCTGTGGGCTGGAGGGAGGCAGGTGCTGCTGCCAGGGATGATGGCAATGATGCTGGGGGTGATGGTAATGGACTTATCTCACCTGTCAGCACCCAGCACCTCTAGTGGTTACAGTGATCCTTCCTTTCAAAATGTAAGCCAGATATGTCTCCCCTGTTCAGTTCCCTTCACTGGCTTTATTCTCATTCAGAATATAAGCCAGAGGTCCTTATAATGACCAGAAAGGCCCCACATTCTCATCTATGAATCCCCATTACCTCTGTACCTCCTCTGCTGTGCTCACTCTTGCTCACTCCATGCTGACCACACTGGCTGCTTGGCTGCACCCTCAACATTCCAGGTTTTCTGAGGGATTAGTGCTTTTGCATAGTCTGTTCTCCCTGCCTTGACTTAATTCTCAAATATAGCTCCTGGCCACCTCCGTCATCTCCGAGGCTGCTCAGGTCTCATCTTCTCACCTGCCTTCCTCCTGCGGCCGCCGTCCCCATAGCCCCGTGGGCAGTCAATCCTCTTCATGCTGTTCTTTCCCACACCACTCATCCCCTTCTATAATACAGTATAATTTAAAAATTTGTTTTACTTCCTGCCTCTTCCCAATAGAGAGAACCACTATTCTAACTTCTATCACCATAGAGTATGAAAACGAATTAAAAGTCATATTGAAGAACAAAAAAAGTGGAAATATTTAAAATTTCAAGACATATAAAACAATTAGGTTGTGTTCTTTTACATGAAAGTAAACAGAGACTAAAACTCACTGAAATAAGAGGTTTTGACCATGACACAAAGACCATGAGAACACAGTGCTGGACAGAAGTGAAATGAAGGGACACGTCCCATGGATTTCCCTGCCTTCCCCACGGAGGTCTCCCAGGAAGCGATGTCTGTGTGTGGTTCCAGAGTGGAGTCGGGTTCACGATTGGCCTTGTGGAGTTCCAGTGACTGGCAGCCTTTATTGGAAAGGACACCCTGTCCCTTAGGCTCTCCAATGCCCCATCTGCCATCAGTGAGGTGCCCATGTGGGAGGGGTCTGTGTCTCAGCTCTGCTCTCCCCCATCAGGCCCCCTGCTCCAGCCTGCACAGTGCCACTCTGTCTCAGAAAATAAAAATTAAATTTATAAAAACAAATGGCACAATTAAAGAAATTATAATAAATGCAATTTAAGATCAAAGAAAATAAAGTAGAAAGCTGGAAACTTAGGGAGGTGCCTGGTGGACTAAGAGGCCAGAGCTCAAGGGGCCTGGGCTCAGAGACTTTCAGGTTAGGTTTCCTGGCCCTTGCTTCTCAGGTTAGCCTTGTAGGCCAACATACCCTTCTTTGGATTGGGGCCTTGGTCTGGAGTGTCAGGAAAAACCATTTGTGGTAATCAGCCCGGTCCTTGACTAGGGTGAGGAAGTTCACGTGGCTTCCCCTCCTTTCTCTCAGCACCAGGATTCCCCTTGGCTGTAGAGTCTGTGCCTTTGGCCTGGTTCCCCCAAACCCGAGCCCCAGCTACTCTGGTTGTCTCTGCCTTACGTCATGGCCTAGAGACTCTGCTGACCCGGCACCCAGGGCAGCTGGGAGCACCAGCCGTGGGGAAAGAGAAGTGAGGGCACAAGAGACCCCTGCTGTGGGGAGGCAGGCTGGGTGCTGTTGCCTTTTAATGTCAGTACCAAAGAACACCTTATCTGTGGTATCTGGCAGGGCTGTTGATTTTACTGTCAACTACTGATGCTAGTTTCTGAACCAGAAAAAAGACGTTGTTTGGGTGACCAGAAACAGTGCTTGTTCCAGCCACCTGTTGAACTGCTTGCAGTGAAGTAACATGGATGTGGGGCATTCCATGTGAGTCAGGTTAGGCCTGTTGTACTTGAAAACAGCAAGAAAGTCTATTTTCAACACTCAGCCTTCAAAACGTGTTCCAAGTTTTTATCAGAGGTCATTACTTAAAACAAGAAGACACTTAGGTCATGATTGTTCCTTATGACCTTTATTACTGCCAGAAATGAAATAGTAAAAACACCATGAGTTTTTCAAAATGGCATGATTTTGTCCCATTCACAGGCTCCAGGGTTTAGGACTTGAACATCTTTTTCGGGGAGACACAATCCAACCCACAGCCACCCTCCACCACCTCCCACTTCACTCTGAGCACAAGCCCTCAGCATGTGCCCTGAGGCCTCCACATCCAGTCCCTGTCAGCTCTTGGCCCCCTGTCCTGCTGCTCTCCTCTTCACCCACTCTGCTCCGGCCACACTGGTCTCCTCACGCTCCCAAACCTCCCTCAAGTCTTCACTCCGTCTGCTTCACAACGAAGCCAACCCCAACCACCCAGTTGAAAATGGAAAACCACTCCTCTCTAAGTGCTACCTCTCTTTTCTCCTGCTGCACTTCTGGCCAGACATCTCAACACCTTTCCACAGGTTACATTGTGCAGTTTTTTTCTCATTTCTTGACAGTCTCTTCCAGCTGGACTGGAACCTCCACGGAGGCCTGGAAAGGTGTCCAGCAAAAACTGTTCCAGGGGGCCGAGAGCTGACAGGGACTGGATGTGGAGGCCTCAGGGCCCATGCTGAGGGCTTGTGCTCAGAGTGAAGTGGGAGGTGGTGGAGGGTGGCTATAGAAACTGTTGGAGAAGGCAATGGCACCCCACTCCAGTACTCTTGCCTGGAAGATCCCATGGGCGGAGGAGCCTGGTAGGCTGCAGTCCATGGGGTCACTAAGAGTCAGACACAACTGAGCAACTTCACTTTCTCTTTTCACTTTCAAGCATTGGAGAAGGAAATGGCAACCCACTCTAGTGTTCTTGCCTGGAGAATCCCGGGGACGAGGGAGCCTGGTGGGCTCCCGTCTATGGGGTCGCACAGAGTCGGACACGACTGAAGTGACTTAGCAGCATAGAAACTGTAAGAAAATATCCTTGTGAGCTAGGAGTGGGGAAGTACTTCTAAACATTGTTTTAAGCCCATAACAGGTTAAATCAAGAATGTACTAATATATTCAATATCCTGCTGAGCATCAAGAATATAACTACAATTCTGATTTGTGGAAATGGGCAAAGGATACAAATATGCTAGTTACAGAAGAGAAAACCCACAAGGGTCACAGAATATGGTAGGAGTGGAGATGGGCGCAGTGTGCCAGGGAGCAGCCTGACAAGACTGAATCCAGTGAAGCCTGCACATCCCTGAACTCCAGCATTTCTGCTCCTGGGAAACTGTGACCAGTCCCCTCAGTGGGGATATACAAAGGTGTCCTCATGGTGTTGCCTGTGGAGGCGGGAGTCAGAGCCACCTAAACGACCCACTGCCTCTCCTTCTGCTCTAATGTCAGACCCTCAGGTGGGCCTGGTTAATTCATGAGCTTCCACTTGTGGTATGGAGGACAGCAGAAGCCAACACACTAGACCCTTGCTTGGTACGTTCTTCGTTCTTTGGGCTTTCCTGACACATGTCTGACCAGAGTGTCCACACCTACTGTACGTACCCATGTGACTCTGGTTCTGCCCTGACATGTTTTTCTCCAGGGATGACGGCAAAAATCTATTAATATCTGCTAAAACTACAACTAAAACTGCAACAGCGTCTGCTCATGGCTCCCCATTTATAGCACCGACAAGGGAGCCTGGGACAAAGAGCTCATTTAGTTGTCTGTAAGCGACTGTGAGGCTTTACTTTCCACTTGGCTTTTGAACATGATCCCTAGCCCAGCTCAGCACTGCCCTTTACTCGGAGAAGCTGGCCTGCTCTCCTCTCATCATGTTGACTTTATTTATATACTTTGACCTGTGCTTAGTGTTCGCTGATGCACATGTGCTTTCTCTAGTTGTGGCCAGTGGCATCTACACTCTAGTTGCTGAGCACAGGCTTCTCATCGTGATGGCTTCTCTGATTGCAGAACATGGGCTCTAGAGCACAGCCTCATTAGTTGCAGAGCATGGGCTCAGTTGCTCCGTGGCATGTTGGATCTTCCCAGACCAGGCATCAAAGCAGTTTCCTTTGCATTTACAGGTGGATTCCTGTCCAGGGAACCCCTAGGGAAGTCCTCATGTTTTATCTTGCTCTGTCCTGAACTGTAACCACTTCTCTACCCTCTGCTTTCTCCTGGATTAAAAGTATAAGTGTATATATGTGTGTGGCTCTTTGTGACCCATGAACTGGACCCTGCCTGGCTCCTCTGTCCACGGAATTTTCCAGGCAAGAATACTGGTGTGGGTTCCCATTTCCTTCTCCAGGGGATCTTCCCCACCCAGGGATTGAACCTGTGTCCATTGCTTCTCTTGCATTGGCAGGCGGATTCTTTACCACTAGCTCCACCTGTCTTTTGAAAGCCCCAAAGAAAGTGTCTGTGAAAGCCAGAAGGATGGTCGGGGTCAGGTAAGCGGCTGAACTGGTTGTTCTCACCTCAGACCCCAGAGCATTCTCTCCCACATGAGCTGTCAGCTTAGCCCCAGGGTTTCTGACTCAGAGGCCTGGGATGGGGCCTGGGAACCTGCATTTACAACAAGCTCCTAGATGCTGCTGCTGCTAGTCTAGGGACCCCAGTTTGAAGATCGCCGGATTAAGCAGACATACAGGCTGTATGAGGCACAGGAAAACCTGTGTGATGCCAAAAGCACAGGACAGACACATTGAGAGAGTGGGCCAAGGGCAGCAAGGAGGGAGAGCAGGGAGGGAGGCAGGAGAACACAGGGACAAAAGGCAAGGCTGGGCTCGTGGCCTCTAACACACCACAGCTCACCCTCTACCCCCACCCCCATCCCCCGTGGACATGCTCACAACAACAGGTGGACAAGGGAACATCCCCACAGTCTGTGAAGGCTGGAACCCCTGGGGGCAAGCCACAAAGACCCGCCCCCCAGACCCGGGCATCTCACCTGAAGGACTATAAGAAGCTGAAGATCTCCTGAGACCAGGAGATGGGCAGCCCTCCCTCAGTCCCAGCCAGGCTTGAGCTTGCAGAGACGTGGGAAGGGAAATTGGGATCTGCCGGGCAGCAGCAGCCTGCAGCAGGGAGGCAGGCAGGTCACCACACTGCCCTGCAAGCTGCTTCTCACACCCCATCACCGGCACCCCTTCACCTCCACTCTGGTCTTTCTCCCTGAGGGATCCAACACTGCCCACAAAGCGAACTCAACACAGCCTGCCTACACTTCCTTCCTTCTCGGGAGAGAGCAGAGAACTGGCAGCAAGCAACCCCAAACCAGCACTACAACCATCCCTACACTGGACCCTGCACAGGGGGACAAACGAGCCCAAGCTCCACCCCCAACAGAGGTGGGTTCAGAAAAGGAACAGTGGGTGGAAAACACCACAGACAGAGGAATATGTGTGGTATGACCCAGTTATGAGACCTTGCAGAACCAAATGACATAATGTTTAAGAATACGCTCTGAAAAGATCAGGACAGGCCATGTCCTCTGCCCCTGGGGCAGCGCTTCACCCTGGGCTCTGCAGGTACAGGGGTTGGCGGGCACAGGACCCCCATGGAAGGCCCAACAGCAGCTTCAGGAGAGTCCCCCACACTCGGCCCCTGGCAGCACAGCAGTGTGCCCACTATGCATGAACACAGACACCTGCTCACTTCTACAACTACCTCTTTCTAACACATCCATGCCTGGGAGTCTAGGCCTTTCTTCTCTTCATCAGAAGGATACCTGATCCCAAAAAGAATTCCGATTCAGTAAATTGCCTGGCTAGGGTGCAGGAGGGAGAGCATCAAGAAAGGAAAACTAGGCAGTCCAGAGCACTCAGTTCCATCCCTCCCTCCTTGGCTCTCACGTTTTCACTCAGGAAGCACAGACTGGCTGCCATAATGCGCCAGATATGCTGCAGTAATGTGAGGGGTGCAAAACATGAGACAGGCCATGAACAGCTACATGAAGCAGCCAATCACGCCCTGTGCTGCAGCCTCCCCTCTATCCTTGGGTCACCCATCTCCCTGGCATCACCTGTTGGTAACTCTGCTGCTGAGGTATGGTCTGAGGAATCAGCCAGGGCTGCCTCGCAAACACATGGCCATCCAGGTAGAGAGGTGACAGGTGGCTGCCTGTAACAGAATTCAAGGCAGGGGAACAGGATCCAGTCTCACTGTCCCAGAAGGTCCCGCAAAGCAGTGGGGGGAGGGAACATGGCAGAGTTGGCCCTGGGCTCCTGTGCAGCCCAGAGCCCAGGGGGGAGGGGCCGCTGCAGCCAGCCTTCCCCTCTCACCCACCACCCCGCACACCCAGGAAGGGCTCGGTAATAAAGGAGGCTGTTATGGTCTCTGAGTCACGGTCCTCTTCATCTCCCTGCTACTGAGTCCACAGTGGAGAGTCAGAAGGATCTGCTGGAATCGCATCACTGAGACGCTGGCAGCTGGGCCCCCTGAATCCCCACGGGCTCCTGTGGGCACTAAGACTGTGATGAGGATTGTGACCATTGGGGTAAAACTGGCTCCTGCTTATTGAGGCTCAGCTGATACAAACCCTTCCTGGATGTGAGCTCATCTCATCGGTGTAGTGACCCCACACGGGGCCATCACAACCCTGTGCTATTTCAGAGAGTAGACAGCAAGGCTCAGACAACTGCTCATGCAACAGAGTCTCTGCTAGGACATCTCTGCAGGAGCTGAGAGAGCCCTGCGGAGGTCACAGAGTCCTGTTGCCTCCCAGGGTCAGAAGCTGAAAGCAGCAAGTGACAGAGACCAGAGCACATAGGAACCCATGGCCCCCAGCCAAGAACACTCTCCTTAGGTCAAGGCGGGGGGCCTCAGGGCTACAAACCCATGTTTCCCTTGAGGGAATGAAGAAGGATCCCTGAGCTGGACCAGGGGAGAGGTACCTGGAAGGGTTGCAGAAGGTGCAACCGAGCCTTCCAGCAGGACTGCCATGTTTCAGCAACAGAACCACAGCTAGCGGGCTGCACGCAGGCCCCACTGCATGGCATGGAGGTCCCAGTTCCTGTCTCAGCCCCTTCCCCCAAACTGTGAAAAAGAGGCCCTGGAAAGATGCTCAGAAATACAGTGCTAGACCCCCTTCCTGCAGTGTCCAGTGCCCACCTGCAGGTCATGGGGTTTCTGAGAAACCACAGAGTAAAGAAACTTGTTTACTTAAATTAGCGCAGCATTCTCAAACATGCATGACCATGGAACCCAGAAAGTTTTGAATCACAAAGTGCCAAATACACCAGACCTTAGGAGTTACACCACTCCATTTTAAGTTCAAAAAATCAGGGTGTGGAACAACTTGCCATGGGTGTGTAACTAGCTAGAGACAGCACCAAGACACAAACCGACCCTCCCAACCCCAAGGCCACATTGACAAGGCTCACTTCACCCAGGGCCTGCTGGCACAGGGACCACAAAGCTGGGCAGTAGAAGCATAGACTTACATTACTGGCCAACGTGTCCTGAAGTCTGACAACTGGAATCCCCACGGGACCAGAGGCAGAGCCAGGCTGCAAGCTGAAATCAGAGTCCTGTAAAAAAAAAAAGGGAACAAAGCCCACAGAAATCACCCTGGCTCGTCTTCTGGCAGAGACACACATGAAGTAGACCCATAGCCTTAGCAGCTCAAAAAAACCCAGTATGGGACTTCCCTGGTGGTCCAGGAGCTAAGACTCTGGGATCCCAACGCAGGGGGCCTGACGAATCCTGGTCAGGGAATTAGATGCCACAACTCAGATCAAAGACTCCATGTGACGCAACTAAGACCTAGCACAGCCACATAAGTAAATATTTAAAAATAAATAAAGCAGTATTCACCATGTGAACAAAATGGCCAGCTGTTTCATGAGAGCTCCCAAGCAAGGCGGCCATCCCCTTCTCTGCCTGATTTCCTGCTTGGTCTGAGAACTTGCCTGGTGTTGGCAGGGAGACAGAGGACCAGCCCATAGCAGTGGCTCACCCACAATACCACCCCACAACATCCCTTGCAGTGTTGCCAGCACCTACCACCCTGCTCCTCCAGGAAAGGCCCCTCCTTCCTCTCCAAGCACCAAAAAGAGGGGTTGGGGAGGTGGGTAGGAGAAACATTTCAAGCCTCACCGTCGGATTGACTCCAAATTCAATGGGTAGCACCAGCAGCACAGAACCCACGTGAATCTCCACCCCGTTAACAGGGAGAACCATAGCCCCCTGTAGCCGTTCGCCCCCTCCAAGCCCTTTCTGTTTTTCAGAGAGCACTCATTGCCAATGAGTCCCAGTCTGTGCTCCTTGCTCTGTCCCGAGCCTTGTTCTGAATCCTTGATGGAAAAGCAAAAAGACTGAGACACATAGCCTGAAGTGACTCTGACCTCTAGCTTCCAAGGAACCTGGAGCCAGAAAAGAAGACACACCAGCCATTCTGCCTAGCCTGGCCCCTGAGAGCTGGGCTCCGGATTACCTTCAGTTCTGACTGCTTTTGAGTTTGCTCCTTGTGGCTATTGGCCTTGGGCTCCAGGCTAGGCCTGCTTGTGTCCTCGGGCTTCAGGGTGCCACATGGGGAGTTGCGCTGTGAGGAGGTTGCTGAGGACTCTCAGGACTCAGTGCTCAGGTCAACACCACTGTCTCCCTGGCTGCTCTTAAAGCCCTGCTATGATGGAGAAGGCAGTGGCACCCCACTCCAGTACTCTTGCCTGGAAAATCCCATGGACGGAGGAGCCTGGTAAGCTGCAGTCCATGGGGTCGCTAAGAGTCGGACACGACTGAGCGACTTCACTTTCTCTTTGTACTTCATGCATTGGAGAAGGAAATGGCAACCCACTCCAGTGTTCTTGCCTGGAGAATCCCAGGGGCGGGGGAGCCTGGTGGGCTGCTGTTTATGGGGTTGCACAGAGTTGGACACGACTGAAGCGACTTAGCAGCAGCAGCAGCATGCGGGACACACAGCCAGTCAGCAACTGAGTCCTGAAGAGCAAGACCTGGGGCATGACATGTCTCCTGGCCAGAGTCCGAGATCACAGGTACATGTGGGCCCCTGCACTGTGAGCATGGCCAGACGCCAAGGACCCAGGGTGGGTACTCCCTGGCCATCCCTTCTTTCTCCCTTCCACAAAGGCACCTCCTCCAGACCTGAAAGCAAGACTGGAGACCAGCGATGAGCCAGGGTCACCACTTGGCCAGGGAGAGCACGAGTGGGCCGCTGGAATGGCCCTAGACAGTCAGCAGATGCTTGGTGCCTAGGGGCCACTCACCTCAGCAGAGCCAGGCTTGGTGCTGGTGAAGGCAGAGGCAGCTTTGGTCCAGGAGTCACTAGTCGAGGCCTGAAGGGGGAGGGCTGCTAGGAGAAAGACAGAGTCAGGACATCAAAGAGGAACAACCAAGCCAGAAACACGGCTACAGGCAGCTCACACAAACTCAAGTCTCCAAACCACCTCCCTCCTCAGTCTGACACCTTCACTCAACATCCCAACATCCCCAGAAACATTTCCATAAATGAGCTTCCCATGATTTCATGGACGAGGAGCTCCAGGTAAACATGCCAGCAACCTCTCACTCTGCTGTGGTAAAGCTTTTTTCACATAAGCCAACTATTTATTTCTACAAATTGGCACCTCCCTACAAGTCTTTGAACAAGTCAAGCTGATCGTTACTCAACTGTTGTTAGCTCAACCATTCTTGAGAATCCAACAAAAGTCACGGACCCTGTGTGTGCCGAAAACCTCCTGAGCTCTTTTCCAAGATCCAGGGCCCTTCTGAAGCCATCCACACACCCCTGGTCTGAGCAACCACGAGACACTGCACAATCCAGGAGGGAAAACCTTGATAGCCAAGGGCAACTCCCGAGTTGGTCCACTCTGCTTGACCATGCTGGCAGATACGTATCTTTGGACATTTACACTGTGACACTCACCACTCTCACAAAACCAAACTGACTGATACCAAAATTTACTGAAAGACTACTGTACTTTCAATCAGAGTTGACTATTTCCCAATATTACATTGAAATGTTTAGAATCAAGGTTTTAATCAGAAACATGAGGACAGGCTGTGTGGTAAAACTAAGAGAACCAGGCTCAGAACCCAGGCTGTCTGTCATGTGGCTCTGGGGTTGTCACTCACTATGGAAGTCTTAGCTGCTTTGAATAAAAGAGCTAGAAATGGATGATTTCACCAAGTTCCCACTGCCCGCTCTGCAGGGCCTTGTCCAAAGCAGGAACTCAAGAAGAATCTGCTCAATTAAAATGGTTTCCTATTTTAAAATGAAAGATTACCAGAAAAATACCATTGGATAAGAAATTCTTTTAAATTCAGGGAAACAGATTTTCTACAAATTAAGGGCCACCCTAGTCTGGTTTCAAGTCTAAGACATTTGGGGAGGGGTTGACAGAAGCTTCCTTCTGGCAAGAAAAGGGCGCACAGTACAGATGGTAAAGCTCTGGACTCCTGTTCTCCCAAAGAGTCGTCTGCTGCTCGCCCTGAAGGAAGAAAGGATAGCTGATGTGGGTGAGAATCAAGCCAACTACTGAGCGACATCAGCCAAACGGGGTGGGGACGACTCTTTCCCGTCACTTGATGCAGAATGCTCTGCTCACCACCACACTTCATGCAGGGAAACTCTTACACTGTTCACAGGTTGCAGCGGCATGTGGTGCTCAGATGGCATTAATCCCAGACTCAGCAGAGGAAGCCAGGAAATAGGCAATGCTGTGTCTCTGCTCATGGCCCCAAGGGAGAATCCTCCCTGAGAAGGGCCACAAGCCTGGAAGGTGGCCTGAGCCTCGGGGTCCGAACACAAGCTCCTACCTTGAGTGCTGCTCTCCCAGATTTTGGTGCCCAGGCTGCTGCCAGGCATAGGCCCATCGCCCTGCTCCAGACACAGGGTGTTCTGCTTCTTCGCAAACCAAGAGGAATCTGAGAGGTAAGACTTTGGCCTTTGACAGGAACCTATGGAGAAGAGGGTGATGGGGTCCAGCCTCGATAGCAGACCTGAAAAATGAGCTCCCCCCAAAAGGAAGACCCTGGGCTCCAAAACCACACCTGAAAACTGCTCCAGAGAATTCACCAACCGTCGGTTAAAACCTCCACCACGCGGGAACTGCAATGCCAACCAAACCACCCCTGAAAGTGCCCAGTGGGCTGTGATTTGAGACCACAGTAGGGGGAGGCTGGGTTTCAGGGGCTAACAGGTCTACGTCCTGCTCAGCCCATTTCAGCTGGTGTCAACAAGGACCAGTCACCCTCTGAGAGCAGGGAAATCACACCATCTACCCCACGGAGCACAGGGACAATGGGCCCTGGGAGGCAGTGCCTGGGAGGCAGCGCCTGGCTTGTAGCATGCCATTCTTCCTCTCCCAGCCCAGACAGAATTCAGAACATTCTGACTGCAGGCTACAGGTCTCTGCATCCCAGCCCCCTTGCATCAAGCCCCATACCTGGAGGGCTTCCTCCTTCTTTCACCTCTCCTCCTCCAACAGGCGGTGCTGCTTCTTGGTCAGGATCTCAATGAAGTCTTTGCCCACCAGAGCCCACATCACTCTCCTCCCCAGGGCTGGATCAGCAATTTTCAATGATGGCATCTGAACCAAGATTCACAAGGAAGGGCAATGGTTACTTTTACTGCAAGCTAAGAATAACCTAACCCTACAGACACCCAAAATAAGAGCACTGAGTCAACTCAAAAGGCCAGGTGCTTAGCTGGCTTGGGCCTCAGCATATTCACTATCACCAGGGTCTAGGAAACCCAGAGAGGATTTCTACACCCTTCTCATAACCTTGTAATGCACTGTTATCTGGAACCAAACAGGCTACAGTGAAGAAAACAGGCCTCAGAGGCCCAGCTCCACTCCCAACCAGCTGTGTGATCCTGGACATACCACTCAACTTCTCTGGAACTCAGCTTCCCATCTTTAAAACTGGGACACTGCAGGGCTGTTATGGGAGTGCAGCAGGGCTGTGAGCAACATGAGGACATGAATCCTTTCTGTTTTGCTCTTAACCCAGTACATGCCCAGAACCTAAGATATTCAGCGAAAGGGCAAATTCAGCAACCCATGGCAGTGGCCAGGACCCACCTCATTTTGCCTGGATCCTTCTTCCCCTGAAGATTTGAGCTGACACCCATGTCCGTAGTTCAGGTCAAATGATTTCATGGTCTCTCTCTGCTCTTCTGACTTCTGGGTGACCAGCTTGGCCTCCTCTGCCTTCTCACAGGGGGCTTTGGTTACATCAGAGGCAGCATGGGCTGCCCACTGTAGCGTGTAGTGGCTGCTCCCACTGCCGCATCCAAGACCTCCAGGAAAGGCCTCGTCTGCGGACCTAGAGAGGAAGGAGGATCTTGTCAGCTCAGAAGTGGCTCAAGAAGGAGAAGCCACATATGCACACAGCACACACACAAGCTCAGCCCCAGTCTGTCATTTCCTCCTGGTGTCCCCTCCACCCAGAAGAAGGGGTGGCTGGTGACATGCTGTTGCGAGCCTGTGGGGAAGCCACCCCAGAGCACTGCTCCAGCAAAGCCCATGGGGAAAGCTGCTCTATCCTCACCCCCTCCCCAGGCTAGTACTCCTATCCTTTCTCTTTGCCTAGTAACCCAGTAGAGCTACAGAAAAGAGATAAGGGGCAAGACTTAGAACTGGGCCACAGAGGGAGCCCAGGCCTCACTCACTGCCAGTCCCCTGGGGCAGAAACCAGAAGTAAAGCCAGGTCTTGTCATCTTGGGCCTAAAAAGCTCCTCTAGATCCACACCTACAAGAACACACATTCTCTTGTAGTGCCTTGTTCAGAGATACGAGTGAATCCACATTCTCCTGTGGCACCTTGTTCAGATACAAGTGAACTATAGGCCAGGCCTCTGTGCCCTGAACTCTTGAGGAGGCCGGGAAGCAGGAAAATTGTCTTCTTTGGCACTTGGGTGGGGCCTGAGCAGCGTCAGGGATATGGGCTGCATGAGCTCTGCCCCTATCCTGATCGCAGGCCAGCTGTGGGCAGTGAGCAGATGCTGAGCACAGGGCACCCACCCCAAAGCCTCCGATTCTGGAGAGGCGCTCTTTGGGCCTAAGCAGCCACTCATGGCCCCTGCTTACTGCCTGGATATCACCAAATGTGTGTGGGGTAATCCCCAGAGTGGGGTTGCTTGTCTTTCATGGAGAAGCAAAGGCTCTCAGGGAAGATCTCTCTCTGCAGGGCCAGGAGGCCAGCAATGCCCCAGCAAAGAAACTGCCTGGCAGCAATCAGGGGCTGAGAAGTATAGTGAACCGACCAGTGCTCACCAGGTACCATGCACAGAGAGTGACCACAACCCTGTGGTGGTGACCCCTTGGCTGGACTTGGAGGAGACATACGGAGACTGAACTTTTGAGACCGGTACTGGGACAGCAACTTCAGGGGGACTACCCAGATGGGAACTCTAGTCTCAGTTCTGAAGCCACAACAATATGCCACAAGAGAAGCAGACAGCAGGGTTAGAGCCAATGATGGAGGTGCTCACACATGATGGCCTTGGTGGGCGGTCACCCCTGGAACACTACGAGAGGGAAGGAGTTGGGGCGGGCCCTGACACACTGCAGGACAGCATGCGTGAGGTGCTGCTGGAAACACCGCTAACAGAACCATAGCAACAGAAAAGGACCCGGGACTCTGCTTCTGGTTTTCCTTTTGACTTTCAAAGGCATCCTGTTCTGATGACTCTCATAGCAGGAAGAAGTGTCACCGCCACCTAGCCTAACAGACTTCTCCCCAAATCCTCCTGGCTCCAGCTTCTGGCTCAGGTTGTCCACCAGGATTCTCTGGCCCAAGAAGGTCCGCTTGGCCAGCTCCTTCTTCTCGCCTGCACTTACCCCAGGGGTGGCCATCAGCCTGGGGGTCCAGCTCAGGCCGGCCCTCCACTCCCACCTCTCGCTAAAGTCGCTGATCTCAGGGGACTTTCAGCCCATGGCGATGCTCCTGTCCCCAGGGCAGGGTCTGGGACGGCCTGGCCACTGGCTGGCCAGCAGGGGTGGCTCATCCTCTGGCCCCCACGGACCCTGGGCCTCCCATTCCCGTCAGAGTTTGTGGAAGCGGCGGGGGGGGGGGGTGCAGAGGTGGCTGGTGCAGAGGCCGCCTTTGCCTGAAGGGCCAGTTCTCGGCATTTTCAGAAGCTGCTGCTGGTCATCTTGGAATAAGGCCCTCTTGGCTTCCACACAGCCATTCTTGAAGCCCCGGGAGCCCAAGGCATCAGGGTGTCTATAGGTGTCTGGGATGTAGTCTCTGACTAAGGGCCACCGGGCCCCACATGCAGGATCCTGCCAGGAGGCACCAGGACCCTGGCTCAATCAAGAGGCCACCTCCTTGGCAGCGAAGTTTCTCTGGCTATACACACAGTTGCTCAGCTCCAGGGGGAGGGCACGCCTGAAGGCCTGGGAGCCTCAGTTATTGGCCTCAGGCCCACTGTTGTCCTTGGGGTGCATCCTGCTAGACCAGCAGGACTCCCTGAAGTCGCCCTTCCTTCCCATGGCCTCCTCCCACTCTCGGAGCATGCCCTTATCCCCGGGCTCGGTGCCTCGCTGCTGCTGCTGCCGCTTGGGAAACTCCTCCTACTCAGAGTCCTCACTGTGGGTCTCACTGGCGAACCTCCACTGGGGCTTGTCCTGGGGGAAGTCATCCAGCGGCTCAAACTCCCGTGGACCTCAGCCCCGGCCACTCCTCTGGCTTCCACTGTAGAGGCCCAGCACCCTGAGGATGCCCCCCACACACAGGCTGCTACCAGTGGGCTGCCAGTGGAAGGTCAACTCTCAGAACCCATGGCTATGCCTGCAGGCTGGCCCCGGGGCCCCAAAGCCTTGTTCCTAATCAATGAAGATCCAGTTATTCCTCCTGGTCACGAGTGGGTGGCTGGTCTCCCTGAAGGATCTGGACTCTGGGGCCCCACCAAGGTTGTTCTCCCCCCTGGGACGGCTGGCCTCATGGTCCGAGCTGGAACAGACTGAGCCCTGGTCCTCTGAGGTGGCTGGGGCCACACTGGCCAGCCCAGGGTCATTCTTTTGGTCCTCGTCCTCAGCTGCTTCATGGACAGGCCCCATCTCCTGGGACAGGCGGGTGCTCCCTTCTGCCAGCTCACCTTACTTTCACAGGAAGGAGCCATAACACATGCGCTCAACCCCACCCCATGGCTCTGCCCCCAAGGTTCTGTGGGATTTGCCTCTGACCCCAGGGTTCCTCCTGGGCCTTCAGTCACCATCAGAGCCTCTCACAGCCATTCTCATCTCACTCCCCTTCCCCAGAACACACTGGTCCCTCCCAAGGCACCCCTTCCCTGAAGGCAGTGTCTCCCGGGACAGGGCCTCCTCCCAGAGCTCATCTCACTGAGGACCGAGATTCCTCCTTCAGCTGCAGGGCAGCAGGACCAAACGACGCCTCACCTGACACACACGTCCATGGCCAAACTGTCGCTGGATTTCAGGTGGGTCAGCGAGTAGCCCTTTCTCTGCAATGCCATGTAATCCTTGGGGCTCCACACAGGGGCGGGGTCAATGGCAGTCACTTTCCTTTCCGGCAGTGGGGGCACACAGCACTGGTCCTCAGCATGACAGCCGGTCCCACTGAGGGAATCCAGGGGCTTTATGGGTTTCATCAATCCTGAAGGAAGCAATCAGCCAATCGTTCACCTTGTTCAGCAAGCCATAGGTCGTCCACAGGCCCAGAGGAGACAAGCTGCCCCAACCATCACGCAGATGCAGCACCCCACCTGCTTCATGTCATCTGATCACAGAACCTCTAAAGGCACACACACAATCTGAAAGGCCTGTTCAAAGACCTTGGAGGTCCAATATTAGCTCCCAGTGAAGAGTTCCTATGTTGAAGGGTATAAGAAACTTGCAAATGGAAACAGGACACAACCAACTAGAGAGCTCATGGCTGGTGGCAGAAAGCTAAGGGGTCAGGCAGCTAGCAGCAGGAGATGCCCGACGGTCTCTTGCACAGACACAGGAAAGATGAGCTATGCTCCAGGAAGTCCACACACACCAAGGAGCCAGCGTCTGTTTGCCTCCAAACTCTGCAAGAAGATTCAGAAAGGGGTCTGGGCTTCAGCTCCGCCTGTTTCTGCCCCTGAGCTTACAGTGATATACCACATTCTGTCCAGGGAAGGGGAGAAGGGGGACACACAGATGACACTCAACTCTTAACTTGCCCAAGGAGACAGGGATACACTGACATCTCAGTCCAATCAGATACAAACCAGCCAGGGAGACAGCATCCCCCACCAGGGCCCGTCTGTACACTTCTTCCTGATGGGATGCTGTAGACTGCAGTAAAGGTCTCCCATTGGGCCGGAGTCTGTGTAGAAAAGAGGGTCTGATTTTTCAGATACTTCACAAAGCTAATTACTGGCTGCCAATGTTTTTGTGCCCATTTTTAAAGCTGAGATAATCTGATCAGGAAAATGGTTCTGCATCAGGCCAGTGATTTTATACTTTCTTTCAGTTTTGGAGTGCTCTGTCCAAATGTGATCAATATATGACTCCAGCACAAAGGTAGTCTGAGTCATGTGGTGGTGAGGACCCTCTCTGGAATCCTAAAATTACACACCATTTACTAAGTATTAATTATGAGGTATGCAGAACTGTTCAGCACTACACAGACCTATTTTTGGCAATATGGCAGCTCATATTACCTGAAAAAAACCTCCTGTCACAGAAACGCTGCACAAAACATACTACACATTTCATTTGCAGAGCTCTGCTCCCCCAAAACCAGGAAACTCCCAGGGACCTGAAACCACAGCCATGGGCAAGAGCCATGGGCCAGAGGCACGAGCAAGGGCTCCCTAGAGCGGAGCCAGGGACACATCTGTCAGATGCAGAAATCTACAGGTGTGCTCCTAAACACCGACCCCTCACCCTTCCGACAAGAGATGGGGCTTCTCTGCACAAGGCAGAGAGCTATAGCTGAGGTGCTGCTTACACAAAGACCCTCAAAGGGCTATGTGTTCAATTTCAAGACAGAAAACCCTCATGCTCTTTAGGACAGGGAGATGACTGAACTAGTGTCCCAGCCAGGGCCAGGGCAGGGAAAACAGTCACCTGTGAGGAATTCATGGCCACATGCCAGCTTTCATGCAGGCTTGGGGGCACCAGAGTGGAGTTCATATTTACACTCCTAGAATTCTCCAGAAACTTCCTGAGGTACAATAAAAGGTAGTTCTAGGCGGGCAGAGGAAAACATAGAGCCACCCTGGAAGGATACACTGTCAAAGCAAGCTACACAGAATCCCCAAGGTAAGAATAGCTCTGCTGGAAATGAACTCATGAGTCAAAACCCCCAGAACATTGTGGGGAAAGCAGTCCACCACAAGTCCACAGCAAGTTCATAGGATCATGCACTATCCCCAAGAACTTCAGAAAACAGATCAAAATGTTAAACACCAGAGAATTACTCTTTACATTATTAAAAGCATAAAAGAAAGAATTGAAAACTCACAAAAATACAAGACACAAGAATAAAAATCTGAGGGGAAAAGTCTAGTAATAAAAATACAGTCACTGAAATTAAAAACCCACTGGACAGTAAAAAAAAAAAAAAAACAGCAGATTAGACACAGTTGGAGATAACATGGAATTAGAAAATATTTCTAAGCATTTTCCCAGAAGGCACCACATAAATCAGCTCTCATATATTCAAGAGACTCGGAGGCAAAGTGAGAGGTATCATGATGCAGATATTTGTATAGCACAATAAGTACAAATAATCTAAGTGGATGACCTAGGAATAAAGGATACAAAGAATGAAAAAAGGCAAATAGTTAACATGATAATTAGAAGAGAAACTCCCAGAAGGGATGAAAGCCATACAACCTTAGATTTGAGCACCATGAATTTTAAGCAGAATAAAGTAAGGATAGATATAGATACATACCTAGACACAGCAGTTTGAGAAAGAACTACAGGAGACCAAAGACAGAGAGATCTTAAAGTAACACAAACCAGATACAGGAGCCACAAGAAAAGGAATACTATCTTCACAGTCCTAAAAGAAAGTAACTGCAAACCTAGAGTTCTATACCAGCTACACTATCGTTCAAGAGAAAGGCTGTCGTAGGTGAAAAATAGTGCTCAGTCGTTCAGTCGTGTCAAACTCTTCGTGGCCCCATGGACTGTAGCCAGTCAGGCTCCTCTGTCTATGGGATTTCACAGGCAAGAATACTGGAGAGGGGTGCCATTTTCTCCTCCAGGGAATCTTCTAGACCCAGGAATGGAACCCATGTCTCCTGCATTTTCAGGCGAATTCTTTACTACTGGCACCACCTGGGAAGCCCCATGTGAAGAATACATATTGCCAAAAAAGTTTCCTAGAGGCCTTGACAGAATGTACCTTCTGAAAAAATAAATGGAACCCAGATGAAAGGATAAGCAGCAAAGAAACTAGTGAACATACAGGCAGATCTGAACAAACATAGATTGAATAAAAGAACAAAGATGATTATTTGGTAAGAATCATAACAAGGGAAAAATTAAAATTCCAGGCAAAAATTACAAGACTCATGAACTAGAGCTCAGGTTCAGGATAAACTGATAAGCCTTTGTTAAGTCAAGGCTGCTTGTTAGAATTTAACCTAACCACTCACAGTAGAAGCAGAATGTAGAAGGAAAACAAAAAGAATCAGAAAACTTGACACTCCCTCCTTCAATCTAAGGGGAACAACTTTGGCAACTAAAGTCACAGATTCTCAATGTGGGTAAAACCAGACACATCTTAAATATACAAAGATATTCTCCTCCAAAAAGGGCTCAGGCTGACAATAAAAAGTTGGGGAAAAAAGATATGACACGAAGACTAATTGAAAGAAAATTGGAATGAAATTATGATCAGATAAAGTAGACATTAAAGATAGAAAACCCAAGTAACAAATGTGCTATACGAAGATGTAAGAAACAAGATGCAGTCATCCCAAGCCTATATGCTTCCAGGTAGGTAAAACAATTGACAGGTTTATAACATGTGACAAATCCACAATCATAGTGGAAAATGTTCACACACCTCTTAGTAACTGATCAAAGGGATAAAAACTGTGATGATATTTGTACAGCACAGTTAGCAAGCACACTTTAACAGACCATGTCCAATAGGAGAATACATTCTTTTCAAGCCCCCGAGTGAAGTTTGATCTGCCACTTGTTAAAAATAAAGTTTTACTGGAAAGCAACCACACCCATTTACTTACTATTGTCTGTAGCTGTTTCTGTTCTACAACAGCAAAACTGGAGTAACAGTTCATTGACTAAACTATTTATTATCTGGTATTAATAGAAAAAAATTATCACTGCTGGTCTATATCATACAGACCATGATATATGACCAAAAGGCAGCCACAGTAGAAATTAGCATCATAAGGGTGATATTAAAACTCTGTATTTGGAAACTTTACAATGTACCATTAAAAATCACTCAAAATCAGACTAATATTTAGAACTGAACAATAATAAAAATGTTATTTTAAAATTCAGTGGTTCATAAACTCAGGTGAGACTTAAATACATCAGAAAACTCAGAAACTAGTGATCTAATTAAGCATCCAACATAATTGGATAAATAACAAAATAATTTCAGTGGAAAAATGGGGGGAGGCAGAAATTAATGACATAAAAAACAAATAAAAGACAGGAATTAAGAACTTCAAAAGATACGTTTTTTAAAATGACATTTAAAAAAATGACGTTCGACAAACCTTGGAAAAGACTAATCAAGGAAAAGAGAGAACACAAAGAACACTAAAGAACGGAAAGAGGGACAAAACTACCTGGCAGAGATATGAAAATTAATTAAGACAATTTATGATTCATAATCTTAAAGTCTCTTCCTAACAATTCTTTGGGAGAGGTACTAATATACCCTCATTTTGCAAACAAGGAAGTTAAAACTCAGAATGGATATGTGAGTTGCAAAGAGGTCATACTGGAATCCTGGTGGGGTCTGTCTACCTCCAAAGGCAAGGCCCTTGATCACACCACATATCCTGGCCTTCCACTGCACCTTGGTGATTACCCGAGGGATGCAGGGCCTACGGGTAGAAATCCACTGGGGCCTGAGCGGGCAGGATCCGTGGGTCCATGTAGAAGCCCAGTATCTGGGGGTGGTGTGGGTAGAAGGTGTGCTACAGGTGGAATGGCAGAGGGTATGCCAGCTGCCAGTGCTGCATCTTGTACAGCTGCTCCTGGCAGAGACAGAAACCCGGCTGCACAGGTGCTGCAGAGCAGACAGTCTGTGTGTGCACACACACACACTCTTCCAGGAAAAACCCACCCAGACAGAAGACCAAAGAGGGGAGGCCCCAGTGTATGCATGACAACGTTCAGGCCCAGGCCCTCTCCCAGGACGGATGCATGGTCATGCCATTGTCACACGGGACCCTGGGGCTCCTCCACTACATGCGGTAGCTTGGGTGCTCACACAGATCAAAGGCTCTCCTGGTGCTGACACATGACCAGCATACCTCCAAGAGCAACGCTCCCCGATGCTCCTCCCTGCCCCCAACCCCCACTGCCTCTTCAATCCACTCTCCACACTCCGATGCCCTAACCATGGCCGGAGTCTTCCTGGGTTCTCCACAGCTCTCCATCTAACAGCTGGAATCCCACAGGGCTGCATGTGATCTACAGGGTTCTGTGGGTCCTGACCCATCTGCCTCTCCAGCATAACCTCCCATGACTGCCTTGGCCTCTAGTCGACATACCTGCCTGCCCACCTGCTTCAGGCCCTGGAAACATGCTGGGCCATCTCTTCCCTGGGCCCCACTCACCCACACCCCTCCTTCAGGTTTTAGCTTAAAGAGCACTTTCTCTGGGAAGCCTGACACAGGTTCCAAGGAAGATCAGGTCCCCTGTTCTCGGCTCTCACTGCACTGGTGTTTCTCCTGTGGTTTCTCCTGTGGCCCCCCTCCCTACATCAGGGGATCGTGTGCCAAGTTCACTGCAGTCCACACACCTGTACCACTGGAGGTGGTGCAGAAAATGTTCATTGCATGAATGGATGAACATAACACATCAATAGAGTATTAAAACTCAAGGATCTAGACCTAATGAGGGTTCATTTCAGACCCTGGTCCACAGCACCCCTGGGGCTTCCCTCACAAGTGCATCCCGAACCAGCATCCTGGCCAGACACAGGTGCAGTCAAACAAGCAGGGCAGCTGACCTGGCACACCCTATCCTACCAGCCTGCTGGCTCAACTGCAGCCTGGGCTGGGTTCCCTGGAGGGCTCGCCAGTGCTCACAGCACCTCTTAGGAACGCTCGGCACTTAGTAAGCAGAGCTCTCCCAGGATCTGCCCACAGCTCCTCCTCCTGTTTAGACCCCAGGTCCCCAGAGGAAGCTGACCAGGCTACTCTGGCACATTCAGACTTCCTCCTACTCTTCAGGAAAGATTTACCTGCCACTGCCCATCCATATCTTCCCAAGAAAACTTCCCTAGAGCAGCTGTTATGACTGTGTCTGGCTGGAGTGACTCCAGAGATCTCTCCAGTCAGCAGTAAATCTTCACCAAACCGAGGAGTGAGCATGGTGCCTGCCCACAGTACAAAACTACAACAGCACAATGAATGTACGTAACTCTCTAGAACATAGGCCACAGTGGGCTTCTTTTTCCTAGAAGCCCAAGAAAAATAGGGTCTGGGGAGAAGGTTGTAAAGGCACCTTTAAAAAATTCTGGGGAAAGGTGGAATCTTCATCTGTTTCCCCAGGGCACCCACACTTTGGAACATTTTCGTTAAGTAGTTAGAATAGGAAAAAGGAGCCCAGAAAGGCGGTGGCTAAAAGATAATGAAGGGGAAAGCCCATGAAATAGAACAAAGGAAGGTCTGAGGACCAGAGTGAGGATCTCAGGTAGAACAAAGAGCACTCCTGGCTTGCCCAATTTACATAGGGCAGGCCCAGGGGGAGGAAAAACGCACAAAACAAGGAGCCAAAGGCCGGGGTCGCTCTCTCTCTCTCTCTTCACGTCTTTTGGCTCAGCATGCTCTCATGCCTCCAGGATGTACTTTCCTTTTATTTTCTAAATAAAACTAAGCTGTAACACAGAGCTGTTAACTCTGATCTGTCTGAGAGCTATAACACCGTCTGTCCGAGAGCTGAGAGCTGTAACACAGTCTGTCCCAGAGCTGTGACATGCCAAGGGCTTTAAGGTCCATCACTTCAAATTTTTGTTGTAAGGAGACAGAATTCCCCTGACTTCCCTGCTGTCTCAGATGATAAAGTGTCTGCCTACAATGTAGGAGACCAGGGTTGAATCACTGGGTTGGGAAGATCTCTTGGAGAAGGAAATGGCAACCCACTTCAGTATTCTTGCCTGGAAAATCCCATGGACAGAGGAACCTGGTAAGCTAGAGTCCATGGGGTCGCAAAGAGTCAGACATGACTGAGTACTTTCTTTTCTGACAATTTTTGACTACTAACAATAATGTACCAGACTTCCCTGGGGGTCCAGTGTTTAAGAATACACCTTTCAATGCAAGGGATGTGGATTTGATCCCTGGTCAGGGAACTAAGATCCCACATGCCACAGGGCACCTAAGCCCATGTTCTGCAACCGAAGAAGCTGACGTGCCACCACAAAGACCCAGCACAGCCAAAACAGAGAGAGAGAAAGACTCAATATTTTAAAAACATTGAGGGAACACCAATAAAGATACTACTGGACTACTTATAAACTAGTCTACCGGCATCGAAGAACCCCTCACTGCCACGCAGAGTGTCAGGGCTTCATTCCTTCTGCTTCACACTGACCTGTCCAACGCCGCACACAGCTAGATAAGCAGCACTGTTAGGACCAGAATCCAAAGCTGTTTGACATGAAACCTACCAACCTCTGCCCTTAAGTCAAAGCCAACATGCCTCTCTAGTGCTCTCCACACAGCCCCCAGGTCTCTTCCTCCTGTGGAGACTCCAGGGTGGGGTTGCTGTCAGTGTGAAGAGTAGCCACGTTGTACAACTCTGAATGAAAAAACCACTCAGACACCACCGACCATTCCTTTCAACACTAGATAACAGGGCCCGTAAACTACCAACAAAGGTTTTCATTCAGAATATGAATTACCTGGAGAAATGAAAGGCTGGGGCTGATCTCTGAGGCTCCCACTCTCCACATCCCTGCTGGCAACTGGGGTACAGGACGGTGTGTGTCATTTGCTTTAATTGAAGGGGCCTGGAAGATGGAAGGGCAGGTCTGTTTACCATATGGGCTAAGCATCTCCTGTTTACCTGCTGCTGCTGGAACCTGCAGGGAGTGACTTTTGCTACTTGCTAAACGCCTGCTCAAGGGACCCAGCCTCCCTGGGCCCCTCCTCACTGCTGCTGCTCTTAGCCATTGCTGGAGGAGCTGTGGGGGCGTCTTCTGAAAATGTGTTGGTGGTCTCCTGGGCAGAGAACTCAGGGGAGCCTACAGAACAAGTAAGTGGAGAAGCAGCCAGGTGAGCTCATGGAAGCTTGGCTGAGTGAGTATTTAATGGCAAATGCTTTTTCTTGTTGGCATATACTTTCCACTGCTAAACTATTTGCATCCCCAAACCCCGGCACTGGGCTAACACTTCCTATGCCCGAGCTCAAAGACTCCCCCAGTCCCCCAACATCACAGATGAGAAAATGAAGGGTGGAGAGATCAGCTGAATTGCCTGAAGTTGCACGGTCGGGAGTAGAGCTGGGATGTAATTCCAGGTGGGAGAGAGTCTATTAAAATGGACCCAGCACAACAGAGCAGTTGGGGCCTCAATGAGAGCCCACGTGCCCCCACCTCCACCCATAGCCATGTGAGTCAGGCTGGCCAGGCAGCCCCTCTGAGGATGACAGCACACCTACCCCATGGGGCTTCTGCGAGCATTAAGTGGGCCGGTCCACAGAGTGCACTTCAAATGGAATGCTCCCCACAGTCTCTGAGACTGTGCCCCTTGGAATCCCCTGCTGTCTTCCCCATCCCAGCATTGCATTCTTTTTTCCAGCTTTATTATAATTGACGTTTGCATTCTTAAGAAATCTACTGCAGAGAGCAAACACCAGTGCAAAGCCTGGGGGTGGTGGCAGCTTCCCAGAGGCATGCTGATGGGCAGGGCGGGTGTGAAGGAGCAGGGGACACACCCCACACCCAGACCCAGTCTGTACCCTGCTGTCCACTCCCTGACTCTCTACTGCCACCACAGTGAGTCCCTACTCTGGGCCCAGGCTTCACTTAGACGTCAGTGACACAACATTTACAGAAGGACCAGAGTCTGAGTTCCCTGACCAGAAGGGCACAGACGACCACCAGGTCACCAGTACGCCCTCCATCTTAGAAGCTTTCAGCAACTAAACCTATCATCTGGCACGTGAGGTTTGAAAGTGATTATACGTAAAAACAAACAAACAACAACAACAAAAATCTCTAAAAACGTCTCTTTGAGGTATTTTATCTACTTTTGAGTCTCTCATTGATTGTTAGTTACTAGACAACCACCAGGGCGCCAATGATGCAGTGTGAAACCTCTCAATTTCTCACTGATTTGCAAGAAGTGAGGCTGCAGGCAGAATATGCAGCAGTACAAAGGATGGGCCGGGTCCCTGGACCCCAGCCGCTGGAAGTCTAATGACATACGACTGGCAGAAAAACAGACAACTTCTTGTTTTGAGTGATAGCTACACAGATGAATGTAACTGTCAAAAGTCATCAGACATAAAAAAACAAGATCTGTGACTTTTCTTGTATTTCAGTTGTTATCATTCAGTCGCTAAGTCTTGTATGACTCTTCTGCAACCCCATGGACTATAAGGTTCAAGAGAAAAGCTGCCACTGGTTTAGAATCGTGCTCAGTCACTCAGTTGTGTCCGACTCTTTGCGACCCTATGGACTGTAGCCCACCAGGCTCCTCTGGCCATAAGCATTTCCCAAGCAAGAATACTGGAGTGAGTTGCAATTTCCTTTTCCATGGGATAGTCCCGACCCAGGGATCAAACCCATGTCTCCTGCATTGGCAGGTGGGCTCTTTACCACTGAGAAGCCAGGGAAGCCCTTTATGTAAAGTACACCTCCATAAAAGCAGTAACTAACAGTGACTGTAGACAGTGACTTTTCTCCTAAAACCTAACTTGTCATAATCCAGAAACAATTACCACAAGATTATAAATGTCTAATTCAGAAGCACAAAGGTAATTTTTACATAATATAATTGGGGCCAAGTGTGTACTCTCCTACATTGCCCTGACTGCTGCCATCTGTCCAGGCACTGACGGTAATGCCCATGTACTGTCTCACTGCGAGATTCCACCAGGACACATCTCACCCCCTGGTACTCAGGACACCTTTCAGATTATCCCTAAGGCACACCCCTGATTATTCCCTTCAGAATTTCTCGGAAATGAAATACCAGAATCAAAGGGTATGTGCATATCATCAAGACTACAGATGTGCCTTTCAAAATTGCCTAAAGTGAGCTATCATTTTATAAGCTAAATGTTCTGTAAAACATTTAAGCTATGACAATCCTTTCCAAAATTTGGATTTATGAAATGATAAGAGATTTTATCTTTGTCCAGTCTAGATAATAATAAAAACACTCAAGATAATTCAGTGTTCTTATGCGCAGATCAAAGTAAAAAAAAAAAAAAAGGCTTCTTTTGAATACAGAGCGATCCAAATATGTGAATGAAATCTGGGTTAATTGCAACGTAATTTATAAGAGCTGTACTGTGTGTATTTTCACTTTTGTGTCCCCTGTACCGAGCACGATGCTTAGTGTGATATATGATATGTGCTCAGCACAAAAGGCTCAGGATAAAGGGAATTTCCACTTTAGAGGAAGATGTGGAACAGGAGTCCTTTAAATAGCAAAGTGCACATAGAAAAATAGCAAAATAGCAAATAGAAAATGGCAAGTCTGCCAAGTTTATTTAAACTAATACCTTCCCCTCCACAGCTCTGATCTTCCTGCTCAGTATCATCCCGAAGTCATGCAATGTGGCAGAACCAGGCCAGCACCTGGTACTGGGGGGTCAGACAGCTCAGGGCAGGTGGTCAGAGCCCTCAGGGCAGGTGAGCAGGGTGTTCACATAGAGTCCCGGCTGATGAGGAAGGTGAAACCCAATCAAGTGGGGTGAGGAAGGAACTTCTAGAAGAGAGGGCTCAGCAGGGAAATTCAGGATCTCCAGGAGAGGGGGGGGGCTGGCATCTGAGGAGCTGAGGAGGGCACCTATGCAAGGGAGAGGGTGAGGGTAGAAATAGGGAGACTAGGGAGATAATGGGAACAGCCAGAATGAAGTGTGTGTGTGTGTGTGTGTGTGTGTGTGTGTCTCACTCTCTCACAAACATACATTCCCTAACTCTCCCTGTATGTGTCTCTCTCTCACATGTGTGTGTGTGTCTCTCTTTCACATACATACATTCCCTGTCCATGGAAATGGCCAGAAGCAGTGGCACTCCTGGTGCCCATGTACTGGTTTATAAGTGTCATTGAAGGCTGACTCCAAGGCCAACGTTAGGTAAGGACAAAATGAGCTTGGAAAAGCTTGTTCTACCAGAAAGCAAGGATATAATAGAGACATGTGAAAATAATAGAGACATGTGAAAAGCACAAGGCTGCCAGCCTGAAGCTCCCAAACCAAAGACAGCCTGAACATCCAAAGAAACAATGATATTAATTAATTAAAAATTTGATGAGAAACAGGATATTCATAGTCTTAAAGTAACTAGCCGCAAAACTGCTATCAATTACGAATCTGAAGTGCATGTGAAAGCTCCATGTTATGAAACCCAGTAGCCACCACCTCAATCCTGAGATCAAAGTAAGGCTGTCACAGTGGGCAGAGAGGGACCAGAGTCACCCATGTGACTCTGGTTACATGAAGCAATGAGAAGAGTCAGTGCCAGTTCTGAGAGACTCTAGCCAGAAAAGGGAAGCCTTGAACCCTACCACAAGGAAGCTTCAGACAAGCCCGACTTGAGGCACACTGCACAAAGCAGTTGGCTTCTGATCTTCCAGAGCTTCAACCTCAGGAAAGTTAAGCAAAGGCTGAGGGGATGCTTCACACTGAAGGATGCCTGACCCTGACCCCGACCCCGATTCCTGAGCATCAAGACCATCAACTGGACAGTGGGGACAGTGGGACGGGGTCTGAGGACAAGGTGGCAGTGGTACGTCAATGCTAGCTTCCTAGACTTGACTGTGCTTACCTAAGAGGCGTCCTGTGATGACAGAGCCTGTTCAGACTAGCAACTTACTCTTCAAATGGCTCAGGAAAAAATATTCTGTGTATTACACCACCTTTTCTGTAAGTTTGTGACTGTTCTCAAAATCTTAAAAGAATAATTTTTAACTTAAAAAAAAAGAGGGACTTCCCTGGGACTTCCCTGGAGGTCCAGTTGTTAATATTCTGCGCTTCCAATGCAGGGGGCTGGAGTTCAGTCTCTGGGCAGGGAACTAGATGCCACATGCTGCACAGTGCAGTCAAAAAACAAACAAACAAAAAAAAAGGAGGGAGGTTCAAGAGGGAGGGGACATATGTATACCTATGATTGATTCAGAAATAGGGGAAAAAATAAGACAATACTGTAAAGCAAATATCCTCCAATTTAAAATAGCTTAGAAAAAAAGAGAGAGAAATGTCCACTTAGGATTTTTCTGAAAACCGACCAGACCACTAAACTCAGTGAAACCTAATTGAATGTCCATCTGAAAGAGTTAGACTCTGTCTGTAGTGACCAGGTACACACCACATTGAGTCCCCAAGCCGGCCACTACTCAGTGTTCTCTAAACAGGTTGAGACTCCTCCTGCACTCCCCCGCCCATGATGGGCTCCCGAAAATTCCCTGGCTCCAACCCTTTCTGTTCATTGTAAATGCACAAAACAGCCTTTCAGGTGACCTGCTGGAGTCTCTGCCTTGGATCTCTGGTCAACTGAACTTGGAAAGGGCTTGTGTGTGTACTCACACACATGTCTGTCCCCCAGCTAAGTGGGCACAGAATCCCTCCCCCTCCCCAGTGCCCATGGGACCTAGTACTCAGGGCCTGACGCCCAAGTGTGCAGTTTCCTGGAAGGCAGCTCAGGTTCTGGCACCTTCCGGATGACACGGGCCATGCCTCCTGTTTCACTCCAGTATTTTCCTTCCTCTTGGGTGCACTTGGCATCAGCACTGTTTCCAGAGCTCAAGGACAACTGCCGCTGCCTCCTGGGGTCCCAACTGTTCCTAGGAGGAATCACAAAGTGTTGGTTTTCCTGGTTGGCCCAGGCACAGTCTCATCTTCCCGGTCAGACCATTAAGAATTCTAAAATTAGCTTCTACAAACCGATTTCCTTCATAAAAGATCCACCCCACACCCACTTTACGGGTGAGAAGACATGCCCTGAGCACCTACACAGCAACCACTTTACCAGTCAGTTCAGTCACTCAGGCGTGTCAGACTCTTTGCAACCCAATGGTCGGCAGCACTCCAAGCTTCCCTGTCCATCATCAAGCCCCGGAGTCCATACAAAATCGTGTCCATTGAGTCAGTGATGCCATCCAACCATCTCATCCTCTGTTGTCCCCTTCTCCTCCTGCCCTCAGTCTTTCCAAGTCTTTGTTGACAATGTAATGTCTCTGCTTTATAATATGCTGTCTAGGTTGGTCACAACTTTTCTTCCAAAGAGCAAGCATCTTTTCATTTCATGGCTGCAATCAACATCTGCAGTGATTTCGGAGCCAAAAAAAATAAAGTCAGCCACTGTTTCCACTGTTTCCCCATCTATTTGCCATGAAGTGATGGGACCGGATGCCATGATCTTCGTTTTCTGAATGTTGAGCTTTAAGCCAACTTTTTCACTCTCCTCTTTCACCTTCATCAAGAGGCTCTTTAGTTCCTCTTCACTTTCTGCCATAAGGGTGCTGTCATCTGCATATCTGAGGTTATTGATATTTCTCCTGGCAATCTTGATTCCAGCTTGTGCTTCCTCCAGCCCAGTGTCTCTCATGATGTACTCTGCATAGAAGTTAAATAAGCAGGGTGACAATATGCAGCCTTGACGTACTCCTTTTCCTATTTGGAACCAATCTGTTGTTCCATGTCCAGTTCTAACTGTTGCTTCCTGACCTGCATACAGGTTTATCTTTACCAAGTCAGCCCTAAACACACAGCTCCAGGCAGGATGCCTCACACCCATTACTTCATGTACTGCAAAAACAAACAAAGAAAAACGCCTCTACTTCCTCCATTTTAAATGACTGGTTACTGAGCCTCCAGGATGTTTGGGAGCTGTTCACAAGAAACAGCTAACAGAGTTGAACCCAGGACTCCCACTGCTGGGCTTTCTGTCTATGCCAAAGCCCCATCCCAGTGCTGAACAAATGTCCCTCACAATAGCAGAAGGTGGCTTGCTGTGTGATGCACTGGAAAGAGCAAGAGGAGCAATGCACACACTGCATGGAGGAGGAGGAGACAGATGCCCAGCAGAGGCTACAGGAAGGCTCAATGAGTAGTGCTCACTTTAACAGGCTGCAGTGTAAACAAAGGCTCTGTGACAAAACATATGTGCATCTACTCGCACCTCTTCAACTGCAAAAGTGGTGCCCAAAAGCCCAGCGGGAGTACAGAGAAAGCCAGGGAGTCAGGCCCAGCTAATAAATGTGCTCATGTGCACATGTGCACATGCACACACACATGCACAAATGCTCCAGAGGTAGAGGGAGATGAGGCAGGTGAGGAGGATCAGGAGCCCAGAGACAGGGCAACAACTGCCAGTGCCTCCTGACAGCACACCAAGAGATGTGGTGCCCACAAAAGTCCCTGATCTTCCAGGAAAGACCTGAGTCTATTGAAGACAATGAATAAGACACCAGTTGAGGGTGACAGGGAAGGAGGGACCGGCCGGCCAGCCTTTGGATGGTACAGGAAAGAAAGAATGTGGGTCCCACTGGCCCCCGAGACCCTGCAGCAGGTCAGTGCACTATGGAAAAGGGCCATCCTCACTGAATGGTTAGGCCTTGTCCATTCAGGACACCCTCTCTGGGCTACAGGTGGCAGTGCTGCTGCCCCCAGTGCCCACCTGAGTCTCAGGAGGTTGAAGAGAGATTGAGTTGTCCTTTCCACCTCCTGCCCAGAGAATGACAAAGACCGGTACCCAAAAGTCAGAGCAGGGTGGGCAGAGTGAGTGCTTCAGTCTCACAGGCTCCCGGTACAGAGGGGTTTACTCCTAACTGGATCCTTCTTGGCTGGTTCTCTTTCTGTGTTGTCTTCACATCAAATCTCACAAGGACAAGGCAGTCAAGGTACCCACAACATCATTTGCCCAGGTGCCAACAACCGTCCTTATTTATTATGGGAGGGGAGACAGGGTGGCTGGTGTGATGTTCCCCTGAACCAGAGAAGAGACACCCTAGGTTGTGTCTCTTCTACCGCCTGAGACCCAGGGCACTGGGGGCAGAGCACCTCCACCTGGGGTATGGAGAGGGTGTGCTAAATGGACAGAGCCTAACTCTCCAGTGTGGCTTCAGGGGCGTATGGGCAGGAGGGGCACTAACTCCTTTATAAATATTTCACACAACCACTGAGTTCCTTTTGGGTTTTGGTTTCAGATCTTTTTGATATGGTCCATTTTCAGAGACTTTATTGAATCTGTTACAATATTGCTTCGATTTTATGTTTTGATTTTTGACTGCAAGGCATGTGGGATTGTTCCCAAGTCCAAGTTCACTCTGCTTGCCTCACAACAGGCCAATAAATCAGAGGCGAGGTGCTGAGGCCTGGAATATGCCTTTACTTGGAAAGCTAGCAGACTGAGAAGATAGCAAACTAATATCTCGAAGAAACTCTCTGGATGCTAGTGTCTTTTACAGAACACAGAGCTGGGGAGGTGAGGAAATAAAGATAAAAGGCCATTAATCTGGCAAATATCTCCTGGAATGGCCAGTCTCAGAAGGAGATGTGTTACTTTCTCCCTTCATCTAGCCATCCACAGGTGGGCAGGTCCTGAACAAAGGCAGAGGGGCAGGGTTTCCTGAGGCAGGCCATTGTGTATGGACAGTATCACTGTAGTAAACAAACCAACAAGAAACGAAGGGTAAAGTAAATCATTCAACATGGAGTCAGATTTTGTTCTTCCCTGTAACAATTCCCCAGTGTCAGTGTCCATTCCTCAGTCTTATGGAAAAAGTGATGACTGTTTTAATTGCTCCATGAGTTACATCTTTTGGGGTGTCCCCACTACTGGTGCCAGTGTTCCAAAAGTCTCTACTTCATATGTTTAGACATAAAAATATTTATAACCTAGTTGTTGAGAGTTATGTTTTATTCAGTAAGAATCTTTTAGGATTTCAAACCCAGGAGGCAGCATCTAAAGTTAAGGAATTTAGCACTTTTCTATGTATGTGAAGTTGCACCAGCCATCTCACTGAAATCATTCCTTTTGATGCACACCTTACCACCTGGGACCAGTATCCTGTCTTCTTCCCTCAGGAATCACCTTGGGAAGTGGCTGCAGTCTGATGGCTGGTAAAGAGCAGGTTTCTTTAGGGCTCACCATGAGAAATGGCTCCAGTCTGATGACTGCCAGAAAGCAGGTATTGTTTTCCTTCCCAAGTTTCCTTAGGGCTTACTGTGGGGGGTATTTGCTCTTTGATGGCTGCTAGAAAGCAGGTATTCTTCTCTTTCCCGAGTTTCCTCAGGGCTTACTGTGGGGAATGGCTGCAGTCTGATAGCTTCTAGAGAGTAGGAGGGGAACCTGGGTCCCCATTGAGATCATCTCAGCAGAGACAGCAAGCATATCCTGTGACTCCAGACAATCTTCCAACATTCAGGGTTAGCGTTCAGCCTGCAGGATCCACAGCCATCAGCTCAGCCACCATGCTCTGCACTTAGTTGCTATATAGCCCTGAAATTTACAGTGCAGGAGGCCCTCTAAAGGTGGCATCCTTTTCAGCAAACTCTCAGTCACACTCTCCAAGCCCAACCCAGCCCCAGCTTTGCTGAGAGGGTCTCACTGGGGATGCAAGTTCCCCCTCCTGTACTCCCACATTCCATACCCGAGTGAGGAGATGGCAGGGGCTGGGGGCACAATGCCTCCAAGCATGTAGGGAACAAGTTCTCACATCCTCTCTTGTGGTCCATCCTTGGGAGCACAGTCTCATGTCACTTCTAGAGGCAGGGGACCCCTAGCTCAAGCACTCTCTCTAGGGGACATAAGGCATGAGCACTAACAGAGGAAACCCCGAATAACCTGCTTAAGCTGGAAGACTAGTTCCTGGGATGTGACATAAAGTCAGAAAGTAGCTTCTCGGTGGGACTGGCCTTCTCCAGACCTAGCCTGGAGATAGAAACAGTGAACTAAGGGCCCTAAGCTGGGGCAGCCACACAGTGTCTCTTGACAGCCCTGTGGAGACTGTGTGGCCAGAGGGACCACAAGCCTGCACTCACCCAGAGGACAGCCTCTGGGAGGTCTGTGACAGACCAAAGTGACCATGAGTGTGCACTCACACAGCAGACAGCCTTTGAGAGGTCTGTGACAGGCCAGAGTGACCACAAGCCTTCATTCACCCAGTGGACAGCCTCTGAGAGGTCTGTGACAGGCCAGAGTGACCACAAGCCTTCATTCACCCAGTGGACAGCCTCTGAGAGGTCTGTGACAGGCTAGAGTGACCATGAGCCTGCACTCACCCAGCAGACAGCCTCTGAGAGGTCTGTAACAGACCAGAGTTACCATGAGGATGCATTTGCCCAGCAGTGAATTCCTGTCTGGAGAATCCCATGGACAGAAGAGTATGGTGGTCTACAGTCCATGGGGTTGCAAAGAGTCAGACATGAGTGAGCATGCACAGGTGAAACAGAAATGGACTCATGGACAGAGAGAATATACTAGTGTTCTCTGAGGTGGAGGGGGTGGTGGAGGGATGGAGTAGGAGGTTGAGATGAGCAGATGTAGCTCTTTATAAATAGAGTGGATAAACAAGGTTCTACTGTATAGCAGAGAGCAATACTCAGTATCCAATGATAAACCATAAAAGAATATTTTTAAAAATAATGTATATATGTGTATAAGTATATCCCTGAGCTGTGCTGCAGAAATTAACACATGTAAACCAACTATACTTCAAAAATTAAAAAAAAAATCCTGATTATTAAAAAAAAAAAAACAGACCCTAGCCAATTACAACAGATACTCAACCCAGGAGCACAGCATCCTGAGTAGTCAGAACATGGACCAACCAGTCAGAAGAGGGGCCGACAGGAGACGGGATCTCAGAGTGGCCCACAGGCTGGCTGCGAGCCTTGGGCGCCCTAAGCCATGAGTGTCGCTGGAGAAAATGAAAATTTTACCAATATGACTCCTCCTCCAGCTCAAAATGAAGTGGCTCTGCTTCCCCTGACCCCTTAACTGAAGGGGCCCTGGGATGCCCTGGCTTGGTGCTGGGACCAGGAATGTACTGGTCAGATCCCAATCCAGGGGAGGTCTGTGAAGGCAGCTCTGTAGCACGGTAAGCCAGGATGAGCCAGGATGAGCACAGCAGCTCATCCCATCCCTCAAGATCAGACAAAATAGCACCCAGGAGGCCAGAAAGTGTTCTAATGGAGGGAGGCCCCCCATGTTCGGTACCTCTGCTCTCTGGCTGAGGCCCAGCGCTAACCCCCCTGTGCCGGTCTGCAGCACATTCTGCACACATCCTGACAGCTCAGTTGCTGAGCTCCAAGATGAAGGTTTGTGATTGCAGCCATGCCCACAAGCATCAACAGCACCGACCACCTGGCTTTTGGCCCAACTGCGAGGTCCAGCTGAGACCAGTGGACATGTTGTCAGCTGTGCTCTAGAGTGGCCCTTGTGTCACCAGTAAATGGTAGTATCACAATGCAGGCCAGCGGGACTCAGCCTGGAGGATTGCTAGAATCAGCAGGGACACTGACCATGAACACTCCCAGTCCTGGGCCAGGCAGTGACCCGAACAGGCAGACAACTGAAGAGAGCAGAGTTCATGGCACAGACAAGGTATAGCCATCCCTAGGCAAGGAAGGGGCCCCATCTCAGGGGGAGCTCTTGGGATCCCCAGCTTAAGCATAAAGACGCTTCAGTCACAGGTGTTGGGAACAGACTTGGAGACTCTTTTAAGTCATGCAGGGCAGGACATGCAGGTGAGTTAAGGCCAGAGGGAGTTTACTGTAAAAAAAACAGAATGTCTGGGGGAACAGACGGGCTTGAGTGGAGCTGAGCCCAAGGGGCTGGGAGTCTGGGCTTAGAAACCCTGTATGCCACTCTCCTGTTTCTGCCTCCTAATCTACTTAACACCCACTCTGCAGCCTGAAGCCATCTGTCCTGTGCATCTCCACACTCAGACTGTCCACTCATTCACAGATATTTGTTCAGCACCTGCCTCTGGCCAGGTCGTGTTCCAGGCACGGGACAGCCAAGAGGAGACAGACAATAACCCCAGTCCTTGGGGAGTAGAAACTCTACCAGAGGCCAAATACACTCCTCCTGTGGCCAAGCCCCGGCCTCACCCTCCTCAGCCCACCGGCCGGCCCTGCTGGAGCTCTGGCCTCCAGACACAGTTCCGTCTGAACATTCCCCCTCCTCCAAGAAGGCGCCTCTCTGGACTCACCACCCATCAGCCTCTGCCACCCCGTGCCCTGTGTCCTTCTCAGCACATAACACCATCTGAAATGGCCTTCCTGACACCTACATTGCCTCAGTGTACCTGGCAATGTCACATCCTCAGTGAAGGAAGGTCCCAGCTGCCTTCACGCCCTTTCTGTTGAGTTCCCACCACAGATTCCCATCACGGAGGCCTGGAAGGACTCTCCAGACAAGTGTGGAGCAGGGGCTTGGTGGGGCCCGAGAGGGTGGATTCACCTGGGCCACTCAAGTGATCAGGGTAGGCAGGGACCTCCCAGCACTGGCTGGGACCTGGACAGCAGGTAGACCAGCTTCCTTCTCCCTGGGACCACGAGGGGACAAGTCTCTCATCACTGCTTAGGGTCATGGCTGCCCAGAAGGACTGTCAGTTTCATGGTACTGAGCACCCTGTGTGCTGTTATACGTTTTACCTGTGTGATCTCAACTCCCTCAGATTGAACACTTTGGGCTACACACTTGGAAGAGTCAACAGGAGTGGTTTAGGGTCACTTGAGGTAACACAATCCAGAGACAGAAGGCCCCACCACCTGCCAGAAGGCCTAGGGACAACACCAGGAAGGGAGCTCCTCATCTCCTCCTCGGCATCTCATGTCTTCCTTGACATGAGTCGTGCCCCCCTGGTGCCTGGGGGGCTGCTGTGCCTCCAGCATCACATCACACAGTCAGAAGGGGGTGGGAGAAGGAGGGCAGACCCAACAGCAGAGCAGTGCTTTGTTCCCAGGAGCCTGAAGGTGCTGTGTGGCAGCTACCATGTGGGGATCACCTGGTGAGCATGGCAAGGCTGGCCCTGGAGCTATTAGGCTGGATCCTCTGCCTGGCCTCCTCTTAGTCAGCCTGCTGCCCTCTCAGGTTCCAGGTGAAGCCCACAGGATGGGCAGGGACCCTGGTGAGGCCACAGAAGCAACTGTGGTGATGACCTGCCCTGCGCCCTCCCAGGACTAGGTTCCCTCTTGGGGCAGAGAAGGCATCAGGGCTCTAGACAGAGGAGGTGACAGGCAGCCACCAAAAAAGGTTTGATTCTTGTCTTTGGTAGCTTGCTTCTGACATTTGAGACTATAATACTGGAGTGGGTTGCCATGCTGTCCTGAGGGGATCTTCCCAACCCAGGGATTGAACCCAGGACTCTTGCATTGCAGGCGCATTCTTTACTATCTGAGCCACCAGGGAAGTCCAAGAATACTGGAGTGGGTATCCTGTCCCTTCTCCATGGGATCTTCCCAACCCAGGAATCGAACCAGAGTCTCCTGCATTGCAGGTGGACTCTTTACCAGCTGACCTAACCAGGGAAGCCCACAAGAGAAGGTTGCAAAGTGAAAATGACAAGCCCGTCAACAATGCTCACCCCAGACATGGTCCTGGGATCACTCTTCTGGGTCCCACACCAAAAGGTGTTCCAGCACACAGCCCCTCTGCACCTCAGCTTCAGCCTCTTGGACACGGGAACTCTCACAGCTGCACCTTGAGCCTGTGCTGGTGAAGAGGCGAGAGAACCCTTCTAAAGGAGTGAAAGCTGCTGCAGATTCAAACCACAAAGCTACATTGCCCCTCCCCTGGGTTACCAACTGGTACTCACCGCTCAACTTACACCACCAATCAGCTCACTCTCTGCACTCAGCTGCACAGCTGCCAGTGTGCAGAAGTGCGGATTATTTAAATGTCCCTAGTGGTGGAAGTATGCTTCTTTTTGGTCCTGTCCCCATGTTGTTGTTCTAGAGAAGGCAATGGCAACCCACTCCAGTACTCTTGCTTGGAAAATCCCATGGATGGAGGAGCCTGGTAGGCTGCAGTCCATGGGGTCGCTAAGAGTCGGACACGACTGAGCGACTTCACTTTCGCTTTTCACTTTCATGCATTGGAGAAGGAAACGGCAACCCACTCCAGTGTTCTTGCCTGGAGAATCCCAGGGATGGGGGAGCCTGGTGGGTTGCTGTCTCTGGGGTCGAACAGAGTCGGACACGACTGAAGCAACTTAGCAGCAGCAGCAGTAGCAGCAGCAGCCATGTTGTTGTTCAGTTCCTCAGTCAAATCCGACTCTTTGCGACTGCATGGACTGCAGCACGCCAAGCCTCCCTGTCCATCACCAACTCCCGGAGTTCACCCAAACTCACTTCCACCGAGTTGGTGATGCCATCCAAACATCTTATCAACTGCCGTCCCTTCTCCTCCCACCTTTAATCTTTCCCTGCATCAGTCTTTTCTGATGAGGCAGTTCTTCACATCATGTAGCCAAAGTATTGTAGCCTCAGCTTCAGCATCAGTACTTCTAATGAATATTCAGGGTTGATATTCTCTAGGATGGACTGGTTGGATCTCCTTGCAGTCCAAGGGACTCTCAAGAGTCTTCTCCAATACCACAGTTCAAAAGCATCAATTATTTGGTGCTCAGCTTTCTTTATAGTCCAACTCTCACATCTGTACATGACTACTGGAAAAACCATAGCTTTGACTAGACGAACCTTTGTTGGCAAAGTAATGTCTCTGCTTTTTAATATGCTGTCTAGGTTGGTCATAGTTTTTGTTCCAAGGAGGAAGCATCTTTGAATCTCATAGCTGCAGTCACCATCTGCAGTGATTTTTAAGGCTCCAAAAATAAAGTCTGTCACTGTTTCCAATGTTTTCCCATCTACTTTCCATGAAGTGATGGGACCGGATGCCACGAACTTACGTTTTCTGAATGTTGAGTTTTAAGCCAGCTTTTTCACTCTCCTCTTTCACCTTGATCAAGAGGCTCTTCAGTTCCTCTACATTTTCTGCCATAATGGTGATATAATCTGCATATCTGAGGTTACTGATATTTCTCCCAGCAGTCTTGATTCCAGCTTGTGCTTCATCCAGCCCAGTGTTTCTCATGATGCATATAAGCATATAAGTTAAATAAGCAGAGTGACAACATACAGCCTTGACATACTCCTTTCCCAATATGGAACCAGTCTATTGTTCCATGTTCGGTTCTAACCGTTGCTTCCTGACCTGCATACAGGTTTCTCAGGAGGCAGGTAAGGTGATCTGGTATATGAATCTCTAACTGTTTGTTGTGATCCACACAGTGAAAGGCTTTTGTATAGTCAACAAAGCAAAAGTTTTTGTGGAATTCTCTTTCTTTTTCTATGATCCAACGATGTTGGCAATTTGATATTTGGTTCCTCTGCCTTTTCTAAATCCAACTTGAACGTCTGGAATACCCTGGTTCCATTCCTGGGTTGGGAAGATTCCCTGGAGAAGGGATATGCTACCCACTCTAGTATTCTTGGGCTTCCCTGCTGGCTCAGCTATTAAAGAATTTACCTGCAGTGTGGGATACCTGGGTTTGATCCCTGGGTTGGGAAGATCCCCTGGAGTAGGGAATGGCTACCCTCTACAGTATTCTGATCTGGAGAATGCCATGGACTATAAAGTCCATTGAGTCATAGACAGTCGAACTGAGCGACTTTCACTTTATAGCAATGGTTAAAGGGCAGAGTTGTTGATAAGGATTAGGGTGTTCATTGGAGGGACTGACGCTGAAGCTGAAACGCCAATATTTTGGCCACCTCATGCAAAGAGTTGACTCATTGGAAAAGACTCTGATGCTGGGACGTATTGGGGGCAGGAGGAGAAGGGGATGACAGAGGATGAGATGGCTGGATGGCATCACCGACTCGATGGGCATGAGTTTGAGTGAACTCCAGGAGTTGCTGATAGACAGGGAGGCTTGGCGTGCTGCGATTCATGGGGTCGCAAAGAGTCGGACATGACTGAGCGACTGAACTGAACTGATTGTGATCCACACAGTCAAAGGCTTTGGCATAGTCAAAAAAGCAGAAATAGATGTTTTTCTGGAACTCTCTTGCTTTTTCGATGATCCAGCGGATGTTGGCAATTTGATCTCTGGTTCGTCTGCCTTTTCTAAAACCAGCTTGAACATCTGGAAGTTCACAGTTCACGTATTGCTGAAGCCTGGCTTGGAGAATTTTGAGCATTATTTTACTAGCATGTGAGATGAGTGCAATTGTGCAGTAGTTTGAGCATTCTTTGGCATTGCCTTTCTTTCGGATTGGAATGAAAACTGACCTTTTCCTGTCCTGTGGCCACTGCTGAGTTTTACAAATTTGCTGGCATATTGTTCAAAGGTAGAAAGCCTTAAAGAAGAATCAACAGAAGCCCTCCTCCCACCCAGGTGCCCCATCTTTCCATATCAAAGAAAAGTGAAAGTGTTATTTGCTCAGTCGTGTGGGACTCTTTGTGACCCCATGAACTACAGCCCACCAGGCTCCTCTGTCCATGGGATTTTCCAGGCAAGAATACTGAAGTGGGTTGCCATTTCTTTCTCCAGGGGATCTTCCCAACCCAGGAATCCAACCTGGGGTCTCCTGCATTCCAGGCAGATTCTTTACAGTCTGAGCCACCAAGGAAGCCCAGATCTGCATGAAATGTCCTCACAAAATATGTACCTTTCTATTTCATCCCTCCCTTCCTTCCTCTTATGCTTCCCTCCAGAGATTTTTTTTTTACAATACACATACAACACACATACAACATTTTATAGAAACGTATTTTCTCTCATCCTGATTTTTTGCACAAATGGTAAAGTACTCTATGTACTATTCTGCACTTTTTTCCCTTAAGATTATGACCTGGAGAGCTTGCCAGATCAGTAGAAAATTGCATTTTCTCCTTCTAGCCAAACAGCATTTCATTAGAGTACCATTGTTTGCTGGACATTTCAAGTGGCTGCTTCCAATCTTTTGCAATTACAACGTGGCAGTGAGTAATTTAGTGCCACACAGCTCTAACAGGTATCATTTGCAGGGTGATTGCCCCACAGTGGAACTGCTAGGTCAGAGGGTATCAGGCTGGTACTGATAGGCTGTGCCAGTCTGCCCTCCATAAGGACTGTGCCAACTTTAATTTAAATAACCTCTGTTATTCCTGTTAATTAAAAACAAATACATTCAATTTCCTTAAGAATATTTCAACCTCATAGAAACAGAGCCTACAGAGGGCAAAGAACCACTGTGAACAGCCCAGTGAACAGTCTCCATAAAGCCTCTGGAAGGACCTTGTTTAGGTCTGAAAGACCTTGTCACAGTCTCTCCACCCACCCCTCTCTGCTTGTCTGTTTCCCTCCACCTCACCCTCCAGGCTGGAGCTGCACGTCCCCACCACACCAACTGACTGACATCCCCACTGGAGATGGAGGAAGGGGCAAGCATTCATCTGCATGGCAACTCAACCCAGAAGGGCCCGTGCTCAGGGCGTCAGAGCAGCCAGGTGTGCAGGGCAGTTGGTGCATGGAGCTGGTGTCTACCCTCAACCATGACACATGAGACCTGGCAAGGCCTCGGCCAGCAGGGATGTGCAGAAGACAGAGGCAACGCCAGGACAGGGCTGAAGGTAAAGATGGTGGGCTGTGCTGGTCACAAAGAAAGGGAAGCTGTGGTCTAGCCACTCACACCTCTGTCCCTCTCCTTCCATTCTGGGTGCTGCCTGGTGCCGTCTATGCATGATGCTAGAAATATGCCCCTAACACTGGAAAACCAGGAGAGTTCAGAGAGAAATCTGGATGTTTGGTTCCTCGCAAAAACACCTGCTGACCCTGGGCCCACAGACACAAAGGAGCCGGTTTCCCTGGTCCCACCACTCCCTGGTAACTGTACCCCAGCCTGCCTTGGAGCCATCTCAGCATGCCGTTCGGCACTGACCTAAAGCTCTGGACACATCCTCCTCCCACGGGCCCTCCATCATTCCTGGGCTGAACAGCCGTCTGTCTCCCTGTCAGGCGGGACACCATGGCAAAAAACTCCACATAACCTCTGCCTGCTCTGGTGCCACAGTCAAAAAGCAAGCAGCTCAGGTCCCAGGGCTGCTGATTTACAAACCCAGGCCACAAGCCTGCACCCGCCTGCACCTTGCCCCACGAGGGAGGAGGCAGGTGTTCGCTGAGCGAGGACTTGTTCCATTAGCAGCTCATTCAACCAGGTGTGCAGGGCCAGCACTGGGGTCTCCTCCCCACACATGGGGGACTGTCTTTAGTGATAATATTCAATGAGACCAGAGACCTGACATGGTCTGCAGAATCAGCACCTCCCCGCCGGGCAAAGGTAGTACCTCGCTCAGCGAGGAGAGTCCACAAAGCTTCAGGCTGAAGACTGCCTGGACTGAACCTGGACAGTCCAGAAAAGGTACCCATCCCACCCATGACCCATTGTGATGCCACACACACACTTCCCACCTTCGTGGCCTGCTGACTTTCCGTTCAGCTGTGCCCATGACTTTGGTCCTCCAGGAGCTGAATTTATATTCTGAAAGAAGGAAGGGAATGAGAACAGGGCCAGCTCAGCGGGCTGCTGTCTATGCCCAGACCATGTTGGAGCAAGGTGACCCAAGGCTACACTGCTGTACCCACTACCACCAGCCGGGCAGGACCCAACCACATGTGCTTGCCACATAGCCTTCCACTCAGGAAGCACCTTGTTCTCAGGAACCACTGGGCACATGAAAGATGCAGAGAAGGCCAGAGGGCAAGCAGCCAACCCAGGGTCACACCCTGGAATATGTGCCCCCACAGAGCTCCTTTGTCTTGCTCCAGGGACAAGACCAAACCCCAACTCCAGTGTGTGCCTTAAAAACTGTGCCACTGCAAAGAGAACACACGTGTGGGAAAGTGGACATGCCTGCTGTGTTGCTGGCCAACCCAGCATCACTTCCCATGGCTACTGTCATACTCCAAGGCCCAACTCTGCAAGCCCAGCCTTCTGTTCCCCCATCATCTGGGCTCGCCAGCTCGGCACACCTTTGCCATAAGCTCCCTACATGCAGGCCAGGTGCCAGGCACACTGGAGTCACCTGGGTTAGACACCGAGCTAGGGAGGGAGTACCCAGACTTGTCCCCACCCTGCCTGGGTCCAAAGCCCCTTCAAATCCCCAGCCACTGAGCTCATCTGCCTCTCCCAGCAACATGCCTTAATAACTGAAGGTAAAGATACAGAAAACCGAGCTGACACAGCAGGACGTCTTATCACTCACTGGACTGCATCCCAGATCAAATAATTCCCTCCTCCCATCCTCCCCCCAGCTGCCACCTCCACACACACTCAGGGCAGATGGTGGTTTCTCTAGCCTCCAAGGCAGAGCTGACCAGGAGCAACCCATTTATGACAGACTCTCCCTGAGTAGCCTGGAATGCCCACAGGCCCTGATGGGGCTGAACAGATGGGGGTGGGGGGTGGGCCACCAGATCAGGAGGCAGAGGCCCCGGGTCACTGTTATCCCACACCCACCCCTTGGGGTCTGCAGTCACAGGACCCCTGGCCCTCACCCACCAAGGGCACTAAACTGGAAGAGAAGGCCTACGGAGCCAGCCAAAGAAGGCTTAATTACTATGCCCAGAGTCAAACTGCCTCTGAGATGAGGTTTCAAAGTTGGCAAACACTGGGGGTCTCTTCCCCTCACCATCGCTGCAGGACAGGAAAGCCAGGAAGAGCCAGACACAGGGGCCACAGGCCGACTCCAGGACAGAGCCTGACCCAACTCCCGACAGTCCCACAGCACCCGTTCTCCCCAGGAGGCCAGGCCCTGCATGATGGGGACACAGTGAGCTCATCTCTAACAGGCTTGCAGAGGTAGCTCTGACATAGAGCCAGGGCTGCAGAAACAACCAAGACCCCTTAACTGCACTCAGTTTCAAATCTGGGCAAGAGACACAAACTCCATGCTACCCACTAATCCACAGGCCCCAGTGGACTTAGGCTGGTGAACATGGACTCACACACATGTGGATTTTTTTCTTCTTCTTTTCCTTTGATTTAAAAGCGCAGTTCAGTGTTGGCTGAAGGAAGGTGTCCCTCTGGCAAAGCCATGAACTTTTCCCACAGAGTGGTTCTTTTCTAGAGAGCCATCGAGTGCCCAATATCTGTCCAGATTTCTAGCTACCAGCTGCTGGCCTCTGTAACGCACAGACGCTGACGGACCAAGTACAATATGAGCTCTTGATTAAATCATGCCTTTCTGTTTAGAGCGGTGTCGGAAATGCATTGACGAATGAAGAAGTAGAGCTCGTAAGTCCACAAAGCATATTCTGAGAAACACTAGTCCCCACAGATAGTCTACTAAAAGACATTTCCAAGGACAAGTAAATTTGGGGACTGCAGTCCACAGTCTCCTGCCCCTGGAGACACAGGACACATCAGCATACTGAAGACACAGAGAGAAAGTCTGACACTAAGAAAACCCAGTGAAGGTGCCTGCTTTGTTTTGTTTTCCAACCTCACCAGACTGTTGAACCTCCTATGGCCTAACACTTGCTGTCTCCTTATGTCCCTGATCTAGCATGCAGCTTCCCCGGTGACTCACTTCAAGCTAAGCCAACAGGAATCCAACTAGGCATCTACATTATATCCTGAATCTGGGGTCTTTCTTGAAGGACCCTCTTCAGGTTAGCCTCTGGAACAAATAGGTCACACTTTTCGGGGACAGGGTCCCCAGCACCTACCTCCTGACTGAACAACTGTGTCGGCCTCTGCAAATTGGAGACAGATTTCTGCAAACCCGGCTGTGGCAGCAACTCCGGTGGCTGAGAGACCGCCGCACTGGAACTGGACAAAGGCAAGACACATGTGAGGATCAGACAGGCCATGGCCACCAGGTCCCTCAACATTCTGACCTCCTCTGGCAGATAAAAATACCTCCCCCTGGCAGACTCCTAGGCTGGCCAAGAGAATGAGAAACTGGACAACATGTGAGGTCTGCTCACTGACCCCTAACAGGACGGCCAGCCCTCTGCCTTCCTGCAGAGTCTTCTGCTTGCAAAGACTGAAAGCTCACTGTGAACAGCAAACAGGTGGACAACAAAGTGACGGAAGATCTGCCATGAGGGCAGCTACAACAGTGGGTGGAAGGGGCTCTGATTCTCACTCCTGACCAAGGGTTCACAGCTCTTCGGGCCGACCACTCCAAAACAGGAGACTTTTTTTTTAACCTTCTTTTGGTTTATGAAAAAAAAAAAAACATGCTCAAGCTAAAAATAAACACATACAGCACAGAATGTGTCTCACCACCTCATCCTCCGGAGAGAAACTCAAGCAGATTTTTTTCTACACATCAGCATAGTATTTTTTAACACAAATGGGGTAACACCACACAAACACCTCAGTAACTTGTGTTTTACTCAATCCCTGACATCTTTCTATGACAACACATGTGGATCCACCACTTTCTTCTAATGACACAGGTGGATGGCCTAGAATGTGTCAATCTCCAGATTCTCTTCCATGACAGATAAAACCACAACGAACTTTTCTGTGGACTTCTCTGTGCACACTGTGTGTAAGCAGTCCCACAATCTAAGTTTTCAGAAGCAGGACAGCTGGATTGAAAGACGTTTTAAAGTTTACAAGATTCTGTGGGGCTGCCCTCCAGCAAAGGTGCCTTATTTTTTTTTTTTTTTTTTTTTGAGTGATCAACACGAAAGGGTTCTGAAGGAAGGTTTCTGCCGACTTGCAGACGTCTGGTCACACTTAGTTTTCAACCTTCTACCCGACAAGCTTCAAGGAGGACAGTGATCGCCTGGCCAAAACCCCATCCAGTGCTGGCAGTTCATCTATGTGAATCCAAGATTTACTCAACCCAGGCATCACCACGGGTGAAGGCAAGGGACACTCTTCTCACATCACCTTCTACCTGAAATAGATGCTTCCATGTGACATCACTTCTGGGTTCTCCAAACACAGAGTCCCAGCAAGTGAGGTCCCCAAACTTGGCCACCTCCCTGACCACCAGGGAGGGAGCAGCAGAGATGCAGCACCAGCTGCCAGCAACGTTTTTCACCTCTTGCTGGCAAACAAGCTTCAGCACACCGGCCTCGTTCAAGTTGCCTCATGTTATGCCGACGGTGCGTTAAGACTGGATAAAAGGAGGGAGCAAGATGTGGTCCTCTCTCTAGAACTAGCAGTAGTAGAGGCATCTCACTGCTTATACGGAAACATGTAGCATCAGTTTCATTAGAGGCTGCAGTGTCTGCGACTGACAGGAATGATGACAGTAACACTAACATCTGCCATCCACCAGGCCCTGTGCCAGGCCCCATGCCAAGCACATGACCATGTCCTCTCATCCATTTCCTGTAGATGCCTCTGGAGCCAAGGGTTATTTGTACTTCACAGGAGGACACTGATGGTCAGAAGTCAATGGTTTCCCAGCTTCCACAAAGCTAATAAACAGCCTGGCTAGAAATCACACTGCTGCTGCTGCTAAGTCGCTTCAGTCGTGTCCAACTCTGTGCGACCCCATAGACGGCAGCCCACCAGGCTCCCCCGTCCCTGGGATTCTCCAGGCAAGAACACGAGTGGGTTGCCATTTCCTTCTCCAATGCATGAAAGTGAAAAGTGAAAGTGAAGTCATTCAGTCATGTCTGACTCTTAGCGACCCCATGGACTGCAGCCTACCAGGCTCCTCCATCCATGGGATTTTCCAGGCAAGAGTACTGGAGTGGGGTGCCATTGCCTTCTCCAGAAATCACACAGCAGTGTCTGATTCTACAAGTCACACTATACCATGAATCGTGACGATCCCTACACAGACTGTTAGGAAATGTTTACAATTTTCAGTTATTACTGATCAATCACCTGGCTGAATTATCTGTTCATTCTCTACATCTTGTCTGAAGGAAATGGAGGAAGCTTTGGGCCATTTTCAATTAGAGAAAAGGACCCTGGTTGGCAGGCCATGATCTGGACCACCTTTACTTTCTGGGTCCAGAGTATCAGCAGCCAGACCTCAGAGACACAGGGCACAAAGGTGGACGAGGCCAGACTGCTCCATTTCCACTGTCTTCACATGGCCTCTGTGTGTGTTCACATGGCTTTCTTATAAACATACCAGTCATTGGATTACAGCCACCATAAACAGTGTGACCTCATCTTAACTAATCACATCTGCAAAACCTTAATTCCAAATCAAGTCACATCCACAAGTTCCAGGAATTGGGACATCAACATCTTTTTCGGGAGGACACAATCCAACTGACAGCCACCCTCCACCACCTCCCACTTCGCTCTGAGCACAAGCCCTCAGCATGTCTCCTGAGGCCTCCACATCCAGTCCCTGTCAGCTCTTGGGCCCTGTTCTGCTGCTCTCCTCTTCACCCACTCTGCTCTGGCCACACTGGTCTCCTCACACTCCCAAACCTCCCTCAAGTCTTCACTTTGTCTCTGTTTCACAACAAAGCCAACCCCGACCACGCAGTTGAAAATGGAAAACCACTCCTCCAAGCGCTCCCTCTTTTCCTGCTGCACTTCCGGCCAGGGATCTCACCACCTTTCCATAGGCTACCTAGTGTAGTTGTTTTTTCGTTTCTTGACAGTCTCCCCTGGCTGGAATGGAACCTCCATGCAGGACTGGAAAGGTGTCCAGCAAAAAATGTTCCTTCAGTTACTGAATAAATAGAACTACTATCAGATCATAACAGATCAGTCGCTCAGTCGTGTCCGACTCTTTGCGCCCCCATGAATCGCAGCACACCAGGCCTCCCTGTCCATCACCAACTCCCGGAGTTCACTGAGACTCACGTCCATCAAGTCAGTGATGCCATCCAGCCATCTCATCCTCTGTCGTCCCCTTCTCCTCTTGCCCCCAATCCCTCCCAGCATCAGAGTCTTTTCCAATGAGTCAACTCTTTGCATGAGGTGGCCAAAGTACTGGAGTTTCAGCTTTAGCGTCATTCTACTATACAAAATGTAATAAAATATCCTTGTAAGCTAGGAGTGGGGAAGCACTTCCTAAATATTGTTTTAAGCCCATAACAGACTAATATCAAGAATATACCAATGTTTTTAATAATTTGTTGATCATCAAGAAGATAACTGCAATTCCAAGTTGTGGAAATGTGAAAAGAATACAAACAGGCTAGTTATAGAAGAGGAAACCCTCAAAGGTTGCAGGATATGGTAGGAGTGGAGATGGGTGCTGAATGCCTGGGAGCAGAGTGGCATGACTGAATCCAGTGAAGCCTGGACATCCCTGAACTCCAGCATTCATGCCCTGGGAAACTGTGACCAGTCCCCTCAGTGGGGGCTTCTAAGGGTGTCCTCACAGTGTCATCTGTGGAGGTGGGAATCAGAGCCACATAGAGGTACCACTGACTCTCCTTCTGCCCTATGTCTGACCTTCAGGTAGGTCTGGTTAATTCATGAGCTTCCTCTTGTGAGATGGATGACAACAGAAATCAACATGCTAGACCCTTGCTCGGTATGTTCTTTGGGCTTTCCTCGCACATGTCTGACCAGAGGGTCCACACCTACTCTACATACCCATGTGAGTCTGTTTCTGCCCTGACATGGTTTTTCTCCAGGGATGATGGTGAAAACCTATTAATATCTGTTAAACCTACAACTAAAACCATAACAACGTCTGCTTATGGCTCTCCCTTTCTAGCACCCACAGGGGAGCCTGGGACAGAGAGCTCATTTAGTCATCTGTAAGTGACTACAAGGCTTTACTTCCCACTTGGCTTTTGAACAGGATCCCCAGTCCAGCTCCCAACTGCCTTTACTCAGAGAAGCTGGCCTGCTCTCCTCTCATCACATTGACTTTATTTATATATTTTTGCCTGTGCTTAGTGTTTGTTGATAAACATGGGCTTTCCCTAGTTGTGGCCAGTGGCATCTACACTCTATAGTTGTTGAGCACAGGCTTCTCATCATGGTGGCTTCTCTGAATGAAGAACATGGGATCTAGAGGACAGGCCTAGTAGTTGTGGGGCATAAGCTCAGTTGCTCTGTGGTGTGTTTGATCTTCCCGGACAAGGCATCAAACCATGACCCTTGTATTGACAGGTGGATTTCAGTCCACTGAACCCTCAGGGAAGTCCTCCTCATGATTTATCTCACTCTGTCCTGAACTGTAACCACTTCTCTAACCTCCGCTTTCTCCTGGATTACAGGGAGGGAGGAGGGAGGGGGGTTCAGGATGGGGAACACGTGTATACCTGTGGCGGATTCATGTTGATGTATGGCAAAACCAATACAATATTGTAAAGTAATTAACTTCCAATTAAAATAAATAAATTTATATTTTAAAAAATATGTGTATATGGGCTCAATGGTGTCTGACTCTTTGTGACCCATGGACTCTAGCCCACAAGGCTCCTCTCAGCACGGAATTTTCCAGGCAAGAATACTGGAGTGGCTTTCCATTTCCTTCTCCAGGGGATCTTCCCCACCCAGGGACTGAACCTGTGTCTATTGCCTCTGTTGCGTTGGCAGGCAGACTCTTTACCACTAGCGTCACCTGTCTTTTGAAAGTCCTAATGAAAGTGTGTGGCTTTACAAATTGGACCACCTAAATCATTTCCTCTACAAGGAGTTCACTGACAGCATCCACTCACGCCTGCTGTAAGAGGACTCTCCTGCAAGGGGGTGGGGCTCAGGGGCCAGATTGAAGTACAACCCTTGATGCAGTCACCTCCCATGGCACCAGTGATCCCTCACAGATGCACCCCACACCCAGGAAGCGCTGCCCCAGCCCCGTTGTCTCTCCTGGCTGTACCCTGCCTGTTGACTTGACCCCCCTTTCAGACACTGAAGTAGACCAGCACCCAGCAGGCCAGCAGAAATAGGGTCACCTCCTAGTTGAGGGTCCCTGGCACCTCCAGCCCTCCAGAGAGCCTCAAGTCTGTTCTTGGAGAGGGAAAGCCCATGAGCATTGTGCAAGCAGAGGGCAAGAGACTGGGAAGTATCCAGGGGCACATGGCCCTTCCCTCAGCCATTGAGTCTAGCCAGTTCCTCCCGTGCTTCTGAAGGGCCCAGGGCATGCCCACAGCCTGGAGTCCCTGCAGTCTGTGTGCTTGGACCCCCAGGCGGCCCCGTCCCATACCATCCCCAGTGGGCCCAACAGCAGTCCCCGCTTCCCTCCCCAGGCAGGCAGGCACAGGCCGCTCTGCATCCCTGGTCTCAGGACTCCAGGGCCAGGCCCCGGTACACACCCATGTATGTACCTTTCTGCCAGCTAACTGCTGAAGATGGCAGCCAGCTCCGAATTTCCATCATCTCCTGTCTCAAGCAGATTTTTCTGTTGCTTGGGATCAACCAACCAATTACAGGGTACTTTGTGCCACTGATTATCCCTAAGCCTAGGCCAAGAAAGAGCACCTAAGATTAACCTAGGCAGTGCATCCTTCCCCAGGGCATTGATTCCTACACTGGTTGCTGAATATTATGGGGGCCTAATTGTTTGCTTATATTGGCCTTTGGGCACTCTTAGCCCTGTTGTTTTCCTCTGGCTGGAGGAGGAGGGTGTTTCAATATTTCTTATAGCAAAAAATAAAGCTGAACTATAATTCTGTGTCGAATATATTTGCAAATACTGCACCTCCACAGTTTGCTGCCTCTGTCCTTGGTTTCAAGGGAAGGTTCTGGGTTTCACATACTCCAGTAGTACAGTGTAATTGAAAACAATTTAAGAAATGTAAGAAAATTAAAACGTATTATGTCTTGTTATTCAGCGTTAACTGCTATCAGTATTTTGAAACATTTTCTTAGTTTTAAAGTGGCATTTATACATAACAATAATTAATTTTTGCAAGGTCAAGATTAACTTTTTCATGAATTATTTTCACTTAAGATATAAGCTTTTTTTCTAAAATTTCTTCAAAACAAGTACTTGGATGCATAAAAGAAGTTCTATAAGTGTTAAACACTTAATATTTCCATTTTTCCCTATTAATGACTCAGTGCAATTCTTCTGTATAAGCCTCTGTCTGACTGGTTATGTCCTCAAGATAGACTGCAAAGGGTAGAAAAACTGAGTTAAAAATTCACTTTTCTACTGATTTTTTTACAGTCTATTCTTCTACAGTAGGTAGTTGCTACTCAAAATTGTGCCCTCCCACCAGAATTCTAGTTTGCCCACCACCTTTTACCAGTAGGTCTACGTCCTCCCAAAGTAAAAAACTTAGCTTGCAGAAGATCAAACAACTCAGAAACACTAGAACTGTAACTTTACAGCCTACTGATCTTGTTTCAGATCAAAGTAGAAAAGTTTAGGGACAATTAGTTAAGTCTTTGGGGGACAATTAAGCTCCCTCCAATGTTTAGTGTTTCCTGCTACCTCACCAAATTTGCTAATAGTTTTACTAATTCTGTGAGCTACATCATATTTTCTACATATATGATCAGGTTATACCCTGGAGAAGGGAAATGCTACCCACTCCAGTATTCTGGCCTGAAGAATTACATGGACTGAATAGTACATGGGGACATAAAGAACTGTATGAAAAGGCAAAAAGATAGGACACTGAAAGATGAAATCCCCAGGTGGGTAGGTGCCCAATATGCTACTGGAGATCAGTGGAGAAATAACTCCAGAAAGAATGAAGGGACGGAGCCAAAGCAAAACCAACACCCAGTGGTGAGTGCGACTGGTGACGGAAACAAGGTCCGATGCTGTAAAGAGCAATATTGCACAGGAACCTGGAATGTTAAGTCCATGAATCAAGGCAAACTGGAAGTGGTCAAACAGGAGATGACACGTGTGAACGTTGACATTCTAGGAATCAGCAAACTAAAATGGACTGGAATGGGTGAATTTAACTCAGATGAGCCTTATACCTACTACTGTGAGCAGGAATCCCTTAGAAGAAATGGAGTAGCCCTCATAGTCAAGAATAGTCTGAAATGCAGGACTTGGATGCAATCTCAAAAAGGATAGAATTATTTCTGTTCATTTCCAAGGCAAATCATTCAGTATCACGGCAATCCAAGTCTATGCCCAGACCAGTAATGCTAAAGAAGCTGAAGTTGAATGATTCTATGAAGACCTACAAGAACTTTTAGAACTAACACCCAAAAAAGATGTCATTTTCATTAAAGAGGATTGGAATGCAAAAGTAGGAAGTCAAGAAAGACCTGGGTTAACAGGCAAATTTGGACTTGGAGTACAGAATGAAGCAGAGCAAAGGGTAATAGAGTTTTGCCAAGAGAACGTGCTTGTCATTGCAAGCACTCTCTTCCAACAAAATAAGAGAAGACTCTACACATGGACATCACCAGATGGCCAACACCAAAATCATATTGATTACATTCTTTGCAGCCAAAGATGGAGAAGCTCTATACAGTTAGCAAAAACAAGACTGGGAGCTGACTGTGGCTCAGATCATGAACTCCTTATTGACAAATTGAGATGTAAATTGAAGAAAGTGTGGAAAACCACTAGACCATTTGGGTATGACCTAACTCAAATCCCTTATGATTATACAGTGGAAGTGAGAAATAGATTTAAAGGACTAGATCTGATAGACCGAGTGCTTTATGAACTGTTGGACGGAGGTTCATGCTATTGTACAGGATACAGGAATCAAAACCATTCCCAAGAAAAAGAAATAGAAAAGAAAGCAAAATGGCTGTCTGAGGAGGACCTACAAATAGCTGTGAAAAGAAGAGAAGTGAAAATCAAGGGAGAAAAGGAAAGATATACCCATCTGAATGCAGAGTTCCAAAGAATAGCAAGGAGAGATAACAAAGCTTTCCTCAGTGATCAGTGCAGAGAAATAGAGGAAAATAATAGAAAGGGAAAGACTAGAGATCACTTAAAGAAAATTAGAGATACCAAGGGAAGATTTCATGCAAAGATGCACACAATAAAGGACAGAAATGGTATGGACCTAACAGAAGCAGACGGAGAAGGCAACAGCACACCACCCTGGAAAATCCTATGGACAGAGGAGCCTGGTAGGCTGTAGTCCATGGGGTCGCTCAGAGTCGGACATGACTGAGCAACTTCACTTTCACTTTTCACTTTCATGCACTGGAGAAGGAAAGGGAAACCCACTCCAGTGTTCTTGCCTGGATAATCCCAGGGACAGGGGAGCCTGGTGGGCTGCCGTCCATGGAGTCGCACAGAGTCAGACATGACTAAAGTGACTTAGCAGCAACAGCAACAGAAGCAGAAGATGTTAAGAAGAGGTGGCAAGGATGGGAGGAGCTAAGATGGCGGAGGAGTAGGACGGGGAGAACACTTTCTCCCCCACAAATTCATCAAAAGAACATTTAAACGCCGAGTAAATTCCACAAAACAACTTCTGAATGCCAGCAGAGGACATCAGGCACCCAGAAAAGCAACCCAAGTCTTCGAAAGGAGATTTTTAATTTATGCTTTTTGGTATTTGTTATCAATTTTGTACCTATATTTTCTTTATAATTTTTGCGACTTTGTTTGTTTGTGTTTGTTTTTTCTCTCTTTCTTTTTCTTCTTCTTTTTTTTAACATTGTATTTTTGAAATTCCTAACTCTACTCTAGATGTTTAACTTTTTCTTTTTGGTATTTGTTATCAACCTTGTACCTATATTTTCTATATAATTTTTGCAACTTTGTTTGTTTTTATTTGTTTTTTTTCTCTCTTTCTTTTCCTTCTTCTTTTCTTTAACATTGTATTTTTGAAATTCCAAACTCTACTCTAGATTTTTAATTTTTGCTTTTATGTATTTGTTACCAATTTTGTACCTTTAAGAACCCAGTCTTCAGTACCCATTTTTCACTAGGCAGCAAGATTACTGGCTTGACTGCTCTCTCTCCCTTTGGACTCTCCTTTTTCTCCACCAGGTCGCCTGTGTCTCCTCCCTAACCCCTCTCTACTCTACCCAACTCTGTGAATTTCTGTGTGTTCCAGATGGTGGAGAACACTTAGAGAACTGATTACTGGCTGGATCTGTCTCCCTCCTTTTCATTTCCCCCTTTTATCCTCCTGGCCACCTCTGTCTCCTTCCTCCTTCTTCACTTCTCTGTATAACTCTGTGAACATCTCTGAGCGGTCCAGTTGTGGAGTGCACATAAGGAAGTGATTATTGGCTAGCCCACTCTCTCCTCTATTGATTCCACCTCATCTCATTCGGGTCACCTCTAACTCCTTCCTTCCTCTTCTCTTCTCCATGTAACACTGTGAACCTCTCTGGGTGGCCCTCAGAGTGGAGAAACTTTTCATCTTTAATGTAGATGTTTCATCAATGGTGCTGTATAGAAAGAGAAGTTTTGAAACTACTGTAAAAATAAGACCAATAACTGGAAGCAGGAGGCTTAAGTCCAAACCCTGACTCCAGGGAACTCCTGACTCCAAGGAACATTAATTGACAGGAGCTCATCAAACACCTCCATACATACACTGAAACCAAGCACCACACAAGGGCCAACAAGTTTCAGGGCAAGACATACCAAGCAAATTCTCCAGCAACACAGGAACACAGCCCTGAGCTCCAAGATACAGGCTGCCCAAAGTCACCCCAAAACCATAGACATCTCATAACTCACTACTGGACACTTCATTGCACCCCAGAGAGAAGAAATACAGCTCCACCCACCAGAACACTGACACAAGCTTCCCTAACCAAGAAACCTTGACAAGCCACCTGTACAAACCCACACACAGCGAGGAAATGCCACAATAAAGAAAACTCCACAAACTGCCAGAATACAGAAAAGACACCCCAAACTCAGCAATTTAAACAAGATGAAGAGACAGAGGAATACCCAGCAGATAAAGAAACAGGATAAATGCCCACCAAACCAAACAAAAGAGGAAGAGATAGGGAATCTACCTGATAAAGAATTCCAAATAATGATAGTGAAATTGATCCAAAATCTTGAAATCAAAATGGAATCACAGATAAACAGCCTGGAGACAAGGATTGAGAAGATGCAAGAAAGGTTTAACAAGGACCTAGAAGAAATAAAAAAGAGTCAATATATAATGAATAATGCAATAAGTGAAATCAAAAACACTCTGGAGGCAACAAATAGTAGAATAACAGAGGCAGAAGATAGGATTAGTGAATTAGAAGATAGAATGGTAGAAATAAATGAATCAGAGACGAAAAAAGAAAAACGAATTAAAAGAAATGAGGACAATCTCAGAGACCTCCAGGACAATATTAAACGCTACAACATTCGAATCATAGGGGTCCCAGAAGAAGAAGACAAAAAGAAAGACCATGAGAAAATACTTGAGGAGATAATAGTTGAAAACTTCCCTAAAATGGGGAAGGAAATAATCACTCAGTCCAAGAAACCCAGAGAGTCCCAAACAGGATAAACCCAAGGCGAAACACCCCAAGGCACATATTAATCAAATTAACAAAAATCAAACACAAAGAACAAATATTAAAAGCAGCAAGGGAAAAACAACAAATAACACACAAGGGAATTCCCATAAGGATAACAGCTGATCTTTCAACAGAAACTCTTCAAGCCAGGAGGGAATGGCAAGACATACTTAAAGCGATGAAAGAAAATAACCTACAGCCCAGATTATTGTACCCAGCAAGGATCTCATTCAAATATGAAGGAGAAATCAAAAGCTTTTCAGACAAGCAAAAGCTGAGAGAATTCAGCACCACCAAACCAGCTCTCCAACAAATACTAAAAGATATTCTCTAGACAGGAAACACAAAAATGATGTATAAATTCGAACCCAAAACAATAAAGTAAATGGCAAAGGGATCATACTTATCAATAATTACCTTAAACATAAATGGGTTGAATGCCCCAACCAAAAGACAAAGACTGGCTGAATGGATACAAAAACAAGACCCCTACATATGCTGTCTACAAGAGACCCACCTCAAAACAGGGGACACATACAGACTGAAAGTGAAGGGCTGGAAAAAGATTTTCCATGCAAATAGGGACCAAAAGAAATTAGGAGTAGCAATACTCATATAGATATAATAGACTTTAAAACAAAGGCTGTGAAAAGAGACAAAGACCATCACTACATAATGATCAAAGGATCAATCCAAGAAGAAGATATAACAATTATAAATATATATATATATATATATATATATATATGCACCCAACACGGGAGCACCGCAATATGTAAGACAAATGCTAACAAGTATGAAAGGAGAAATTAACAATAACACAGTAATAGTGGGAGACTTTAATACCCCACTCCCACCTACGGATAGATAAACTAAACAGAAAATTAACAAGGAAACACAAACTTTAAACAATACAATAGACCAGTTAGACCTAATTAATATCTATAGGACATTTCATCCCAAAACAATGAATTTCACTTTTTTCTCAAGCGCACATGGAACCTTCTCCAGGATAGATCACATCCTGGGCCATAAATCTAGCCTTGGTAAATTCAAAAACATTGAAATCTTTCCAAGCATCTTTTCTGACCACAATGCAGTAAAATTAGATCTCAATTACAGGAGAAAAACTATTTAAAATTCCAACATATGGAGGCTGAACAACACGCTGCTGAATAACCAACAAATCACAGAAGAAATCAAAAAAGAAATAAAAATTTGCATATAAACGAATGAAAATGAGAACACAACAACCCAAAACCTGTGGGACACTGTAAAAGAAGTCCTAAGGGGAAAGTTCATAGCAATACAGGCATATTGTATGCCTGTATTCTCAAGAAACAAGAAAAAAGTCAAATAAATAACCTAACTCTACACCTAAAGCAACTAGAAAAGGAAGAAATGAAGAACCCCAGGGTTAGTAGAAGGAAAGAAATCTTAAAAATTAGGGCAGAAAAAAATGCAAAAAAAAAAAAAGAGAGAGACCATAGCAAAAATCAACAAAGCCAAAAGCTGGTTCTTTGAAAGGATAAATAAAATGGACAGACCATTAGCCAGACTCATCAAGAAACAAAGGGAGAAAAATCAAATCAATAAAATTAGAAATGAAAATGGAGAGATCACCACAGACAACACAGAAATACGAAGGATCATAAGAGACGACTATCAAAAATTATATGCCAATAAAATGGACAACGTGGAAGAAATGGACAAATTCTTAGAAAAGTACAACTTTCCAAAACTGGACCAGGAAGAAATAGAAAATCTTAACAGACCCATCACAAGCACGGAAATTGAAACTGTAATCAAAAATCTTCCAGCAAACAAAAGCCCAGGTCCAGACGGCTTCACAGCTGAATTCTACTAAAAATTTAGAGAAGAGCTAACACCCATCGTACTCAAACTCTTCCAGAAAATTGCAGAGGAAGGTAAACTTCCAAACTCATTCTATGAGGCCACCATCACCCTAATACCAAAACCTGACAAAGATCCCACAAAAAAAAGAAAACTACAGGCCCATATCACTGATGAACATAGATGCAAAAATCCTTAACAAAATTTTAGCAATCAGAATCCAACAACACATGTGGCGGATTCATTTTGATATTTGGCAAAACTAATACAATTATGTAAAGTTTAAAAATAAAATAAAATTTAAAAAAAAAAAAAAAAGATCATACACCATCACCAAGTGGGCTTTATCCCAGGGATGCAAGGATTCTTCAATATCTGCAAATCAATCACTGTAATACACCACATTAACAAATTGAAAAATAAAAACCATATGATTATCTCAATAGATACGGAGAAAACCTTTGACAAAATTCAACATCCATTTATGATAAAAACTCTCCAGAAAGCAGGAATAGAAGGAACATACCACAACATATAAAAGCTATATATGACAAACCCACAGCAAACATTATCCTCAATGGTGAAAAATTGAAAGCATTTCCTCTAAAGTCAGGAACAAGACAAGGGTGCCCACTTTCACCATTACTATTCAACATAGTTTTGGAAGTTTTGGCCATAGCAATCAGAGCAGAAAAAGAAATAAAAGGAATCCAAATTGGAAAAGAAGAAGTAAAACTCTCACTGTTTGCAGATGACATGATCCTCTACATCGAAAACCCTAAAGACTCCACCAGAAAATTACTAGAACTAATCAGTGATTATAGTAAAGTTGCAGGATATAAAATCAACACACAGAAATCCCTTGCATTCCTATACACTAATAATGAGAAAACAGAAAGAGAAATTAAGGAAACAATTCCATTCACCATTGCAACAGAAAGAATAAAATACTTAGGAATATATCTACCTAAAGAAACTAAAGACCTATATATAGAAAACTATAAAACACTGGGGAAAGAAATCAAAGAGGACACTAATAGATGGAGAAATATACCATGTTCATGGATTGGAAAATCAATATAGTGAAAATGAGTATACTACCCAAAGCAATTTATAGATTCAATGCAATCCCTATCAAGCTACCAACGGTATTCTTCACAGAGCTAGAACAAATAATTTCACAATTTGTATGGAAAGACAAAAAACCTCGAATAGCCAAAGGTATCTGGAGAAAGAAGAATGGGACTGGAGGAATCAACCTGCCTAACTTCAGGCTCTACTACAAAGCCACAGTCATCAAGACAGTATGGTACTGGCACAAAGACAGAAATATAGATCAATGGAACAAAATAGAAAGCCCAGAGATAAATCCATGCACATATGGACACCTTATCTTTGACAAAGGAGGCAAGAATATACAATGGATTAAAGATAATCTCTTTAACAAGTGGTGCTGGGAAAACTGGTCAACCACTTGTAAAAGAATGAAACTAGAGCACTTTCTAACACCATACACAAAAATAAACTCAAAATGGATTAAAGATCTAAATGTAAGACCAGAAACTATAACACTCCTAGAGGAGAACATAGGCAAAACACTCTCCAACATACATCACAGCAGGATCCTCTATGACCCACCTCCCAGAATATTGGAAATAAAAGCAAAAATAAACAAATGGGACCTAATTAAATTTAAAAGCTTCTGCACAACAAAGGAAACTATAAGCAAGGTGAAAAGACAGCCTTCAGAATGGGATAAAATAATAGCAAATGAAGCAACGGACAAACAACTAATCTCAAAAATATACAAGCAACTCCTACAGCTCAATTCCAAAAAAATAAATGACCCAATCAAAAAATGGGCCAAAGAACTAAATAGACATTTCTCCAAAGAAGACATACAGATGGCTAACAAACACATGAAAAGATGCTCAACATCATTCATTATCAGAGAAATGCAAATCAAAACCACTATGAGGTACCATTTCACGCCAGTCAGAATGGTTGCCATCCAAAAGTCTACAAGCAATAAATGCTGGAGAGGGTGTGGAGAAAAGGGAACCCTCTTACACTGTTGGTGGGAATGCAAACTAGTACAGCCACTATGGAGAACAGTGTGGAGATTCCTTAAAAAACTGGAAATAGAACTGCCTTATGATCCAGCAATCCCACTACTGGGCATACACACTGAGGAAACCAGAAGGGAAAGAGACACGTGTACCCCAGTGTTCATCATAGCACTGTTTATAATAGCCAGGACATGGAAGCAACCTAGATGTCCATCAGCAGATGAATGGATAAGAAAGCTGTGGTACATATACACAATGGAGTATTACTCAGCCATTAAAAAGAATACATTTGAATCAGTTCTAATGAGGTGGATGAAACTGGAGCCTATTATACACAGTGAAGTAAGCCAGAAAGAAAAACACCAATACAGTATACTAATGCATATATATGGAATTTAGAAAGATGGTAACAATAACCCTGTATATGAGACAGCAAAAAGACACTGATGTATAGAACAGTCTTTTGGACTCTGTGGGAGAGGGAGAGGGTGGGATGATTTGGGAGAATGGCATTGAAATATGTATAATATCATATATGGAACGAGTCGCCAGCCCAGGTTCGATGCACAATACTGGATGCTTGGGGCTGGTGCACTGGGACGACCCAGAGGGATGGTATGGGGAGGGAGGAGGGAGGAGGGTTCAGAATGGGGAACACATGTATACCTGTGGCAGATTCATTTCGATATATGGCAAAACCAATACAATATTGTAAAGTTTAAAAATAAAATAAAATTTTAAAAAATTAAATTAAATTAAAAAAAATTTTTAAAAAAGAGGTGGCAAGAATACACAGAAGAACTGTACAAAAAAGATCTTCACAACCAAGATAATAATGATGGTGTGATCACCCACCTAGAGCCAGACAACCTGGAACGTGAAGTCAAGTGGACCTTAGAAAGCATCACTACAAACAAAGATAGTGGAGGTGATGGAATTCCAGTTGAGCTATTTCAAATCCTGAAAGATGATGCTGAGAAAGTGCTGCACATAATATGCCAGCAAATTTGGAAAACTCAGCAGTGCCCACAGGACCGTAAAAGGTCAATTTTCATTCCAATCCCAAAGAAAGGCAATGCCAAAGAATGCTCAAACTACCACACAATTGCACTCATCTCACACTCTAGTAAAGTAATGCTCAAAATTCTCTAAGCCAGGCTTCAGCAATACGTGAACCGTGAACTTCCAAATGTTCAAGCTGGTTTTTACAAAAGGCAGAGGAACCAGAGATCAAATTGCCAACATCCACTGGATCATCAAAAAAGCAAGAGAATTCCAGAAAAACACCTATTTCTGCCTTATTGACTATGCCAAAGCCTTTGACTGTGTGGATCACAATAAATGGTGGACAATTCTGAAAGAGATGGGAATATCAGACCATCTGACCTACCTCTTGAGAAATCTGTATGCAGGTCAGGAAGCAACAATTAGAACTGGACATGAAACAACAGACTGGTTCCAAATAGGGAAAGAAGTACGTTAAGGCTGTATATTGTCACCCTGCTTATTTAACTTATAAGCAGATTACATCATGAGAAATGCTGGGCTGGAAGAAGCACAAGCTGGAATCAAGATTTCCAGGAGAAATATCAATAACCTCAGATATGCAGATGACACCACCCTTATGGCAGAAAGTGAAGAAGAACTAAAGAGCCTCTTAATGAAAGTGAAAACGGAGAGCGAAAAAGTTGGCTTGAAGCTCAACATTCAGAAAAGTAAGACCATGGCATGCGGTCCCATCACTTCATGGCAAATAAATTGGGAAACAGTGGAAACTGGCTGACTTTATTTTTTTGGGCCCCAAATTCCTGCAGATGGTGACTTCAGTCATGATATTAAAGGACGCTTACTCCTTGGAAGGAAATTTACGACCAACCTAGACAGCATATTAAAAAGCAGAGACATTAGTTTCCCACCAAAGTCCGTCTAGTCAAGGCTATGTTTTTTTCCAGTAGTCATGTATGGATGTTAGAATTGGACTATAAAGAAAGCTGAGCACTGAAGAATTGATGCTTTTGAACTGTGTTGTTGGAGAAGACTCTTGAGAGTCCTTTGGACTGCAAGGAGATCCAATCAGTCCATCCTCAAGGAAATCAGTCCTGAGTACTTATTGGAAGGACTGGTTCTGAAGCTGAAACTCCAATAGTTTGGCCACCTGATGCGAAGATCTGACTCATTTGAAAAGACCCTGATGCTGGCAAAGTTTGAGGGCAGGAGGAGAAGGGATGACAGAGAATGAGATGGTTGGATGGCATCACCAACTCAACAGACATGAGTTTGGGTAAACTCCAGGAGTTGTTGATGGACAGGGAAGCCTGGCCTGCTGCAGTCCAAGGGGTTACAAAGAGTTGGACACGAATGAGTGACTGAACTGAACTGAACTGAACTGAACAAGTTATCTGTAGATAAGGTATGCTCACTCAGTTGTATTCAATTCTGTGCAACCTCATGGATTACAGCCTTCCAGGCTCCTCTGTCCATGGAATTTTCCTGGTAAGAATACTCTAGTGGATTGCCATTTTTTCCTCCAGGGGATCTACCTGACCTAGGGATCGAGCATTCATTCCCTGAATTGGCAGGTGGATTCTTTACCACTGTGCCACCTGGGAAGTGGCACAGTGTTAAAATTGAAAGAAAGTAAATGTGCATCTTCACTGAGAAAAGATTTAGCAAATTGGAGTAAGCCTGTGCTTTGGTGGTTCAGGGGTAAAGAACCCACCTGCCAATGAAGAAAACTCAGGTTCCATCCCTGATTCTGGAAGATCCCCTAAAGTAGGCAATGGCTACCCATTCCAGTATTCTTGCCTGGAAAATCCCATGGACAGGATTCTGGTGGGCTACAATCCATAGGGTTGTGGTGTAGAACACAACTGAGCAACTAAATAACAAAACAATAAAAGAAATCAGAACCAGTTGAGAATCTATGTGAGGATATGACACATTCCTGTTCTTAAGAGTATGTTCCCACCATGTGATTGTGGGTATTACTTTTGACATTTTAAAAATTTGACTGTGTGGGTCTTAGTTGCAGTGTGCAGGATCTTCAGTGAGGCATGTGGGCTCTTATTTAATAGTTTCAGCACGTGGCATCTAGTTGGCTCACCAGGAATTGAACCTGGGCCCCCTGCATTGGGAGTGTGGAGTCTTAACCACTGGACAACCAGGGAAGTCCCTGACATAAGTATTTTCTTTATTTGGGAAAATAATAGTCTGCACTATTAATGGGCTTCCCACGTGGCACAATGGTAAAGAATCCGCCTGCTAATGCAGGAGATGAAAGAGGGGCAGGTTCTGTCCCTGGGTTGAGAAGATCTCTTGGGAAAGGAAATGGCAACCTGCTCCAGTATTCGTGCCTGGAAAATTCCATGGACAGAGGAGTCTGCTGGGCTACAGTCTATGGGGTTGCAAAGAGTTGAACATGACTGAGTGACTGAGCATGAACACACTGTTAGATTAAGAAATAATCTTTCCCAGTCTTGTTCCTTTAAACATCGAAATTGATTTTGGATTTGATGAAAAGTCTATACCACTGTCGAGGGCATGTATGGATTTTGTAACCCAGTATCCATTTTCCTTCTCTTGGTACTGGTATGCTGTCACTCTTAAAAATTGCCCCTTTCCTTTTCTCTAGGCCGTTGTGATTGTGATAGAGCTGACTTCACATTTGATTCCAGGGGTGGGCATGTAGCTCAGGCCTGGCCATTGAAGGACTGCTTTCCTCCTGCTATGGTGATATCATCCAACCAGTGACACTTTGTTTCTCTAGGGGAGGCAGGCTGGCAACGGACAGAGGTGGAGTTGGAGCAAGAAGGCAAATCACAGGGAACAAAATGCTGGGTCCAGCCATGCCTGAGAAGACAGAAACTATCTCTGTACCTTGTAGTTATACAGACCCAGAAATTCTCCCTTTGGCTTAAAAACCAATGTGTTTTGTTCCACTTATTTTTCACTTGCAATAGCAAGCCTTGACTATTAGTGAATTGAAGGATCATAATTGTCTTTCTTACTTAACTAGTGTGGTCTGAAGACTTGGCCCTTCTTTATTACTTCAAGGAAGAAACAGGCCTATTTTCTTATTAAGGGGTTGGCTGCTTGCACATCAACTCATATCATGGTTGAAAAGGAGACAAATAAGTCAAAGGAGAGGAGGGACATGGCAAGGGGCAGCTGGAGGAAGGGGACAATGAAGAGGACCATCCTTTTCCAGACAGGGCACCCAGAATTGACCCAAAAGTGGGCCATGTAATGGATACAGCAAAGCCTGTGCCATCCACAGTTCTTTTAAGAGCTGTATAATATTCCTCACAATGTGTGATCCATAGTTATTTTTGCCAGTCTCTTGTAATTAGGCCTTTAGGCTGTTTGCAATTTTTCAGTATTATAAACAATGCTGAAATGGACATCCAGGTACATTTGTTTTTGTGTAACATATTATCTGGACAAGGAAATGGCAAACCATGCCAGTATTTTTGCCTGAGAAATCCCAAGGACAGAGGAGCCTGGTGGGCTACAGTCCATGAAGCTATAAGAGTCAGACATGGCTGAGTTACCAAACCACTACCACCAACACATTATGTACAATAATTCTGATTTAATAAGGATTGTTGAGTGAAAAAGTAATCTCTTTTTAAAATGTTCTATACATATTACCAAATATGTTTTATACATATCGCCATGCCCTCCAAAAACATTGCATTGATTTGACTACAACAAATTGGGTATGAAAGTGTCCATTTTTGTACTACCTACCCTGAATTTGTCAGCTTGTTGTTTAGTCGCTAAACTATGCCCAACTCTTTTGCAACCCTATGGACTGTAGCCCACCAGGCTCCTCTGTCTGTGTCCGTGGAGTTTTCCAGGCCAGAATAATGGAGTGAGTTGCCATTTCCTTTTTTAGAGGATCTTCCCGAACCAGGGATCAAACTCACATCTACTGCTTGGCAGGCAGATTCTTTATTTTACCACTGAGCCACCTGGGAAGCCCATTTGTCAGCTTAGCATGGCATAATAAAATAATAATAAAATACCCCAGACTAGGTTGTTTAAGGGCTTTCCTGGTACCTCAGCTGGTAAAGAATCCACTGGCAATGCAGGAGACCCCAGTTCCATTCCTGGGTTGGGAAGATTCCCTTGAGAAGGGATAGGCTACCTACTCCAGTATTCTTGGGCTTCCCTGGTGGCTCAGATGGTAAAGAATCCGCCTGAAATGCAGGGGACCTGGGTTCCATCCCTGGGTTGGAGAGATCCCCTGAAGGAGGGCATGGGAACCCACTTCAATATTCTTGCCTGCAGAATACCTGTGGACAGAGGAACCTGGCAGATTACAGTCCATGGGGTCGCAAAGAGTCGGACAGGATTGTGAGAGTAACCACAGCACGTTAGGAACAATGTTTGTGAATAAATTTGCCAATTTAGATGAAAATAACAAATTCCTTGAATGACACAAATTCCCAAAACTAACTCAAGAAGAAATTGGGAAACCTTAATATCCCTATATCTATCAAATATATGGAACAGAAAACTCCAGGCCCATGTGACTTAACTAGTGAAATATTTAAATTTAACTAATGAAATATTTTGGAGAAAGCGATGGCACCCCACTCCAGTACTCTTGCCTAGAATATCCCATGGACGGAGGAGCCTGGTAGGCTGCAGTCCATGGGGTTGCGAAGAGTCGGACACTACTGAGCGACTTCAGTTTCACTTTTCACTTTCATGCATTGGAGAAGGGAATGGCAACCCACTCCAGTGTTCTTGCCTGGAGAATCCCAGGGACTAGGGAGCCTGGTGGGCTGCCATCTATGGGGTCGCACAGAGTCGGACATGACTGAAGCGACTTAGCAGCAATGAAATATTTAAAGGAGGAATATCACCAATCCTACACAAATTCTGTCAGAAAGTAGAGGAGGGGAAACACTTCTCAAACCATTTATGAGGCCAATCTTACAAAATACCAAAACCATATGAAGATATTGCAAGAAAAGAAAACCATCGACCAATATCCTTCATTAAGTTAAGCACAAAAAATGAAATGTTAGCAAATTCAATCCAGCAATATATAAAGCATTATGACCAAATGAGATCTATCCCAATAATGAAAGATTGGTTATGGATTAAACAACCAGTGTTACCCATCATATTAAGAAAACACAGGAGAAAAACTATATGATTATTTCAATAGATGCCAAAAAAGCATTTGACAATATTCAACAACGACTATGATAAAAACTGTCGGAAAACTAGGACTACAAACAGACTTTCTTAATCTGATCAAGGTAAACTACAAAACTCCTACAGCTAACATGATAATGCAGGAAAATCTAATCCCTCCACTGGGGGTGGGGGAAGGCTGCTGGCCTGGGATTTGGAGGGCCACCTAGAGGTCTATCCAGCCAGGGGGTGGGCGTCAAGTGGCTGGACTGAAGTGCCTGCCCCCTCCTCGGGCAGTGGCCCTGATCCAGTCACCTACTGTGGCACCTGGCATATGCACCCCACGCCCAAGCAGTGCTGCCCCAGCCCCGTGGTCACCCCCCGCTATACCTTGTTTGTTTACTTGACCCCCTCCCATACACAAAATTAGACCAGCACTCAGCAGGCCAGCAAACACAGGGTCACCTCCCAGTTGAGGGCCCCTGGCACCTCCAGCCACAAGACTTTATTCCTGGGGAGGGAAAGCCCATGAGAGTTGTGCCAGCAGAAGGCCAAGAGACTGGGGGTGTCTTGGGGGACACTGCCCTTCCTGTAGCCCTTTAATCCAGCCAGTACTACCACTGCTTCTGGGGGGCCTGATTTAAGTCCCCAGCCTAGAGTCCCTGCAGTCTGTGTGCCTGGAGCCCCAGGCATCCCAGCCCCATGCCATCCCCAGTGAGTGCAACAGCAGTCCCTGCTTCCCTACCCAGGTGGGCAGGCACAGCCCTCTTTGCATCCCTAGTCTCAGGACTCCAGAGTTGGGTCGACCCACTCCAATGTGAAGCCACCTGTGCAAGCACACACACACAGATACCCATGTGCATTCATCTGACCTCTGCTCTCTCTTTCATGCACACACACGCCCATGTACATGCACCTGACCACACATTCCCTACTGCACTCACATGCATGCCCATGTGCAAGCACGTGAGCATGTGCTCACTCTGCCTCTCTCTCAGACACACACAGACAGGCCTATGTACATGTACCTGTGAATGTGCTCTCTCACACACACACACATGCCTATGTGCATACACCTGTGCACACGCTCTCTCTCTTAAACACACACGCATGCACACACCTATGCACATGCAGCTGTGCAGGCACTCTCTCACACACACACACGCCCATGAGAGGCACCTGTGCACAGGCACTCTCTCTTGGCACACACACAGACATGCATGCTCACACACCCATGTGCATGCATCTGACCACACGCTTCTCCTACCCACCTATACATGCCCATGTGCAAACACCTACACAAATAGACACGTGCACACACCTATGTGCATGAATGTGTGCACGTGCTCTCTCTCACAAACACACCCATTCACACGCCCATGTGCATGCACCTGCCCAAGTGTTCACGCACACAGATGCACTTACACACACGTGACCTATATATGTGGGACACCAGAGGGAGAGACTGGCCCTGACCCAGGGGTGCCCGACTCCCTTCCAGAAGTCAATGACAAGGACCCGCACTCAGCAGGATGGTCACCTGTGAGCGATGTCAGATTGGCAGCAGTGCAGTCTTGAAAGTGCACAGGGACCGGGGCTCACTTGGGGTTTGCAGGCTTGGACTGGAAACACTCACGTGCCCTGAGGAGTGGGGCAGTCTGAGCATGCGCACTGAGGAACTGCCCCCCACACCAAAGGGTGGAGCGCCACCCAGAGGCCTCATGGCTGAGCCATTTACCAGGTTTCTATGTCCGAGGCAGGGCTGATTTAGAGGGACCAGACCACGTGGGTGTGTGTCTGCCCATGCGCATTGGGGCTACATGGTTCGTGAACGAGTGAAACGTCAGCAGGGTGCCCATTGTTGGTGGGAACCAATCGTGAGGCAGGACCAAGGTGCGTGTGCGCAGCCGCTCTCCCGATGCTGAGCTGCAGATCTGACTACAGGGCTGGTATCTCTAGGGACGGTTCAGTCTTTCCCACCGCGGAGGGAGGGGAGAGCGGTTCAAGATGGAGTCTGAGGCACACAGTGGAGGAGTCACAAGGGCAGCCAATGAAGAAGCAGGTGCTGTGGCCTTTGCAGCGGGCACAGCATATGGCGGCCATGGTGATTCTGGGTGGTGCTGGTGGCCGGGATGGCCCTCGTGACCTAGCTGGCCCTGGTGATGCCGTCAGTCCTGGAGTCCCTAGTGACTCTGGTGACCTGGCCAATTTCAGAGGCCCCAGCACTGTAGGAGAGTCAGGTGGCACAACCAGTACCATTCCACAGATCCCGGGGGCACCCCAAGCACCAGGGCCTGGTGGAGACACTGCACCCAGAGCCGGAGTTCTGAGTAACCCGAGCCCTCCAGTCGCATCCTATTCCAGGAGCCCCAGTGGGGCCTGGTGGCCACGGGGGTAGGAGTGTGGGCTAGGGGTGGTTTGGAGGGTTGCAGGTGGTCGGGACTAAACTGTAGGAGAAGGGTACTCTGGGGGGTTGCAGGGTATGGGTCAGGGGTGGTCTGGCTGCCAGGGGAAGGTAGCGAAGAAAAGCAACCTGAAGGGATCCAGAGGGTCAGGCAGTGATATCCAGGGTGTCCAGTGGGGGCCTTGTTGGAGAAGGCAGGTCTCCGTGAGCAGGGAGCCTGACATACAGGCTAAATGACTAGTGTGGATGATGGTGAGGAAAAGCAATCTGAAGGGATCCAGAGGGCTGGGCAGTGATATCCAGGGTGTCCTCAGGGTATAGGCTGGGAAGTCCGGACAGCCTAGGCAGCGTCCTTGTGGGAGAAGGCGGGTCTCACTGTGCAGGGAGCCTGACGTACAGGCAAAATGAGAAATGCAGATGGTGCCTTAGCCATATCTCCACCAGCAGCCTCACCGTGACTTTTCTCATTGCTCGCAGAGGCAGAGATTGTCCGCCTCTTCCTGTCTCGAAGTACTCTACTGCGAGGGCAGATTCGGAAGGAGCTCAATGTTAATGGACACTTGTTGGTTCTGTCAGTTCTAAAGGGGGCCGGGGTGGGGGAGAGGTGGTGGATGGTGACCAGTTTCAGCTCAGGAAGAGCCATAATGGAGGGTTAAGCCTAGAGGAAAAATGTGGTGCTCTGGGCTTGTTGGTATGCGGGGACAGAGGGAGGACATACTCCTCATCTTCCTTCTTGGTGGGAACTTGAATTTCATTTTCCCTCCCTTTTAACCAATTGACTGCTGAAGACCTTGGCCTGCTCCAGAGGTCCATCAGCTTTTGTCTGGGGCAGCTTTCCCTGGTGATCTGGACCTTGAAGCATGTGGTGCCCCCCCTTTTTGCTAAGTCTCAGCACAGAAGAAGGGCTTAAGGCTCGCCTATGTGCCCTAGCTTCAAGTGTCCTTCCCCAGGGCATTGCTTTCTGCAGTAGTTTAATCAGGCTCCACGTTGTGCCTGTGGTGTTGCTTGGGGGCTCAGGGTTCACATAGCTTGTTTGGTGATTGTTAACTGCAGAAAATAAAACTGAGCTACTTTGCTGTCTCTGACTTTACTTTTACCTTCTGCACTTCCTCATACTGCATATGTCTTCTGGTCGGAGGGGAGGTTCTGAAATCCAGATATTCAAGGAGGACAACATAAGTGAAGACAATGTAAGAACTGGGAGAATAAGAAAGTTGTGTACTGCCATTCAGTATTGATTTTGGAATATTTTCTCACATTTGTAGTTCTATATAAACTACCAGAATGTTGTTGTTGTTCAGTCTCTTAAGTTGTGTTCAGTCAACTCATTGAGACCCCATAGACTGTAGCACACCAGGCTCTGTGTCCCCACTATCTCCTGGAATTTGCTCATATTCATGTCCATTGAGTTGGTGGAGCTATCTAACCATCTCATCTTCTGTGGTCCCCTTCTCCTTTTGCCTTCAATCTTTTGCAGCACTGGGTCTTTTCCAGTGAGTCAGCTTTTCACATCTGCTGGCCAAAATGTTGATGCTTCGGCTTCAGCATCAGTCCTTCCAATGAATATTCAGGACCGATTTCCTTTAGAATGGACTGGTTTGATGTCCTTGCAGTCCAAGGCACTCTCAAGAGTATCCTTGCATCCTGAAACCTTGCTAAACTCACTAATAATTAATTGTAATAGCTCTTTTGTAGATCCCATTGAACTTCCTACTTAGACAATCATTTTGTCTGTAAATAAATGCACATTTATTTCTTCCTTTCCAATTGATCCATTTTAACTGAGTTCTATTAAAATGAAATCTCCAACACTTTGGTGACCTGATACAAAGAGCCAGCTCATTGGCAAAGACCCTGATGCTGGGGCAGATTGAAGGCAGGAGGAGAAGGGGACCACAGAAGATGAGATGGTTGGATGGCATGACAACTCAATGGACATGAGTTTGAGCAAGTTCTGGGACTTGGTGAAGGACGGGGAAGCCTGGCCTGCTGCAGTCCATGGGGTTGCAAATAGACATGACTGAGCATCTGAATGACATCAACACACTGATTTCTGTTATAATGCATTGGATTTTCCTGCTTCTTAGCTTCCTGGTAATTTTAGATTGGATGAGAAGCAATATCCAATTTCCTTTGCATGCTTGATATTTTTCTATTCTTAAACTTATTTTGGGGCTTTATTCTGGAATCCTGTTAAGTTGCTTGGAATCAGTTTGTTTCTTTTGGGTCTTACTTTTTAAGATTGTCTCTGCAGGATCAGCAGAGAACTTCATGTAGGATGAACTTAATTAACTGAAATCTTTAATGTCTGAGAAGGCTATAGCTGGAAACAGGGACTCTTTTTTAAAGTTTCGTTTGTGAAAATTCTTTATTTTTGGCTGTGCTGCCTCTTGTTTACTGTGTGCAGGTTTTCTGTACTTGAAGGCAGTGATGGCTACTCTCTAATTCTTGTTCTCAGGCTTCTCATTGCAGAGGCTTCTCTTGTCCAGAAGCAGGGACTCTAGATAGTGGTGAGCTCAGTTGTTTTGGCACACGAGCTTAGTTGCCCTGGGCGTATGGGATCTTCCAAGCCCAGGGATCGAACCCATGTGCCCTGGATTGGCAGGCAGACTCTTTACCACTGGACCAACCAGGGAAGCCAAAACAAGGACCCTTATACAGTATCAGAGTGGTAGTAAAATCTATCTGGACATTTGATTAGCACTTTCTATTAAATTTTAAGGTGTACATATCCGTTGACCCACTTTTGGGATCTATCATAGGAAAATTGTTGTATATGTGCACAAAACAGAATTGACCACAGTATTAACACAGTGTGACCGCATCTTAACTAATCACATCTGCAAAACCCTATTTCCAAATCAAGTCACATCCACAGGCTCCAGGGGTTAGGCCTTCAACATCTTTTTCGGGGGGACACAATCCAACCCACAGCCACCCTCCACCACCTCCCACTTCACTGTGAGCACAAGCCCTCAGCATGGGCCCTGAGGCCTCCACATCCAGTCCCTGCCAGCTCTCAGCCCCCTGTCCTGCTGCTCTCCTCTTCACCCACTCTGCTCCAACCACACTGGTCTCCTCACGCTCCCAAACCTCCCTCAAGTCCTCACTCAGTCTCTGTTTCACAACGAAGCTGACCCTGACCACCTGGTTAAAAATGGAAAACCTCTCTTCCAAGCACTCCCTCTCTTTTTCTTGCTGCACTTCCTACCAGAGTTCTCACCATCTTCCCATAGGTTACATAGTGTAGTTGTTTTTTGTTTCTTTTGTTTTCACACTTTTTAAAATTTTATTTTTTTTCTTAAACGATAATTGCTTTATATAATGCTTTTGTTTTCTATTGAACCTCAACATGAATCAGCCATATGTATACATATATCCCCTCCCTTTGGAACTTCCCTCCCATCTCCCTCCACATCCCACCCCTCTAGGTTGATACAGAGCCCCTGTCTGAGTTTCCTGAGCCATACAGCAAATTCCCATTGGCTATCTATTTTACATACAGTAATGTAAGTTGCCATGTTACTCTTTCCATACATCTCACCCTCTCCTCTCCTCTCTCCATGTCCACAACTCTATTCTCTATATCCATTTCTCCATTGCTGCCCTGGAAGTAAACTCTTCAGTACCATTTTTCTAGATTCCGTATATATACATTTGAATATGATATTTCTCTTTCTTTTTATGACTTACTTCACTCTGTATAATAGGTTCTAGGTTCATCCACCAAATTAGAAGACTCAAAGGCATTCCTTTTAACGACTGGGTAATATTCCATTGTGTATATTTACCACAATTTCGTTATCCATTCATCTGTTGATGGACATCTAGGTTCCTTCCACGTTCTAGCTATTGTAAATGGTGCTGCAATGAATAATGGGGTACATGTGTCTTTTTCAATTTTTGTTTCTTCAGGGTATATGCCTAGGAGTGGGATTTCTGGGTCACATGATGGTTTTAGTCCCAGTTTTAAAAGAAATCTCCATACCATCTTCCACAGTAGCTGTATCATTTCACATTCCCACCAACAGTGCAAGAGCATTCTGTTTTCTCCACACCCTCTTCAGCATTTATTGTCTGTAAACTTTTTGATGATGGCCATTCTGACTGGTGTGAGGTGATATCTCATTGTAGTGTTGATTTGCATTTCTCTGATGCTTCCTAAGGCCCACTTGACTTCACATTCCATCAGTACATAAGAAAGAGGCTTCCAAATTATTTGGGGGGAGCATACCATCTTGAACAGAAGAATAGTAGGCTCCACTTAAAGGTGTGTCATGGGTAAAACTGTGCCCCCTAAAAGTAACGACATCTTGACCCCTGGTACCTTTCAAGGTGATCTTGTTCAGAAACAGGGTCACGGCAGGTGTAAGTAAGATGCACATTAAGATGGGGTCGCACTGGAGGAGGGTGGGGGCCCCAATCCGACATGACTGTCACCTCCTAAGGAGAAGTAAAGAGACACAGAGACAGAGCAGGACAGCGCCCTCTGGGGGCAAAAGCAGAGCCTGGAGTGATGCGTCTACAAGCTGAGGAACAGCAAGGATGGCCCACCAAAAGCTGAAAGAGACACCTCAGCTTCAGACTTTCAGCGCCTAGAACTGGAACAATAAATCTCTGCAGTTTAAAGCTATGTGGTTTGTTGTCTTCTGTTATGGCAGCTGCAGGAACCTGCACAAGGTCATGACTGTACAGGGTCTTGACCTCCAGGGAGCCAGCTCCTCACCAGGAAGATGATATAGGAGAGAGTCAGCCAAATTCTGCCCTGAAACTCAATGGGGTGACCTTCCAAGCCAGACCAGACCAGGAAGGGGTTGCGCTCTGGCCTCAGCCCTAAGAACAAGCTGGGTTGGACCCAGCAACCCCCTCCCTGGTGCTCACACATGCACACACATGCTCACACGCACGCACGCATGCGCGCACACACACACACACACACACACACACATGATGCTGAGTCTGCCAGGCTGCATCCTCAGACCCCGACCTGCAGTGTTCCAGCCTCCACTAGGCCAATCAGGTTGGCTGCCTCTGCTTCCACCCAACATGCTGGGGACCCACTCTGCCTGGGACCCTTGCTGAACCCCAGTCAGATTCAGGTACATATTTTGGTTGAACAAATATTTAATATGTGCCAGACACTGTTCTGAGCACTTTCCAGGTAATAGCTCATTTACTCCTCCTGACAGCCTTCACGGTACCTCATAAATTGCTCCTCTTCAGATTTTTTTTAAATTTATTTATTTTGGTTGGAGGCTAATTACTTTACAATGTTGTAGTGGTTTTGCATACGTTGATATGAATCAGCCATGGGGTTACACGTGTTCCCCATCCTGAACTTCCCTCACACTTCCCTCCCCATCCCATCCCTCTGGGTCATCCCAGTGCACCAGTTCTGAGCACCTGTCTCATGCATCGAACCTGGACTGGTGATCTGTTTCACATATGATAATATACATGTTTCAATGCTATTCTCTCAGATCATCCCACCCTCGACTTCTCCCAGAGTCCAAAGGATTGTTCTATAGATCTGTGTCTCTTTTTCTTTCTCTCATATAGGGTTATTGTTACCATCTTTCTAAATTCCATATATATGCATTAGTATACTGTATTGGAGTTTTTCTTTCTGGCTTACTTCACTCTGCATAATAGGCTCCAGTTTCATCCACCTCATTAGAACTGATTCAAATGTATTCTTTTTAATGGCTGAATAATATTCCATTGTGTATATGTATTGCAGCTTTCTTATCCATTCATCTGCTGATGGACATCTAGGTTGCTTCCACATCCTGGCTATTATAAAGAGTGCTGCAATGAACACTGGGGTACACATGTCTCTTTCAATTCGGGTTTCCTCGGTGTGTATACCTAGCAGTGGGATTTCTGGGTCGTACTGGAAGGAAAGTTATGACCAACCTAGATAGCATATTCAAAAGCAGAGATATTACTTTGCCAACAAAGGTCTGTCTAGTCAAGGCTATGGTTTTTCCAGTGGTCATGTATGGATGTGAGAGTTGGACTGGGAAGAAAGCTGAGCGCCAAAGAATTGATGCTTTTGAACTGTGGTGTTGGAGAAGACTCTTGAGAGTCCCTTGGACTGCAAGGAGACCCAACCAGTCCATCCTAAAGGAGATCAATCCTGGGTGTTCATTGGAGGGACTGATGCTGAAGCTGAAACTCCGATATTGTGGCCACCTCATGCAAAGAGTTGACTCATTGGAAAAGACCCTGATGCTGGGAGGGATTGGGGGCAAGAGGAGAAGGGGATGACAGAGGATGGGATGGCTGGATGGCATCACTGACTCAATGGGCATGAGTTTGAGTGAACTCCGGGAGTTGGTGATGGACAGGGAGGCCTGGCATGCTGCGATTCACGGGGTTGCAAAGAGTCAGACATGACTGAGGGACTGAACTGAACTGAACTGAGAGGACTTAAAAAAAATAAAAAAAAATAAAAAAAAAATTTTTAATGATAATAGTAAAAATATATCTAGGAATTTCTCTGGAGCTGTTGTGGGCAGTGTGGGGTCAGTTTGGTTTCAGATAGTTCCTTGTTCCAGCTTATATTTCTCGAGATCTATAGGCCCCTTCCAATGTAGTCGGTGTTAACAAAGGGATTTTAATCTGTTGCACCTGTCACTTCCAAAGTGGTTCCCTCTGTTTATTTGGCTTCTTTTGTTTGCAGGTCTCTTCAGTGTCTAATTTCCGCCCTGACACAAGGGGGCAGAGGTGGTCCGTTTTTTAGGTTCACTTGTTCAGTCGTGCTGTGGGGAGGGAGGAACACTGCAAACAAATATCACTGGTGTGTGGGGAGTACTCACAGTGTCTCGGCCACACTGGGTTTGCCCCTGCTCACGGCGTTTGTGCTTTCCCAGTCTACACTGCTCAGGCTTTAGGTTGCTCTGCAGGGAGTGGACCCTGAGTTGCATGCACTTCTCAGATCTAAGCCACTCAGGTTCAGGGTCTCGGGTACTCCACAAAGGCACAGAATTGGTTGGGCCTTCCTTTTATGCCGTTCCCTGGTCCAAGCAGCTCAGGCGACCAGGTGCATGGCGAGCACACTCTCTTCAGGTGCATTGTGTCTTATCACCTCCCTGGTCCCAGCTGCTTGGTTTCCAGGCACGCCCATCTCCAATGTGCCATGTGTCTCTTCTGGGGAGCTGATCTCTGGCTGCGACCCTCCCAACAGATGTCAACCATCCAGAATCTCAGGAAGTCTTTGGTTAGAAACTGGAAGCCTGTTCACAGTTTGGTAGGGGATGCCCTCTCTGGGGCTGAGTTTGCCCGTTTCCGGCTCTGGCTGGCACCTGCCTGCCCCTTGAGTCTGGCGGGGAATGGGCCGGTCCACAGCCGGCTAGCTCTTCTCTGGTATTGCTCAGTCCTTGGTTCTGTGAGTGGGCCAGCAGTGCCTTAGTTTAGGGCTTTTCGCAGGATAATTCTCTCTCTCTCTGGCTATCCCACAGTTTAGGTTGCTATCTCATGTTAGCGCCCTCAGATTGCCTTCAGGGCATTCAGGCCTGGTCCTTACCCTAAGCAATGTTGCCCACTCCTCTCCGTTCAGCCCCCATGTGCTGGTGGCGGATGCGAGCATCTGGGGAACTTCTCTGCTGGGAGTTGCCTTTAGGCACATAATTTGTGGGTTTTATTTATTTATTTTTCCTTCCAGTTATGTTGCCCTCCAAGATTTGATAACTTCCCCCAGACCCACTGGTTAGAGGGTTTCCTGGTGTTTGGAAACTTCTCCCCTATTAAGACTCCCTTCCTGGAACGGATCTCCATCCCTAACTCGTTTGTCTCTCTTTTTATCTTTTATATTTTCTCCTACCTCCTTCTGAAGACAATGGGCTGCTTTTCTGGGTGCCTGATGTCCTCTGCCAGCATTCAGAAGTTGTTTTGTGGAGTTTGCTCAACATTCAAATGTTTTTTTCGATGAATTTGTGGGGGATAAAGTGGTATCCCTGTCCTATTCCTCTGCCATCTTAGGACCACCTCTCCTCTTCAGATTTAACCACCTGCAATAACAGGCTGAGAAATTCCACCCACCCTCTGGGCCTGGCATGTCACTGCAGAGCTTGCCCCGTGTGGTCTTTGACCAGGAGAGTCCCGAGCAATCAGGGCAGGGACCCAACACCCTGAAGTGTTCTTGATTCTCGGACGGCTGTCCTCCTGACCTGGGGTCCTCTCTCATCCTGTGGTCCCGAGGCCCCATCGGGCCTCACGTGGGTATGCTCATGATTTGGCACGGAACCTCCACCAGTCCTTCCCAGGCCCGGGGATCAAGTAAGTGTGCGCTTAGTGCTGTCATCTCTAATTATACAGCACTCAGCCTCACCACATACTTCACTTATCTTTGCTTTTTTTAGATACTCATTAAGCCTCATGTTACAGCCTAGAAACTGAAGGCTGAGAGACATTAATTTGATTGAATGAAGACTGAGGACTCAATACATCCTAAAGCCTATGCCAGAGCACGGTAGAGACCAAGCTCAAATGTCTGAAATGTGGTAAATAAAATATGACCATCACCCTTACCCCTCATGCAAGTGAGCAGAGACCTCAGGACTGGAGGGGCTGGATACACAGAAAGTCTCCTTCTTTGGGGGGAAATTAAAGAAGGCTGTCAGGGAGGTGGAATGCTAGCTGTTCCCCAGTATCCCATCCCTTCTTTTAGGAAAAGAGGTGATGCATCAAAGCTGGGCACACGGCCTTCAAGAAGACAACCCCTTCTCAGCCTCCCTGGACTCAGGGGTGATGGGAGAACTCTTGTTCATGGGCCAAGACAGAAGATATCAATAACTCTGCGCATGTTAGGTTGCTTCAGTCATGTCCAACTCTTTGCAACCCTCTGGACCAGAGCCCACTGGGATCCTCTGTCCATGAGATTTCCCAGGCAAGAATACTGTTGTGGGTTTCCCTGCCCTGCTTCAGGAGATCTTTCCTACCCAGGAGTTGAAATCACGTCTCTGCATTGGCAGGTGGGTTCTTTGGCACTGATGGCACCTGGTTTGGCCACCTCCTTCCTGTCCTGCTGGCTGGAGACACAAGGTGACACCATGGACCACACAGGTGACAAACACCACAGAGTGGACCTGGGAGGTCCACTTAAGTCACAAAGTTCTTGAGGACAATGTCATTCAAGCCCACTGGGTCTGAACTGTAGGTCAACATCACTCACAAGAATAAGACAAAGCCACAAACCACTTTGGGTGTCTGCAAAGGACCCACACCCAGAAAAGGACAGTCCCCCATCTGTCTTCTGACAGCACTTTAAGAGGAAAGAGAGACATTTACTTTTATATGTGAGCAGAGGCTAGACCTGCCATCCCCCAGGAGCCAGCTCTGCACCAGGCGTGCATGCCAGGTGGCAAGGATCCACAGGGGTGATGAAGGGTCATGTGGACATGGAAGGGTGTGGGCAGAGGACAGCAGGGAGGGTCCCCGTGGGTACCCAGAGGCCAAGAACTGAGGCAGTCCTGCCGCCTCCCTGATGTCATAGCCAGTCTTCCCCAGGTCGACAGGCCACAGGGGACTGAGTCTGGCTGAAAAGAAACCCCAAGGCAGACATGAGACATGACCCAAGGGACCTGAAGACATGAAGTGGAAGGGAAATGAGAGCCTTCAGCATGCTCGGCAAACCTGCTGCTCTGTCCTCCCAGGACTCCTCCACAGCACAGGTTCCTGCAGAGCTGGTTCTGGCAGCCTCATCCTCCAGGGTAGGGGGCGAGACTCACTCTTATTAGTATCAGAGGCATGAGGCAAAAGTGAAAATGAATGTTGTTCAGTCGTGTCCAGCTCTTTTGTGACCCCATGGACTATACAGGCCATGGAATTCTCCAGGCCAGAATACTGGAATGGGTAGCCTTTCCCTTCTCCAGGGGATCTTCCCAACCCAGGGGTTGAACCCAGGTCTCCCACATTGCAGGTGGATTCTTTAGCAGCTGAGTCACCAGGGAAGCCCAAGGATGCTGGAGTGGGTAGACTATCCTTTCTCCAGCAGATCTTCCTGATCCAGGAATCAAACCAGGGTCTCCGGCATTGTAGGCAGGTTCTTTACCAACTGAGCTATCAGGGAAGCCTCGACTCTAAACCCGACCAGGCACACACACATCTAACAGCTGTGCAGCTCACCTCATCTCTGCATTTCTGAAAGGCCAGGGGTCACAGACAGCCCCATGCCAGGCCAGCAAGACTAAGAATCCTTGTCCTCCTGCTTTCAACCCAGTCATCTGCCATTTCTACACAGCATTGACTTCCAGGTGTCTGAGGCTACAGCTCAGCATTGGGGTGGGCCAGCCATACCATGGACTCCCTGGGAATGTGGTATTTCAGGGGCAGCTTCTGTTTTCTTACAGACACAATGTGATGTCACAGATGGCTTCCAAAGGCAGAAGATCAGATATTCCTGAAAGCAGAACTGCCACAGAAGCTGTTTGACCATTGCTTAAAGCAGGAGGCTCAGAGGAGGCCTTCTGCATCTGTGAGTTTCAAAGCTCCCAGCTCATGGTCCTATGACGGCTCGAGAACAGGAACCGCACTTTCTGATACAGACCCCTGGGGAAGCACTTTAGAACAGTGCCAACAATCCGGATCCAAGTTCAGTTTTAAAGTAGGGGGTCCTTGCCGGGACACAAACGAATGAGGAAGGCAGAAGATGCTGCTAAGAGCTGGACGTCCAGAGGTCTGTGGGAGGTGGCAAGCAGGGCCAGCCAGTCTCTGGTCTCTGCACTGTCCTGTGCCTGGCCCTGGGTCAGAGCCTTGTCTCCTATGGCCTCCTACCCCCACATGCTGGGCAAGAGGGCAGCTGCTCCTGGACAGAGGTCCCACACCCTCGAGCCATGGGCCTCATTTGTAGGAGAAAACCCAACCCGATTCCCACTCCTCATCCCTCCCTTGCTCTGCATCCCCACTGATGAGACGTAAAGACACAAGTGGGTCCTTGTCAGGAAGATCGCTGAGTAATGATAAAACACACACCAAGACAAGGGAGCCCTGAGCTGGAGGCTGTGCTTTCTGGGGGAGGGGGGCGGAGGCAGTGGCTGGAGAACTCGCAGGAAGATGAGCCCAGGGGTGATGTAGGCCAGAGGAAGAGAGGATCCCAGAGTCCCTCCTCAGGCCCAGTCTTACGTTCAGTATCAGAGTCTTTATTTCCAAAGGGGGTCCCCCAAATCATGTAAATGTTGGGCCCCACAAAGCCCCATAAAAATTAAGACATGTCCTAGTAGGAAGAAAAGTGACTTTTGGAGAAAAACCTACACAAAAATAGCATCACCCAGGAAAACAGTTTCCACCTGCTACTCCACAGGCCACGAGCTACCTCGGGGAGACCTTGACCTTCTCCTCCTCACTTGTGAAACCAGGGGTGCTGACATCACTTTTTCTCGACCTTTTTGTATACAAGCACCCCTTCTTAAAGGAAAACACTGCGGACACCAATTTTAATTCAGCTTGAAATAATCCACGAGTTTTGGCACAGTAAAGATCTGCCTGCAATGCGGGAGACCAGGGTTCGATCCCAGGGTTGAGAAGATGCACTGGAGGAGGGAATGGCAACCCACTCCAGTATTCTGGCCTGTAGAATCCCATGGACAGAGGAGCCTGGTGGGCTACAGTTGGACACGACTGAGTGGCTAACACAACTTCTAAAATAATTCGTGTTTCATTCATCACAACAGCATCTGCCCAGACTGCACCAACATTTAAGTGTACATTAACACATCATTTGTTTGGTGCCACATATGACGACTCGTGGGCATGGGTTCACAGATGCCTTGACGTTGCACCACAGCTTGTTCCCACTCCCTAAGTTAGAGGTGGACCAGCTTGCTTTGAGCAAGTTCTAGAATGTCCACCACCAGAGCCAACACCATCCTGTTTCCTGAGTTCCTGGCAAAGTATCCGCCAGCTGTGAGCAGAGGGTTGACAAGGCTGCATCCACCAGAAAATGGGGAGTTTGGACCAGCCTGGCCGCAGTGGGCACACTCAGAAGGTGGCAGGAGGCAGAGAGCACAGCAGGTGCCAGAGAGGACACACATTCAGGTCCTTCTTCCTGGGCTCCTGGCGTCTCTGACCATCTCCTGACCTTCCCACTGACCCACCTGCAGAGGACCTGGAGGACCTGAAGGTGGCCTTCGAATGACACACAGCCTCTGGTGAGCTCCACAGCTCTCAAAATGCTGGTGTCAGCGAGTGGGGTTACAGGTCCTTGTTCAAGGTCGACGTTCCTGCCTATGTGCCCAGGACCTTCCCCCGGAGACCACCCTGAGCAATAGCTACTCAGGTGCTGGGGTGCATGCTCTGGGGGCAGAAGAGGCTTGGGAAGTTGGCTTCTGCCTTGAGGATCTCACACAAGAGGGGAAACCATACCACAGAGCTAGGCCCTAAGAAGAGCATGTCTGTAGGAAGCACTGAGAGAGATGACATGACATCGTCTCTGATACCTTTCCATCTCCTTCTGCTCCATCTCTCCCCCACCTATGGTTCTGGATGGTGTCTGAGCCACTGTTCAGGCTTCCCAGGTGGCACCAGTGGTAAAGAACCTGCCTGCTGATGCTGGAGACACAAGAGATGAGAGTTTGATCCCTGGGTTGGGAAGATCCCCTGGAGGAGTAAATGGCAACCCACCCCAGTATTCTTGCCTGGAAAATCCTATAGACAGAGGAGCCTGGTGGGCTACAGTCTATGGGGTTGCAAAGAGTCGGACATTTTGGACACTGTCTGAGCCACTGAAGGTGAAATGAATGAACTGGACCAGTGGGGACTTCGGCAGATCTCAGACCTCCACCCACTCCATGCTACTCCACCTGCCAGGCAGGCAGGCAGGCAGCCCAGCAGACAGTCTGCCATCTGTGCACAGGCACTGACCAGAAATGGTTTTAAATTCAGCTCCTAAAACTATTCCATTTAAAAGAGAATGTTCCACCATAATACTCTTTGATATTAACTTTATAATCTATAATAGTGATTGGGTGAGGTAGAATGTTATCACCCAACTCTACGATGATTTTTAATTCTCTAAGACAGTTTTAATTTTCTTCCTGATATTTTGCTAAAGCTGATCATTTTGTTAATAATATTCACAAGGAAATAAAAATGATTGAGATTCTGAAATTGTAATTTTAATTAGACAGTGACTTAACTACCAACCACTACAACCAAAACTGTTTGTATTTATGAAGGGTTTCTTAAAAGTGCTGACTCTATTGTGTTCTCTTCTGAAAGTTAGAATTTTTCATCACAAAGCAAAAGTATTGCCTTAAAATTATATGTAACATTTCTTCTATATACTGCCTTTAGCTTTAAAATTAGATGACAGGAATGTTTTCTTGTAGGATGCACTGCACAATAGCTCATTATAATACATATTTTCAAAGAAAATCCTAACAGAGCAAGTCACCTTAACCAGTCTGAAGTAGTCTGCATAATTATTTCTTAATATCAGTGGAAACATATTTTAAAAATAATGGATATCAAAAACACTGTGTATCAAGAAATTAAGTCTCAAGTTTTTGTATTTCTTTTTGAAGAGGAAGGTTAATTAACTGTGAATTATAAACAGCACTCAGAATAGTTTCTATACCCAATTGCATCAAATTATTAAATATTCTTGGTTCTATTGTTCAAACAACAAGAGTCTGCCTTTTGACTTGTACAAATAGATCCTGACACTGGAGACATAGCTCAGGGGTTTGGTGTGATTGAGGGGAGGGGAATCCTGTCACCATGGCTACAGACATCAAAGGTACGATCACCACGGGTACAGACATCACAGGTAGGGTCATCACAGGTGCAGTCATCACAGGTAGGGTCACTGTGGCTATAGACATCACAGGTATGGTCTTACAGACACCAAAGGTATGGTCACCACGGGTACACTTATCACAGGTAGGGTCACCACAGGTACAGATATCACGGGTGCAGTCACCACAGGCACAGATCACAGGTAGCGTCACCACGTATGGTCACCACAGGTACAGTCATCACAGGTACCTTCACCATGGCTATAGACATCACAGGCACAGTCACCACGGGTACACACATCACAGGTAGGGTCACCACAGGTACAGACATCACAGATATGATCACTATGGGTACAGACATCATAGGTAGGGTCACCATGGGTACACACATCACAGGCATGGTCACCACAGATACAGTCATCACAGGTATGGTCATTACAGGTAGGGTCACTATGGGTACAGTCATCACAAGTACCATCACCACGGGTACAGACATCACAGATAGGGTCACTGTGGCTATAGACATCACAGGCATGGCTACCATGGGTACACACATCACAGGTAGAGTCACCATGGGTACAGTCATCACAGGTAGGGTCACTGTGGATACAGACATCACAGGTAGGCTCACACAAGTACAGACACCACAGGTAGGATCACCAAGGTTATAGACATCACAGGTGTGGTCACCACGGGTACAGTCATCACAGATATGGTCACCACAGGTACAGTCTTCACAGGTAGTGTCACCACAGGTACAGTCAGTACAGGCAGGGTCACACGGGTGCAGTCATCACAGGTAGGGTCACCATGGGTACACACATCACAGGTAGGGTTACCACAGGTACAGTCATCACAGGTACCCTCACCGTGGCTATAGACATCACAGGCACAGTCACCACAGGTACACACATCACAAGTAGGGTCACCATGGATGCAGACATCACAGGTAGGGTCACACGGGTACAGACATCACAGGTAGGGTCACTGTGGGTACAGACATCAGAGGCGCAGTCACCACAGGTACAGACATCACAAGTATTGTCACCATGGGTATAGTCATCACAGGTACGGTCACCATGAGTCCAGTTGCAGGTGCCATGGTGATGCCTTCAGGATGGACAGGAGACAGGAGAGCCACAGCACACAGCCCGCCCCTGTCTCCACCCGATCTCACCCCCAGGATGTCCCAGGACCACGTTTCACCTTGACCTGAAGCTGCTCAGAGCCATCCTGAGGCTGGGAGTCATGGAAATGGGTCTGTCCACCCAGGGCACCAGCCGGAGAGACTGGACCAAGCCCTTCAGGTCCTGCTCCCCACTCCTCATCTGGGAGACAGGATAGCTCATTGTGGGCCCACTGTGAGCCATGTGAGGAGGGACAGTGTCCCCCAGTCTGGGGCCCCTCCTTGTCCCCAGGCACAGCAGCTCCAGGGGGCACTTGCTGTTGAGAATGTCAGGGATGGTCCTCTCTAGGCCCTGGCTGCAAGAAGCATGGTGTGGGCAGGGACAGGAGGGGACACTGAGGAGATGATGAGGGGGCTCTGGGCTGCGCCTGCTGTGCAGGACCACACCCTGCCTGTGCTTCACTTGATTCACGCCCTACCACCCATTTCCATGGCTTTTCACACCTGCTGACACCTCCAGAAAGTGGAAGGAGGGGGCTTTGGGTTCCAGGAGCCTCCCCTTCACAGAAGACCCCTTAGGCTAGCAAACCACTGTCAACTGAGGGCCCCCTGGCCTGGTCACACTCATCATGACACTGGACTGATGATGGGGGGTGTCAGGCAGCACCGACTGGAGCCGAGCACCAGCATCAGCACTGCCTGCAACCATGACGTCTCCCCACAGGGTGTGCAGATATCACCAGGGTGACAGCTTCCCTCTGTCCCCCACCCCTGGGCCTTGAGCACTCTGGCCTTTCTGTGGTGACTATGCTAACAGGCAGGGCAAAGGCCTGCTTCCAGGAGGGTCTCAGACACCCATTGCCAGAGAGGTGAAGTGGAAACCCTACTCTTTGTTACAGGTATGGGGTTTTCCAGGAGTCAGGGGGATGAGTACCAATAGCCGTAACTTAGCCAGAGCCTGACCAGTGCCTGGGAGCTGGCGCTGCATGCTTACCCTGATCTTTGCCACAGTTACCTCCCAGAGGAGGCAGCTGAGGCTCCTGCACGGGGTTAATTTGCTCCAGCCTGGGCAGCGGCTAACTGGGGGAGGCAGTCTTCCCACAATACCCATCTCAATGGACGGTCAGCTTCACCTTGACAACTGCAGGTCTGCAGCCTTCAGAGAGCCTGTGATTTTAGGGCCAACTGATGGGGTGAAATGCAAATATCTGTGCTGTAAGGAAGACAGCCCCAGAAGGCAAATGGAGATGAAGTGACTCAAGGACAATTAAAGAGCAGCTCTTCTGCGGGATGAGGTCAGCATCTGTCTCCCCCAGGCCCCTGGGCCAGCAGGTGACGCAGACAATAAGAACCTGCTCCAGGTGAAGTGGCGATGGTTCTGGGGTACCCTGCCCGCTGCCTTCTTCCAGCACACTTGTCCCTGGCTAACCTCCTGCACGGCTCTAAATGCAGCAGGAAGTGCAAGGTCCCGTGGGCCCTGGGAATAATCGGGGGCAGGAGACAGAACTCCAGTGACAAGGTGCTTCCCCCCGAGTCAGAGAATGCTCCCAAGGGAGACTCCATCCTTCAATGGAGCACACTTCTGAGATACAGTATATTTTAGTCCTGTTTTGTAGGGTCAGCGGTTCTTTGAATGAATCTTCTCAAACTTGCTCAGTAACTGACAAAAAATGTCAACTTCTCTTTAGAGTGAAAAGCAAGTCACCATGAGTTAATTCACCCTTTGCCAAAATCCAAACAGCATACAGAAGTCAAAAATCAAGTGAATTCTGCTCTGTTTTCTCTAATCCTCTTTGGCCAAGTGTGGTCCAAAGCAAGGGACTGCCAGAGTCTCTCTGGGAATAAAATGACCATGGGGGGAAGTTTCCAGAAGCCTGAGAAGAGTGTGCTAGTACTTCTGGGGTTGGGAGGATCTCACACAGGAGAGGCTTTGTCAAGAAACCCCCAACTGGATAGGCCATCAAATTACGTGAAGAGAAGGCAGAATCCACTGGGGCTGCATTCTCACTGCACACATGGGGCTCCCCTTTTTCCAGGGGTTGGCAGGGGGCTTCTCTCCTGGTCGAGGGAGAGGGTCTTGGGCTTCCCAACCCTACAAAGTGGATCAGCTCCAGGTGCCTTTCCCACGCTGTGCCCTTGGAGCCTGGAGGGGAGGTGCCTTCCCGTTAAGAGAGGTCCCAGCTCCCCACATCGCCCTGGTCGTCCTCAGGTTCTGACCCGCCTAAGGTTTTCTGTGTCTCACGGCTATGCTCACCTGGGTCTGAGCTCACCTTATCCCAGTCCAGCTGCAGCTTCTCACCTTGATGAATGCCGCAGGAAGGAATACATTCACAACTAGCCAGCACGCAGGCTCTGGGACTAACGGGCCTGTGTGTACTGAGCCATGACCTGGTGGGACAAGCAGGGCAGGTATGTCGTCTGTCCTACTAGGAAACCAACCTTCACCGTGACCACCCTACTGCCAAGCTTGCAACCATGCTTCTGTGACTCCACTTCACGGAGGAGAAAGCTGAGACCCACAGGCAGGGGTGGCTCACCCAAAGGGCGTGCCAGAGCCTTGAGTGGATTCTGGTCTTGGGGCACTGCCATGAGAAGGAGACTGGGCTGTTTCCCAGGCTCACAGAAGGGCAGAGGATGGGGCTGGCTCAGGTCCTGACTCCTGGTTCACAGCTTATCCCAACACCGCTGGGCCTGGCCAACCAGGGTCTGAGCCTCCGGCCTGTCTCTCCTGCCCACCCCATGCTGTCTGGCAGCTCGAGCTGTCTCTGCCTTGAAGGCTCCATCTGCCTGGGTCACGTCAGCATTACAACTGTCATCTCTGGATGGGATGACAAGCAGATCAAAACAGTGCAGGCAGTTGAGACAGGGTTTGGGATCACTCCTAAAACATGGCCCTGGGTTTTCTCACTGTTAATAAGTGCCTGCCGCCTGCACCCCGACTGCTGTGCCAACTGGGAAAAATCAAAGTGTCTGGAGAAATCCAGGTCCTGGAAAATTGCAAAAGACATAAATAACATGCCTGATAGATCTGCACTCAGAAATAAATGGCCTCGTTCTAAATATGGGCCATCTTACTTATTCCCGCCTGCATCTGCAGCCTTTTTCCTGCCACTAAATATTTTATCCAAGGTGCCGAGAGTGAAATTAAATGGAGGGTTAAAGAAGAAATTAGTGAACGCCAAGCCAAGAGGCGGGAGGAGCTTTTCCCTTGCCGCCCGCAGCCTCCCTGGCTAATCAGCGCCATGTGACTTGCATACTACTCACTGCACACACCTCATCACCATCCCAGTGGTCTGACAACTCCCACAATTCAGCACCCGAGCCCAGGGACAGCGGACCCAACATGCCTGTGCTGGCCACCAGGAAGCAGCATCCACCACACCCCCCTCCCACCGACGTCCTTAGTCCAAGACAGGCAGGAGTCTGGGTTTGATTTTTATTCCAAGGCCGCAATCACTCAGATGTTCATTATAATCTTGCTGGCTGATAATTTGCAGCTTCTCCAAACACTGATAGATTGCCTCAGTTCTCCCATCCTCCTTTTCTCATTCCAGGGGTAAAAGACAACAAAGGCATTTCCAGTGGCTGGAGACTTTTGAGGAGAAAACTGTCAAGAAGCTGCTCCTGTTGGGTGGACGCCCAAGGCCCCTGATGGCCCTGTGATGACCACCTGCAAACCCCTCTGTCACATGAAAGCACCCCATCGGCTCCCCTTGTCACTGTCCCGCATGAAGGGCAGTGTTTCAGGACTCCAGCCATGCCGAAAGGAGTCAGACACACTGAGGGCAAGGAAAGTCCTCCAACTTTTGTTAAACCTCTTTTTTTCTTTTGGTAAAGTGTCTCTCTCTCTCTCTCTCTCTCTCTCTCATGAGTTTGAACAAGCTCCGGGAGTTGGTGATGGACAGAGAAGCCTGGCGTACTGCAGTCCATGGGGTCGCAGAGTCACACATGACTGAGCGACTGAACTGAACTGAAAGTCTCTGTCTCTATTTCATTCTGTTCGCCTCTGAGTTTCTATCTTTGTCTCTTTCCTCTCTCACACATGCTCCACGTCTCCAGCTGAGCCTCATCTGTTTTAGCATCTTCTGCTTTGGGAGATCGCAGTGTGGGAGTAATGAGTTCCTTTTCCCTGTTCCTACAACATCAGAGTCAAAGTCAATAAAGGCCCATTACTCCAGAAGGCCATCTCCCCAGCAGCCTGAAACATCTCTTTTACATAGTTTTCAATTCCTCCTTAAGCTTTATGTCCCCTTAACAATGACTTTCTAGACTCAGTTAAATGTTGCAATGAAACAAAATTACTTATATAAAGCTTGAGTGCGTAGAAAGAGACTTGCATGGCTCAGCCTGAGTGGAAAGCAGCTGGACATCACAGCAGGTGGTGAGACCCCTGCCCCACTTGGTCTGCAAACCTCAGCTGTGACCACTCAGGACTGGTTCTCATTTTGGGCTTTCATCCTTTCGACCTGCATGGCCACCAAGGCACGGTGTTCTGTGCTTTCTGAAGAGTCTGATGAACCTTCCATTGGCCCAGGAACATGGTGGGGGGCCATCTGGGGGCTTCCAGAAGAGGCCCCAGGCACTGAGGTCTGTGCCTCTGTCGTTCAGTTCTGGGGCTTTGACCCCAACACCTTTAGGGCCCAGAGCCTCCTCCATGCGAGGCAGGTGGAGAGGCCAGAGGCCAGAAGTGCTGAATGTCTGAGTGGAAGTGGCTGTGGTGCCCGGATGGGAGGGCACTATCTGCCCCACCCGCCATTCATGCCCAGCTCACGGGAGCAAGCACTTCCCTTTCCAGAGCTGGGAGGAAGGGCCCAGAACGTCCCCCAACTTTACCAGCTGGTGTCACGACAGAGGGGTGGCCGTGGATTTTCTAACCATCAGCATTCCCCAGCTATTTCAAAAATCTCCCCCTCAGGACAAGCTTATGCAGGCTTACACCTTGCAGGACCTCAATTTAGCAGTAGATTGCAAAAGACAGAAAGTGGAAAAGAGACTGGGGACCAGGCACTGATAATGTCATGAGAGAAGGAAACTGGGGGAAAATGTTTAAGGAATCAGCTCTGGATTCCATAAATCAATGGATTAGTGATTGCTTGATTTTCTGATTTTCATGGATCTGCAGTCTTCAACTAGAATGCGTCACTCTGCCAGTGTCTGAATGGTGCTGGAGACGAGCACCATGTGGCGAGGGTGTGATTAAGCTCCATCCTGAAGGCAAGTCTGGGGCACAATGCAGCCTCGTCCCACAGGGGCCTATGGAGTCTGATGCAGAATGAATGGGTGTGTCTCTGGATGCTGCTTCACACAGTACATCCTGGCTTCCCAGTGGGATTGCTCCATGCTGGTTCCCGAAGGAGGGCCCACGTCTGCCCCCTCTGTCACACTGTGGGTCACAAACCTAGGTTTCCTGGAGACTGATCAATTCTGAGCACATGGGACAGGTGGGGCTTATCGTTCTAGAACCAGTTGGGTGGGTGGGCTGGGCTAGATGTCCACACAGCCTCCTTGTGGGATGGATTTCATTACCTGCAGATTCATCATACTCCTTACACCCAGGTAGGCACTCGGGCACAGGGACTGGGGGAGAGATTCAACCTTTAACAAAAGCTGTGCAATTGGGAACAGTCTTTCGGATGCTTAGAAGAACCAAAACCACAGGTGTTGTGTGGACCTAGAAACTTGTGGCCCGGTAGTTTGGTCCTGAGGGCTGGTCAGACATGACCCCATGACCTCCTGGAAGGCTGGGCCCCTTCCTGGGAACATCTATTTAAAATCCCAACACCTCCTGGGCTCCTGTCCCCACAGCTGTTGGTTTTGCTATTAATAAAGCAAGTGCCATATGCATGAACTCCTGCAGCAAGAACAAGGTGCTGGACGGGAGTTTTCCATTAAGACCTGCAAGGTCATCTCCTCTTTGGGGATGGCCAGCACCTGGCAGTTCCCAGGCTTGGGTGCCCATTTTCTGTTGAATGGACAAGTTGTGGCCTTGGGATGAAGGCGTTGTGTCCCAGCGAGGGCCCCACTCATCCACAGGAGCCGGGGTGGGGCAGGGGGTGCAGACGCTGGGGACACTGGGCCCTGGGCTCTGGAACCTACTCACGGGCTCAGAGACACAAGTGTGTGCAGTAGAGACATGGGGCCTGCATGTCTGCCCTCTGGCCAGTGCAGGAGTCACTTTGGGATACCCTGACCCCACGACAGTGACCTTCCCAGGATGGCCTCTCCCTCTGCTGGGAGACTGAGTAGGAAGGTGCAACTGACCTGAGACCTACACCCTGGATCTCTCTCCAGGCACTGGCCCTAATTCATACGATCTGTGACAAGGGCGCATCTCCACATCCAGGGGGTTCTAATGTAGAGAAGCTGAGCTGTCATCTCACCCCCATCTTGCCCCCTGAACCTTCGCAAGGGCAGCCCTGAGCAAAGAGAAAAGTTACACTGAAAACACCAGTTGTATAGCAAGAAAGGAAAAGGGAGGTCCAAGGAAGGGAGGCAGGCCCCTCCCCCAGGGGCAGGGAGAAGGAGATGAGAACCCCTGATAAACTTCCCAGTCCACACATGTCCTGCAGAGGGGAGAGAAGAATGAGGCAGAGGATGGGAGTGCCCTGTGCTGTGCCCCCACTGTCTATAATCAGGGCATTTTGCTCCTGACACCCACCCAGGAAAGCCTAGGACAGGTAGATAGCACATCGCAAAGTCACCTCGTATGTGTGCAGACTTCACACCATCTTACTGAGTGTTCCGCACTGACATTTAAGTATGAAAACACAGCTGAGGGAGGCGGGTAGCATTATCCGGCCCATCCCGTGATGCTTGCAGAGCAGAGAAAAAGAAACTAAGCCCAAAGGGGTCAGAACATGGGTTCAGTGGGAAAGGGCAGGGGTGGGATCCTGGCCTCTAGGCTCAGATGACATCTCGAGCACATGCAAGCATGGGGCCTGACATGTTTTCCTTCAAGCACCTGCTGTCTGCCTTTCGGTAGAACACAAACATTAACAAAACTCTTGACACCGGGGCAAATGGTCTCAAGTCCTTACGAGATTTTAGGAAACAGAAAAAACTAAAAGGAACTGGGGTGTCCAGGAGCATCAAGATTTCAGCCAGTGATATCCGAGTTTCATTAAAACTCCACAACCAAAAGACGGAGATGTGTTGATCTTAATCTCACAGTCCATGCATAATTAAAAAGCTTTAAAAGCATAACCACTGAGCATCATATTTTATCAGAATCTCTCAGGATTAGGTAATTAATTGTGAGAAACATTTCTAAAGACCAGTGGGAATTCTTCCCACACGTGGAGAGAACATTTTCCCCTCGGAGTTCTCCTTTTCCTGATTTTTATTTCACACTGAATTAGAGCAGTCAGAGACCAACAAGGCCCATGCAGGACTATTAAGGGCAGACTTGGATTCTGACTCTGTGAGCCCAGGGCTTGCAGTAAATCCGACAGCATCACACAATGGCCAGCTCCAGGGGGCCTGCCCATCCTGGGCTCTCTCCCCTGCCATCGGGGGCTGCTCAGTGGAAACCACAGCCATTAATTTAAGGACTCCAAGGAGACACCGAGAAGAACACTGATCACAAGGCACGTGTGTCACTGATTAACCTTCCATGGGAGAAGGAGACCTACCAGCTAGTGATTCCAACATCGCCCCTCAGCTATCAGCCATTAAGTGTGAAATAAGGTGAGTTTGCTTCCCAAGTGGCATTAGTGGTAAAGAACCCGCCTGCCAAGGCAGGAGATGGCAGGAAATGCCGGTTTGATCCCTGGGTGGGGAAGATCGCCTGGAAGAGGAAATGGCCACCCACTCCAGCATTCTTCCTGGAGAATCCCATGGACAGAGGAGCCTACAGTCCACAGGGTCACAAAGAGTCAGACATGACTGAAGCGAGTGACCACGCATGCAAGGTGAGTTTGCAACGACAAAAAGTGACACCCGTAGCTGTCTCTTGAGCAGTCCAATGAAGGGACACTGCATTGCTATTTGCAGCAACTCACTAATGTCTGCACAAGTGCTCTGGAGGCCCTCTTGAGCACAGGCCAAGCTGACCTCACCCAGAGTCCGCCACCCCCCCACAATGCCCCCACGCCTCGTGTCTGGGGGAATGGCAGTAGCAACAGTCTTGCAACCACTACCCACACACTCTGGATGCCCCCTAAACCTGTTGTTCAGTCTTCTCACTGATCGTCAGGGGCCTCCCAGCCCTGCAGGAATTCCTCTCCTGCTGATTCTAGGTCTGTGGTCCATTGCCCCACCGTGGAATCTTCAGGGCCATGTGTCCACCATGCCAGCCTCTCCCACTTCTGGCTGGCTGCCAGCACCAGGTCCTGGGCCCTGGTCCTGGCTAGCAAGTGGCAAGCAGGGCCACCCAGCAGTGTCACTTCCAGGCTGAGCACAGAGCCTCCTTCTCTACCCACGCGGGGCTGGGCTGGGCCTGCTGCCTGGCAGGAGGGCAGGGCCCACAGCCTGCGCTCCTGGGTGAGCTCAGGGAGCAGACCCGCCCACCTCTGCCGTGATGGGGGGCATGAGCGATTCTCCTGCTATGAATCCCGGAGGTGGTGTTTGGCTTGCTTTGCTGGCTTGTTTTCTGTTTGTTTGTTTGTTTGTTTGTTTGTTTTAGTAATTTATTGTTTGCTCATTTGCCACACCACATGGCCTGCAGGATCTTAGCTCCCTGACCAGGGATCGAACCTGAACCTGCTGCAGTAGACGCGTGAAGTGTTCACTGCTGGATGCCCAAGGAAGTCCCTGTTGGTTTGTTTTAGATTTTCCCAGCCTGACCTCAGTATCCTCTCCTGCTTCTCTGACCAGGTTTATTTCAGTCCAGGGAGGACGCTGGGCTGCAAAGCACAGGTCAGGGCCCTGCCCTCAGCATTGAACTTGGGGAAATTTCCGATCAGAGTTCCAGTATTTGCTGCTCAGCATTGAACTTCGGGAAATTCCCAGTCGGAGTTCCAGTATTTGCTGTTTTTGTCGACAGGGCCCTTGCCACTGCCTCCAGCTTCCCGGGTCTAACGTCCTGGACAGAACATCGCTCCTTCCTTGCCCCAGCTTGGGCCACTTCACCTTTCCAGTCGAGAACTATTGGGGTGGCCCCCAGAGATCCACCAGGCTAACGCTCCATCCTCACCACTGGACAGTCCATTCATTACACAGTTTCCATGGCAACTCTCGCCTGAGTGCTCCCAGAAGGCAGGAAAATACAACAGTGACTACAGACCACAGCTACTGGTCACCCTGGCACTCAGAGGGTGGTGGACCCAAGGAGCAACACAAGGGAGATGATGAGCAAGAACATCTCTACAGGCCACTTTCCAGACCCTGTGCTCACTGTGTGCTCTGGAGGTGTTATGCTCTGGGGGGTCCGGGTCTGACCTTCGCCTTACAAACACCCCTGCCCCTCTGTGGAAGACACTCATCCGACACTGGACACATAGCCATCTGAGACCCTGCCACATTCGCCAGCAGCCAGGCGGGAGGTGGATTCTCATGGGACATTTCACAGCCCTGAGATGACACGTGATGACATGTCCTGCCACGCCCACATGGTTCCTCCTCACTCGCACAGATATACTGTCATCCAGCCTCACACTAATTCTTTGGGGAAGGTATCTGAGCTCTTCATTTTCAGATGATGAACCTGAAGGTCAGACGAAGTATGTGACTTCCTCAAGGTCACCAGTGGCTGCGTGGCAGCTCAGGGACTCACCCTCAGGCCCTCAGGACCTCATATCCATGCCAAGAAGCGCCTGGCACAGAGCTGGGAGTTTCAGAGGTGCAAGAAGACCTTGCCAAGGTGATGGGTGGTCCACTCACCACTCAGGCATCAATCAGGCCTATTTTTATCTGCAAGAAGTTAATGCAGCTTTTTATACATGATGGGCGTGTGGTGAGGAGTCCAAGTTGGAGCCATTTATTGGCTGTGGGACCACAGAGAAGTCACTCGATGTTTCTGAGCTCAAGTTTCCACAGCTGCGGCAAGAAGTTCATTCCTGTTTAGTTGTATCAGGTGAGCCATGGAAGAGACAGTGGGTGAGAGTGAGGCACACCTTCCATGGGCAGGCCCTGACTGGCAGTATTATTAGCAGGCACTCTGGAGTGGTCAGAAGCAACACCCTCTCCTTGCCTCCAAGGTCCTGAGTAAGGGGACTGTCTCCATTCCTAACACCTCCCTTGCTTCCTTTGGGGAGAAAAAAAAGTGAAGCTCATCATTACAATGAGATTAACATTCCCAGGGCTCTTCACTGATCACCTTGCTATTTTTGCTGAAGGAGGGGTGTGGAAGTTCTGATGGTAGTGGGAAAAAGGAGGCCAGCTGAGTTCCCTGTGTGTGTATGGGGGGGGTGCATCTGGGATCCCACCTTAATCCTGGAGCTGAGGCTGCACGGCGAGGACAGGGGAGCACTTCCGTGTATAGGGACCATCCCAGCAGGCAGACATGCAGGCAGGGGTGGGTGTGAGGGGACTCGAAGGCGGAGAAGGAAGCGGAGGATCCAGATGAGACTGGACAGGCCCAGAGGACAAGGGGACCCTTGGGGCCATCTGGATGCAGCCTGGCCATCGACTTCTCCCCATGGGCCTGACAGTTTCATTCCCTGCTTTGGACCACTGTCCTTGTGCTGACGTGCACAGAGACCTAGAAACATGAGAACTTCTCGTCGGGGGTCAGAGAGAGCACAGAAACAATGAACCAACACCGAAGCATTTGTCCAGGCCTGCATCAGACCTGAGAGGGTCCCCACTGAACAGCTTTGGCCTCTTCTGTGTCTTTCTACAAGGTAAGACCCCCTGCTGCCCGAGTCAAGGTCACTACTACTTCATGGAGCTGGAGACAGGGCTACCCAGGAAGAACACTCATTTTACTTTAAATCCTGAAAGCACTGACTTACTGGACCAGATGTATACCACCTGCCACCGGGTGCAGCCACTAGTCCATGGAAGCACCTCCCGGGTTGGGGGCTTTCCTAGAGGCTGATTAAATTCTGGTATTCTCATCTTCACTTTCATGTCTGTGTCCTTCTTTAGAAGCCACAGGCGAATTGGCACATGAATTTTTAAATATGTGATATCTACAATTATCTACTGCAAGGAGATCCATCCAGTCCATCCTAATGGAAATCATTACTGAATATTCTTTGGAAGGACTGTGTTGAAGCTGAAACTCCAATACTTTGGCCACCTGATACAAAGAACTGACTCATTTAAAAAGACCTTGATGCTGGGAAAGATTGAAGGCAGGAGGAGAAGGGGACGACAGAGGATGAGATGATTGGATGGCATCACCAACTCAATGGACATGAGTTTGAGTAAACTCTGGGAGTTGGTGATAGACAGGGAGATCTGGTGTGCTGCAGTCCATGGGGTCACAAGGAGTCGGACACAACTGAGCGACTGAACTGAATTGAACTGAACTGGATGTCTACAAGCCAATCTGAAGCACACTCTTTACCAAGTTACACAACCTTGGAGCTCATGGGTGAACGGCTGTCAGGTGAGGAGGGGGCACGCCTCCAGCTCGGTGACACTGATGCAGAGAGAAGGTTCCAGGGTGATGTTCATATCTGCACAGACATCCTCTCCAGGGAGAGCAGGAAGCCTGCGCTTCCTACATAGGCATATGAAGACAATAACTCACAAGTGAATAGCTCAATAGTTCTCAACACTACTGGAGGAGAATGGACCACACATTCATGCTTTTGGGTGCTGACAATTCCAGACGAGAAAAAGAGGTGTGTACCTGCTATGTGACTAGATTTTGAAAAGTGAAAGTGTCACTCACTCAGTCGTGTCCAACTCTTTGCATCCCATGGACTGTAGCCCTCCAGGCTCCTCTGTCCATGGGATTCTCCAGGCAAGAATAGTGGAGTGGGTTGCCATTTTTTCTCTAGGGGATCTTCCCGACCTGGGGATCAAACCTGGGTCTCCTGCATTGCAGGTGGATTCTTTACCATCTGAGCCAGCAGGGAAGCCACTGGTTTTTTAAAATTACAAGATAAAGAATAATGGTAGTTTCAACAGCAACATCTGTGGTTCACTAGTCCCAGGCGCTGTTCTACGAATTGTAAGCATGAGTCCCTAGTTCCTGAGGGAACCTAGATGGTCTTCATGCTTGTCTTGCAGATAAGAAAACAGACCCAAAGATGTCAAATCTCATTCCAGTTCATGGCACTTTTGTGTGGTGAAGCTATGATTCAAAGGCAGGTGCGGTGGCTCCGAAGACCGCACACAAGAGGGCTTTGTAAAGTCCACCACAAGCTGTGGGCAATTTTCTGGGAGATTTCCTGTTCTGACCAAGATTTCCCATCAGGTAAATCAGACAAGTAACCAACAACCACATCCAAAGAACTACAAATCCATGGTCTGAATAAGAGCATACAGAAGTGAACATGACTCTAAATCCACTGAACTCCAGGCCATGCAACTGTCTTTAAAACTATCAGTCCAGCCAGAATGAGGCTCCATGGGCATGTCTACCACCAAGATGCAGCCTGCTAATGACTGAAGTACTGGATCCAGGTACTTCATCGACTTCAGCATTTGAAGAACTCAATCAAGAATGTACACTCAGAGTGGCTCCATAAGCTTTGCAAAATATTGTGATCAAAATGTGTATATGGGGGGGCAGTTAGTAACAGTGCAAGAGGCATCAGAAATACTGTCTTACTGATAAAAATGTGGTGTGAAGTATGTCCTCTACCTGCATCTGAGTCCTGGGTGAGGGCTGTCCACTAGAAGCTGTGGCCATCGTGGACCCCACAGGCTTGATCTACCGATGGATGACAAGTACTGAACTCGGGCAGGGGACATGGGAACTTAGGTATACAGGTCAGCACACACACTGCTCACCAAGCATTGAATAAATCACAAGTTTAGTCAAAGATAAAGGTACATTCCATGGGAACTATTACTTAGAATTTAATTTTAGGGAATCTGGAAAGATTGGAGTGACCAGGATGATCTGGGAAGAATTCTTCTTTATGGGAACATCTTTCCTGTGGAAAGTATACATATTCAAAAACCACTCCATGGATCTCCACAATTTTGTCATGACAATGTTTCTTCCCATGTGAGCCATTTCTCCAGTCAACTCCCTGTCTCCTTGAGAATCCACCTGCCAATGCAGAAGATGCAGGAGGCATGGGTTCAATCCCTGGGTTGCGAAGATCCACTGGAGGAGGGCATGGCAAACCATTCCAGTATTCTTGTCTGGGAGATCTCATGGACAGAGAAGCCTGGTGGGCTACAGTCCATGGGGTCACAAAGAGACATGACTGAGCGACTAAACAACACACACACATACTCACCTGACTGCCTTGACAATAGAGGTACAGATGTCTCATTAGATAGCAAAACAGGTAATGACTTAAAGTTTCATTATTGAAAAATTATTGGCCAAAAAATCTTTGCTGTACCACTATAGTAGTAGTAATGTTAGTTGCTCAGTTGTGTCCGACTCTATGTGACCCCCATGGACTGTAGCCCGCCAGGCTCCTCTCTCCATGGGATTCTCCAGGCAAGAATTCTGGAGTGGGCTGCCATTTCCTCCTCCAGGGGATCTTCCCAACCCAGGGATCAAACCCACGTCTCTTACATTTTCTGCATTGGCAGACAGGTTCTTTACCACTAGTGCCACCTGGGAAGCCCACTATACCTCATGTATATAATGTCAATGATCAAAATGGAAATAATATAAACAGTAGCAACTGGAAAATACAACCATCTCTGTAACACTGGTAACCATGAACCTTTCGTAAAAATTTGGACAATCCAGCCCTTTGTTCATAAGCTTACATATTAGGAGCTTTGCAAAATCACTAAGACGTGCATGAAACTACAAATTCTTAACAGAATCTCCCTTTCTGAGTTCTCAAAGAATGAATACACCTTTAGTTTCTGGGTAACCAACTCTGAAGTGAAAGTGTTAGTCATTCAGTAATGTCCAACTCTTTGCAAACCCGTGGACTGTAGGCTGCCAGGCTCCTCTGTCCATGGAATTCTCCAGGCAAGAATACTGGAGTGGGTTGCCATTCCCAAGGTCTCCCCCATTGCAGGCAGATTCTTTACCATCTTAACCACCAGGGAAGCCCAACTTTACCTTAGTAAACATTAAAAGAGTTGTGGGACACTTTTAAGTCGTCTTTAACCCCATATTAAAATCAAAATGCTATGTAACTGCATAACATTTGTCCAAAAGAATAAAATATGCGCTTCGCTCATCAAGATAAGTGCGTGGCCACCATGAGGGGGGGAATCTGCAGTCAGTGAGGCTCGTGGTCTGAAGTTGCAGACGGCCTTGAGGGCACGTTTCCCGGTGTGAGGGCCACTTCAGTAAATTAGGGGGGTTCCTACAGAGTGCGTGTAAACCTTGGCTCGAGGGATGGGGGCTCCTGGCATCCCCCACGTCTCTTCCTCCTCTTTCTCAGCCTTTGATATTCTGAAACGTTCAATATGTTCAAAAGATCCTTTCTGGGAAACAAAGCAAATCAATGTGGCATCTGACTGCCAACAAGCCTATGGGCTGTGGAGTGCCTTAGAATTTATGTAAGTTCTGCTTCTCAGAACTAACATATTTGAGTGAGTCAGGCACTCTGCAAATGCTTTCAGGGTATTTTTCCTCCTAATCTTGCCCCCTATCGTTTTTTAAAAGCAGCATTTGGAGGTGAAGCAGTTAAGTCACAGATTAGAAAGAGGTAGGCTTCAGAGTTTACCTTCCCATTATTAAAAAGGAGCTGAGACTCCTTGCCGGCTCCAGGAGTCTAAGCATCAGCATACATAACCTTCCAGGGAACAGCACTCAGCAGACTGAGCTGTACATCCGTGATAGATTTAGAATATTGGGGCCCTGTTATCACACCAACATAATTCCCTGTAAATTCCCTAAAGAAACATTTCTTCTCAACCAATTTGCTCAAGCAAAAGCTTACCTTGAATTGCAAGGCAATGAGTTTTTTTGTTTTTTTTGTTTTTTCCTTAGGAAGATATTTAAAAAGATATTCTCAATTTCCTGATGATGGATTTTTAAAGATTATTCCCAGAGTGGGTCGAGGCTATTCCAACTGGGAAGAGTCTCCAGTGCCCTCTCTCTGTGGGCCATGGGGTTATTGCCCTGACCCCTCTGCCACTCACAGGGCTGCTTGTCGCAGGACAGCAGAAGCACGGTGGACACTATTTGTTTCATCCAGTGACACCCTCGTGTGAGCCCAATAAAACCCCAAGGTCGATTCTCCTGGGCCCTGGAATGAAGCTCAGAACCAGAATCGTGGGTGCTCTGAGAAGTGGTGGCCACAATGGGATAAACATGGGGCTTCCAGAGAGACCACACAGAGAGGGACAGTCCTGATGGGCGTTCCAGCATTCAGCCAGGAAGTCAGCTGCCCAGAATCAGGACCATGGTGGCCTCTGGAAAGGGGCTTGGTGGAGGGAGCACCTTCTGAGATGAGGAAATGTTCTGTGTCTTTTTAAGTATTTCCTTTCAAAAATTATTTTATTATTACTATTTATTTTTATTTTTGGGTCTGTCACATGGCATGCAGGATCTCAGTTCTCCAACCAGGGACTGAACCTGCAACCCCTGCAGGGCAGTGTGGATCCTTAACCACTGGACCACCAGGGAAGTACCACGTTCTACGTCTTGATGGGTTTGCACAGTGCAAATGTTAGTAAGCCCATCAAAGCATGGCCTTGTAACTGTGCGTTTAACTGTTGACAACTTCCGTCTTGATTAAAAAAAAATGGAAACCAAGTCACATAATCTTGAGCTTCAGTGGCTTCAGTGACATTACAGTGGGAAGTGGGACTGAGGGTACATGTCTCTGTGATTTATCCTTCAGGATATAAAAGCCCCTGCAATGCAGAGGCCAGATTAAGGAACACACAGGACGGATGAAACATGACATTTTCTGGGCTTGGTCACGCCCAGGTATCCCAGAACCCCCCGGTCCAGCCCAGCACGGTGAACTCCTGCTGTGATCATGGGTTCTCAGGAGGGAAGGCTGAGATGAGCACCAGCTGTCTGTCAGCCTGGCACCCATCCATACCTGTATTTCCAGGGGGGACAGTCCTGCAGCTGAATAGTGACATCCCCCAGGGCATTGCCCCTGACCGTGTGCCAACTTGGGCAGATGACCTACCTTCACTGCGCCCGTGCTGGGAAATGTCTGTGACGCATTCATCTCAGAATGCGCTCGCAAGGGCGCCATGGACAGTGTCCGTGACCTCACAAAATTCACGTGGAACCTAAATCCCCACGGTGATGGTGTCTGGAGGCAGGGCCTTTGGAGCCTCCATGATGCGATGAGTGCTCCACCAGCAGGATGAAGGGGCCAGAGCTTGCGCCCTCCCTCCTTCTGCCCCCACCCCCCTTCCCCATCCTGTGAGGACACAGGGAGAAGGTAACCACCTGCAAGCCAGGAAGACAGCCCTCACCTGACACCAGCGTTGCTGGAGCCCTGATCTTGGACTTCTAGCCTCCAAAACCATGTGAAATAGAAGGTGCTCAAGCTACCCAGGCTGTGGTGTCCTACTGGTATTACAGCAGCCTGGACTATGGCAGGCGACATGAGGTGCTAACAGGCACGAAAGCACTTAGCATGGTGCCAGGCAGCTAACAGCAATCAATACATGACTGTTACCATCACAGCAAAGTTCTCATCAGTACGGAGACAGATGACAAATGCTTCAGAGAGATTCAGTACGCCCACCGCCAGAGTCCCCTGGCACCCAGTGGTAGGAAACACCCAGGGAGGTGGATAGATGCATGCAGGCTAGCACATCACTCTGACCCATGGAGTTTACCCTCTGACATCTTCCCCAGGCAGAACCAGGTGCTCCACATCTCAGAAAGTGATCAGGGGGCCTTGGTGTCTGGACCCTGCCTGTTCCGGAGTCACCCCAAACACAGCACAGGCTGTCAGGTGCCCAACACACCTGGCCACCAGGTGAGAGACCAACACTGCAGGCTCCCGCCAGCTACCTGCTGCTCCCCGGGGCTCCACAGTCCCTCTGGAATTTAGCAGAAGCTTCAGAAAATGGAGCTTAATTGACACAGAGTCCACATCACCACCATGAACCCCTATGAAGCAGTGGCAGCTGTGACCACAGGAACCATACCCCTGGCCCCCACGTACCTTCATACAGCCAGTTGCTGAGGCCGTTGTAAATCATGCCTTCCTTCCCAGTGGAGACCACGTGGATGGCCTTCTTCCTGACATGGGTGAAGTAGTAGATATTGTTTTCAAAGATAAATATCTAATTGGAAAGAGAAAAAAGCACAGCATTAATCAACGAAGTGGTTACAAGCAGGGTGTTCTTAAAACCCCAAACCAGCCATTTGGTGTGCATTTTCCCAGTGCATTTATTTGACAGGGGTCTCAGGATCCCTTGGGACTCACCCACCTCCAACACTATCTACACTGAGGGTCAATCAGAACCTCAGACTACACACAATTCACCCAATGCTGTCATTTACCACAACTAGACAATCGGTCAGTTACCCTTGGGGGTGTTAACATCAAGTTGCATTGACTGTCTTAGCAATTGTATTGTCCCCAGCAGTTATGAATGGGGGTAAGGGGTGCTGGGAAACTGGAACTGAGACTTATTCACTCAACGTTTACTAAAACCTACTGAGTGGACCTCTCTGGTAGCTCAGTCAGTAAAGAATCTGCCTGCAGTGCAGGAGACCCGGGTTCAATCCTTGGGTCAGAATCCCCTGGAGAAGGAAATGGCAACCCACTCCAGTATATACTTGCCTGGAGAATCCCATAGACAGAGGAGCCTGGTGGGCTCCTCAGTCCATGGGGTCACAAACAGTCGGGCACAACTGAGCAACTAACAGTGGGAGAAGCATGCAGCAGAGGATGAGATGGTTAGCTAGCATCACAGACTCAATGGGCATGAATCTGAGCAAATTCTTGGAGCTACTGAAAGACAGGGAAGCCTGGCATGCTGCAGTTCATGGGGTTACAAAGAAATGGACACGGCTTAGTAACTGAACAACAACAACAACCCTTAGTGGCACCTACTCTGTGCCAATCCTGGGACAGCACATTGATGAATGAGGTGGGATATATCATGGGCTTTTATTTTACTTACAATCTGGTAAAGAAGACAAACTTTAACATAGAATGTTCTGACGGGGACAAGTGGAGACGTGGGGATATATGACAATACCACTAACTTAGGCCAAAGGACAGGCCTGAGAAAGTGACTGAAAAAATATGTTTTTAATTGTGGTAAAACATACTTGACATGAAATCTGCCACCTTGGCTACTTTTCAAGTGCATAGTTTAATGGCATTAAATGCACTCACACTGTCATGCACCTGTCACCACCATCATCTCCCAGACTCTTGTCATCCTGCAAAATTAAAGCCCTGCCCCCATAAAACACTTATCTGCGCTCCCTGCCCCCAGCATCCACCATTCTACTTTCTGCGTCTTACACATCTGATGACTCCGGGGACCTCATAGAATAGAAAAGTGCAATGTGTGTGCTTCTGTGTCTGGCTTATTTCATGGAGCACTATGTCCTCAAGGTTCACCTGGGTTGTAGCAAGGATTAGGATTCCGAGAAAGTGGGTTTTAGGTTGTGATCTGAATGGGGAGCAGGATGATGAAAGGGGGCTGAGAAATGAGATGACACAGGGCAAACAGCTTGCAAGAAACCAGAGGCAGGTGTGGGCTTGGGGGGCTGGGAGAACTGAGTGCGAGCTCCCAGTGACCAGAATCCTGCCAGGCACAGAACCCCAGGGGCAGCAGGAAGGCTCAGCTGAGGCTTGAGGAGGGAGCACTAGGGTTGGAGGTGAATCTTCTGCAGGTGAGCCCCAGGCCGTGAGGATGCGAAGAGGATGGGCAGGCATCACCTATGGGAGTGAGGATGGAGGTGGACAGAAGTGGACCTGGCAGGGACAGCAGGGAGGACACCCTGACTGTGGCGAGTGCAGTCATGGGAGGAGGCAGAGAGGTCCTCTGGCTGCTTTCTGGGTGGTTGGGTGACCCGTGTGCAGTACTGGGGTGCCCTGGAGGATGTTATAGCTCTGACCTTGGGTCAGCCCCAAATTCTCTGGAGTCGGGGAAGAGGGTGATCTAGGTCAGTAGCTCTCAAACTTGGCTATGTATTAGAATGATCTGAAGAACTCTGAAAAGCCTTACTGCCAGGTCAAGGAGTCCAGCCCAAGGATCAGAATCTAGGGGTAGGACCCTGGCATCAGTATTTTAAAAAAACACTCCAGGTGATTCCAAAGTGCAGCCAAATCTATGCAACAGCGGTCCAGGAAAAAATCCAATGTCTCCCGGAGCTCTTAAAGTATGAATCAGCCTGTTCTCAAGGCCCTGGTCAGTTATGCCTGTGTTTTCTGTGCTCTGTTTTCTGTGTTTTTATGCTCTGCCTTCCACCCCCACGGGGACTTCAGAAATGATGCAAATATCCAACGTCTATAGAAGCAGAGCTACATGGACCAAGAACAGGACTCAATCTTTTTTTTCTTAAGTAATTCTAAAAAATATATTGTCAGTGTCATTGATGAGACCAGTGAGAGGGTGTTTTGCAAGCATAAGAAACAGCGCAGATATTGACATTTTAAATGGAATTATGGCAAAAGGGCAGTTCCTACAGATGGTTCCCACAGAAGGATGGAGCTGAAAACTCAAGTATCAGCTTCCTGCTCAGGCCTCCTGCTTCTTAAACACTCACTTCAACCAGAAATGAGCTTGAAAACTTTCAGACACAAGTACACATCCTCGTTTAATTTCTGCAGCTGTTCTTACAAGTTGCCAAAGGGTAAAGATGTATTATGAAATTTTAACTTCTCTTTATGAGTTCTAAGCTTAACACTGCATTTTTTAATCAAGTCATACCATAGGCAATTAATATTCTGAATAAGTAAAATTTGCTATGGTAGACATTAAATCCATTTTCACGTTGGCTGCATTTTTAATGAAAGGAAAACAAAAGAGAACAAGTTGTAAGGAACAACGCATTTTGCTTTAAAGATGTTCATGTTTACAACGTGAGTCTGGATTCTACACAGCTCAGTCCTCTCTAGGCCCCGCAAGGACACCTGCACCCCATGCTCAGGGAGTACCACAGAACTTCTGCGGGACTGGGCCAGGGCTGGACTCCCAGAGGTCCCTTTATCTGTCACTGGAGATAAAGGCACGGGCTTCCTGGGTGGCTCAGTGGTAAGGAATCCACCTGCCAATGCAGGAGACGTGAGTTCAATCCCTGGGTCGGGACAATGCCCTGGAGGAGGACATGGCAACCCACTCCAGTCTTCTTGCCTGGGAAATTCCATGGACAGAGGAGCCTGGCAGGCTACTGTCCATGGGGTTGCAAAGAGTCAGACACAACTGAAGTGACTAAACAATAATGAGATAAATTCAGAGCCCAGTCTTAGGGTGGGCGTGAGACTGAGTGAGCTGACAACTTCAAACACTGAGGATAGTGCCCAGCACAGTCAGGGCTCAATAACACACCTGCTAGTCTTGTTGTGGTTACTCTCATCATGACAAAGTTTTATTCTGCCTGGGGAGATTAGGAGAGAATTCCTGGTGGAAGTGACCAGGTAGAACACCCACATGTTCACAGGGTGGTTACAAGAGAGCCCAGAGACACATGGAGCCAAAGGGGGAGCTTGTCATCTCAGGATGCCAGGGATGGGATAATCACCATAACTGTGTACAGTTTAGCTATTGGTCCTAGAAAATCAAGACCCAAAGGGAGCCATACTGCACAGCTCAGGGCTTGACTAAAAGGCTGCAGCACAGCTCCAGTGGAATGATAAAACAGAAGGGACGCTGGACTTGAAATAGAAACTTAAATTCGAGCTGAGACTACTAGACATCCAGTTCTGAGTCCATTAGTTAACCTTGTCCTTGTAACTTAATCTCATGTCCTTCACCACAAAACATGAGGTGGACTCGATGATCCCTAATATTTCCTCCATATTTAACCCTGTTGAGTCCCAAAGGTATCTAAGATCTGGAGAAGACATTCAGCAAATTAATTAGTGATGCCACTACCAAACTTGTAATTGAAAGGAGACTATTTATCCTGAAGGGGAAATTCAACATTCACGGTGAACCCAACACATTACTATTAAGGTGAAAACAGATTCTCTGGATTCCAGCTAAAACCCCCAAATATCACTCATCCTGGGTTTCTTTAATTGACACGGCACAGCAACTGCCCCTCTCAAGAACACATTCCTGGGAGTGGTCACGATCTACTAATCGCTTTTCCCTTTGTTTCCTGCTACTTCTCTTGAGTTCCCCCCCTTCCTGACCAAGCACAATTTTGCTAACATTTTCACAATAAAGGAGGATGAAAGATTCTGTTACATAGGACATTAAGTTTACTTTATAGGGCGAGATGGAACAGTTCGGGTGGTCACAGAGCGCCCACTGGTTCAGCAGTGACAATACACTGTATTCCTACAGCAAACGGGGTCATCCCTGTTGTGTTCATTCTGTTCCCACTGGAAACTCTACACAGTTGACTCACGTCACTGGAACACTGCACACAGACAAAACACATCACCAGAACATGGAAATTCTGTCTCTAGATCTTGAAACCTGGTCAACACTTCCTTCAGCAGACTCTGGAGGAGAAGGAAATGGCTGACGGAGGGGCCAGCTGACCTGAGGAGGCTGGAACCCATCAGGTTCTTGTCTCCACCTGGCTTTAACTTCTGGGTATATTTTAGATGTCACCTCTGGTCCCCTGAATGGCTTCATCCATGGGCCACAGAACAGCAAGTCAGAACCACCAACTGTGACTAAGGGACTGGACACCCCTCCTGTGTTCAGAGCTGAATGGTCTCTGCACAGAACTCGATCTTCTGGTAACTTTCTATTTCTACTGCCCTGGACTCTGGTAAGGGTGGGTGTGGGCTCAAAGGGAAGCACACTATTGCTGACACGCTGCAGTTGGCAGAGGAGAATGGTACACACTGGGAGGAAGCCGTTGCCATGGCCTCTCCAATTGCATGATTCTAGTCACCAGGCACATCCCTCTGGGCACCTGTGGGCTCAGGAGGGGCAAAAGGAGGGATTCCACACACACCCATGGGGGTCCTGAGTGCTGTGCTGTCACCTGGCAGTGGGGACGCAGAGGAGAACCCCCGGGGGTGCTGGGGGGACAGCTGCAAGAAGTCCCATGCGGGAGTACACCCAGGAACATCTGCTGACAAATGGCCTCTGTCCACACCCTGCTGAGGCGAGCTGGTGCCAGGCTGGTGCCAGGCATGTGAGTCAACCTGTCTGCTTGGTGGATACAAGAGTCCCTGTGGGTATTTCCAAGCAGCCATCAGGCTCCTGGAACAGCCCCTGTTCCCTGGGTTCAGGTCAGGAGACACTGGTGATGGTGGGACTCCTGTGTCTTTATGGAGTGAAGTTATTACGGAACAGTGACAAGAAGGATGTTCACCAACACCCACAGAAGGTGAATAAAACGGCACTGGGATTTTTTTTTTTGGAAAGCAAACTGGCCAGTGGGAAATCACACATCAGTTTGGCCAACCATGAGGTGGAAACCAGGACAACAAATGCCACTGAACTCTGACTATGCCACCGAACTCTCACCATTATTATAGTGTATACAGGAAAAGTTAAAATTCACAACCCTACAAATCACACATATACACAGTATATGACTATTATCAGTAAAATAGACTGTCTTGTATTTTATTCCCTTCTAGATGAGAGAGAATGCTACAGGGTTGGTGGGTGGCGTATAAAATTTAGTTTTAATAAAACTGAAGTTATATAACATACATTTTTGCACAATGTTTGAGAATCTATATCAGAAATGCTTTTCCATGTCATTAAGCATGCTCTGACACTGTTTCCACTGTTTCCCCATCTATTTCCCATGAAGTGATGGGACCAGATGCCATGATCTTCATCTTCTGAATGTTGAGCTTTAAGCCAACTTTTTCACTCTCCACTTTCACTTTCATCAAGAGGCTTTTTAGTTGCTCTTCACGTTCTGCCATAAGGGTGGTATCATCTGCATATCTGAGGTTATTGATATTTCTCCCAGCAATCTTGATTCCAGCTTGTGCTTCTTCCAGCACAGCATTTCTCATGATGTACTCTGCATATAAGTTCAATAAGCAGGGTGACAATATACAGCCTTGACATACTCCTTTTCCTATTTGGAACCAGTCTGTTGTTCCGTGTCCAGTTCTAACTGTTGCTTCTTGACCTGCATATAGGTTTCTCAAGAGGCAGGTGGGGAAACAGTGGAAACAGTGTCAGACTTTATTTTTGGGGGCTCCAAAATCACTGCAGATGGTGACTGCAGCCATGAAATTAAAAGACCCTTACTCCTTGGAAGAAAACTTATGACCAATCTAGATAGCATATTGAAAAGCAGAGACATTACTTTACCAAAAAAGGTCTGTCTAGTCAAGGCTATGGTTTTTCCAGTGGTCATGTATGGATGTGAGAGTTGGACTGGGAAGAAAGCTGAGCACCAAAGAATTGATGCTTTTGAACTGTGGTGTTGGAGAAGACTCTTGAGAGTCCCTTGGACTGCAAGGAGATCCAACCAGTCCATTCTGAAGGAGATCAGCCCTGGGATTTCTTTGGAAGGAATGATGCTAAAGCTGAAACTCCAGTACTTTGGCCATCTCATGTGAAGAGTTGACTCATTGGAAAAGACTCTGATGCTGGGAGGGATTTGGGGCAAGAGGAGAAGGGGACGACAGAGGATGAGATGGCTGGATGGCATCACTGACTCGATGGATGTGAGTCTGAGTGAACTCCGGGAGTTGGTGATGGACAGGGAGGCCTGGCATGCTGCGATTCATGGGGTCGCAAAGAGTCGGACACGACTGAGAGACTGAACTGAACTGAACTGAACGGAAGCATGCTCTGAGATGTGCCTTTTAGGAGATACACCATAGCTTATTTAATTTATGTCCGGGCTGTTTGACATCTATTCTGATTCTTATCAGAATAAATATGCTCTTGTGAGCGTCTTAGGACTTGGCTGGATCTCTGCCATTTCCCAAGGATAAATTCCTATGAATAGAAACCATGAATCATGCTCCTTGTGCAATTTTTAAAAATGGGTTGAGGAGAGGAACAGGTGGGTCAGAGAACCACACAAAGTACTGACCATACAGAAATGTTTATACTAAGAACACAAAGAAATCTTATAACAATGAGAACATATTTTTTATCAGATTTCCAGACTGAACAGCAATACCCAAAGTTGCTAAGGAGGCCATGTGATCTCCTGGTAGGGGCAGAGATTGGCTGCACACACAGTTAGAAAACCACGTTGAAAGAGACTTTTCTTGGGTAGATAATGTGAGAAAGATGCTGGGCAGAAGGCATAGCCTTCTCAAACCATGTCTATAGAACCTGACGGCGGTGGGAAGCTGTAACCTCAGATCTAAAGGGGAACAAAAGGCATATATGTATGTAGACGTGCGCTATCTCCCAGGTCAACACTAGAAGGTGCTGAGACTCACTCTCCAATTACTCAAGCTCATTTCAGAAATTGAGCAGTTCTTTACTTACTCTGTTTTGCAGTCGTAGCCCCTGCTTTGGCCATTCTACTGAGCAAGGAAATGACCATCTGTTCCTCTAGTTGGTATCTGAGTCTAGTAATGCACTGATGGTGGTTGAGGGGGTGGCAACGCTATTGATTAAGTGAGGGTTTTCCAGACTCTTAGTGGCTCTTGTCCAATTCAGGAGCATCACCATCAATCCCACAGACACACGTGTGAGCGCCTCCAAAGAGCCAGACAGGGCGCTGGGCACTGGCTCTGCAAGCTCTTGTCTGACCGGTGCTGTGGCCACAACTATGCTGTGTGAACGGCTCATGTTCCCAGTCCATCCATCACCCCAAATTCAGCACACTTGGCTCTCACGTTGGTTCCTGCCCAGGTAGCGGTGGGACATGGCAAAATTCACACAATTGTTCTCCATTTGGACTTCTGCACCTGTGAAATACAAATAATCAAACCTGCTGTGTCTGCCTTGTGGTGGTGTTGGGAGGATAAAAGGAGACAATTGTGCTGCAGAAAAACTTGAGGGTTTTAAAGCATATTTAAAGGAAATGCACTATTAGCATAATAACTATCATCAACCCGTCCAGTCCTTGCTGCTAGGATACTGATCAAATAACAGAGTCCTTTCAGCTTTTCACTGTCAACACTGCCCACCCAAGCCTTTCCTGCAGAAATCAGTGCAACACATTGCGTCACATTTCGACACAGCAAAATAACATAGGATTTAATGCCAAAGAGCAGAGTTCAGTGCCAAGAAAGTCTTGCACACCATCTAAAACCATCCTTCTTACTAGAAAGTACTCACATTGCTCATCCTTTCAAATGTCAACCAAAATCTAGGAAAAGCATCTGAAATATCACCATACAGACCCCTCCCCCCTCAGTGCAAATGGTGAAGGAAAAGCGTCCTTTTCAGAGTCTCCCCCCACCCCCCACCCCAGGAAGAGCTCTCAGGATCTCTTCTACTGCTGAACTCAGACTTTAACCTGCAGAGCTCAAAGGTGCTATTTTTCCAAAGCTGAGGGAAAGCCTCAAAAATCAAATTACCCTCCAGTGCAGCTGATTACTGTGCTCAGTCCCTGGGAACATCGGAGCTAAGTAACTTCACAGCGACCATGGGGACAAGGCCCCGACTGCACCCAGGGCCTCGGGCAGGGCTGCCTGGCCCAAGCGTGGGGCGGGGGCAGGGGAACCTGCCAAGCCCCCTCTCCTCCCCGTGGACCACCGAGTTGCAGGGCTGCCCGTGGACAGCCTGGTCGGCCTCCCATAATGCCAAGCTGGGGAGTGCTGGGAAGAAGTATGTGAAGGGCTGCAAGGCCAGGGACAGTGCACCTGGGTGCAGGGTTCCAGGGCTTCCGAGCTGGGACATAGCAGGCAGCGGCTTGTCAACCCCGAGTGCGCCAAACCCACTGTGGAATCAGCCTTTGCAGGCCTCCTACCCTCTGCCGTCTGTGGCCAGCAGCACGGCCCCTGCCTGAGAGCCAGTGCTGTTCATGGTGGCACCTGGACAAGGCCACCCCGTCCCTGGGGCACCCCAGTTCCCAGCTCATGGGGGAAGGTACTCTGAGTATTCCCAGGGAAAGGCCCCCAGAATCACTCGCCGTCTGGGGTCAGCATCTACCACTGAGCAAGTCACCTTTCTTTAGAGGATTTGGGCGGGAGGGACCTTCAAAGCCACACTAGGGCCTCTCTCAGGGGCTTCTGGGCTGCTGGCAGCTCCTGGAGGGGGCCCCACCCTTCCTGGGGAGACTGCCTCCTAAGCCGAGCTGTGCACCCCTCAGTGGTGCTGTCATCACCGTCACTAGTGCGGCTGTGGCTGCTCCACAGCAAGGGTGCTTATCCTTCCAACAAAAGGAGGATTTCCCGGGTCACCAGACTTAGGAGCGTATTTGCCTCTTTTTATAGAGGAAGAAGAATATTTGTCAGTCCTTTGTTGTGGGAACATATATAAAGATGCGCATTTAACTTTTTCAAATCTAATATGCACAAATTATTCACATTTCAACATCACCAAAATTCAAATGTATTAAAATTGATGGTGTGTCAACGTTAAAATCATAGCATATTATTCTTTCTTGGAGGTAAGTGAAAAAGTGTTGATTTTACAGTAAATTTTCATTTATATTTGATGAATTTGGGGGAGCAGCATTTGATATGTCATTCTAGGCATTGTTCAAAGTGCTTTATATATGTTAACTTTTGCTGAGACAGAATTCTTTTGGTGGTAACCCCTCTCCTTCCTGGATCAGGAAGAGCCGCTAGAGAAGGGATAGGCTACCCACTCCAGCATCCTTGGGCTTCTCTGGTGGCTCAGATGGTAAAGAATCCGCCTACAAATATGGGAGACCTGGATTTGATTCCTAGGTTGGGAAGATCCCCTGGAGAAGGGAAAGGCTACCCACTCCAGTATTCTGGCCTGGAGAATTCCATGAACTGTATAGTCCATGGGGTAGCAAAGAGACAGACACAACTGAGTGAGTTTCACTTCACACCTCTCCTTCCAGCATTTTTTTAAATTTATTTTTAATTGGAGGGAATATTTGCTTCTGTCTTATTCCAGGATGTTCTGGCTGAACACTTAGCAGAGATCCCCATGCTCTGTTGGCCTAGTTTGAAGCCATCCCTCCCCCATGCCTGTGAGCTGACCTGCCTGTGAGCACCACTTTCGGCCCTGAACACCAGCTAGGACATGCAGCTCAGGCCTGTGTACCCCAAGAGCCTCCCCTCCCACACGACCCTGGCCTCGGCGATGCTCAGTGTGGGTTCAGTCCACGTCATCCTTCAGCATCCCCCTGATAGAGTTATGAAGTTAATTGTTTCTTGCCACTGTGTTCTGATGTGGGAAGTCCCAGGGATTACCGATCTACCTGGTGCCATAGAATATGTTTTTTCATGGTAAGAGAGAGTGAAACAAATACCCAGAGAGAAGTGGAGCTAAAGAGAAGTGAAGGCAAAGGGTAAGCAGAAAAGGAAGGTAGAGGGAAAACACGGATACTCTGAGGATTTACTCTGGCACCTGGATACAGCTGTGCCTGGTGTCAAAGCTATGTCTGCCCATCCTTCACAAGTAAGAGAGCCTCTTTTTTGTTTATTCCATTTTAAGTGGGAATGCTGTCCTTTGTAACTGAAAAATCCTAGTGAATGTATACTCTTCTTTCACTAGTTACCATGTTTCTGTGGTCTGCCTTCTCCCTCTGTCTGAACTCTCTCTTGTGCCAGGTATTATGAATAATGATGAGGTCTTTGCCCTCAAGTAGCTCCAGGTTCAGGCACATCCTTATCTACGTTTAAAAAGAGGTGCACAAGCTTATGGCAGATAATGAACATTAGTTCCTGTGCCACACCCAGTGATCAGCCCTTTGGTTTCTGGAGGAGATCTCATCCTTACATTTTCCAAGTGATAGCTCTGAGAGAGTAATTTTTTCTGGCTCACTGAAGGAGACACCTGATGCAATCCAGAGGTCCACAGACCTCTCAGAGGCTGGCAGGGATAGAGATGAGGATAAATCAACAGAAGCAAAGATGAGAGGGTCAGTGGTGGGTAGAGCACTGATGTGGTCATCAGAGGTCACTCCAGACACTCCCCACACATCCTGCCCGAGGCTGAAGTCCAGACTGGATCACGCCCACCTGGGTAAGTGATGAAGTGCATGCTGCTCTCAAATTCCCAAAATGCCCACCAAAAAATACAGCAACTTCCAAAACCAAGGCAGGTGGGAAACTCAAGGGGAACCAGACTGGGTAGCACTGGACTGTGCCCAGGGAAAGGCCAGGGCTCCAAGCTGACCAAGGCACTAGACTCAGCCTCTGGCCATCAGCACAGGGGCCACTCCACTGGTGGGAGGCAGTGGGGCAGAGGTTGAAAGCCCACCCTGTGGACAAACCTGCAGTTAGACAGGAAGAATAAGCTGGGAGGTGAGCCTAACTCAGTGATTCTTAATGCAAGTGAACTCACCCAGCCCAACAGTCACTTGGAAGATCAAAGATGACTGTGCTGAGAAAGAAAGAGCCAGCACCTCTGGGTCATATGGGGGAGGTGGGAGGCAAACGCACATGGGTGGGGAGGTTTCTGAGGATAGGTGATGCTGAACGGCAAGGGTCAAGGGTAAATGGTCAAGGATGTATCTGAGAACCTAGGCAGGGGCTGGACCTGCTCTCCCAGTGGGGGGGGGGGGGGGGGGCCTGAGCACCTGTTCACCTGGAGAACCTGAGGGGACCGAGGGGATGTAAATATGTGGTGGGGCGCCCGCCTGCCCCAAGGAAGTGGCCTCGCTCATCCTGTTTGAAGGCAGCATGTCTACATATCAATGCAGAACCTTCCCCTTGATGTTTCACTTTGAGAACTGAATTGTGCTTTGGAACTGGCCTTTGAACAAGACTGCATCAGCCCAAGCCATCCACACACGACCACAAGGATCCCCCAAAGCACCATTCTTTTTCTTCCTGTCAGCCTCAAGAATGCTTGGCTCAGTCTGAGTCTCAGACCCTGACACCCTCTCTGGTCACTCTGCAGCACGTGGCGTTTTCCTTCAGAAAGACGACGCTGGCCCATCGCTCTCTGAGCTGTGTGTGGAGCGTTTATCCAAACTTCCTGTTACTAAATTCATTTTACTATGTCTCCCCACATGATTATAATCTCTAAGAAGATGGAGACCGCACTTGTGCTTGTTTTCACACCTTCATCAATGCCTGCAGAGACCTGATGCTAAAGATTTGCTGATGATTCCAAAAATACCCACTGCTACTAGCTGAGGGCTTTTCGTGTGCTTGGCACTGAAAGATGCTCACCCACATTTGGTTTATTTTCATACTTGTCAACAAAGGTCCGTACAGTCAAAGTTTTGGTTTTTCCAGTAGTCATGTACGGATGTTGGACCATAAAGAAGGCTGCGAGCTGAAGAATTGATGCTTTTGAACTGTGGTGTTGGAGAGGGCTCTTGAGAGTCCCTTGGACTGCAAGAAGATAAAACCAGTCAATCCTAAAGGAAACAGACCTTAAATATTCATTGGAAGGATTGATGCTGAAGCTTAAGCTCCAAAACTTTGGCCACCTGATGTAAAGAACTGACTCATTTGAAAAGACCCTGATGCTGGGAAAGATTGAAAGAAGGAGGAGAAGGGGATGACAGAGGATGAGATGGTTGGATGGCCTCACCAACTCAAGGGACATGAACTTTGGCAAGCTCTGGGGGATACTGAAGGACAGGGAAGGCTACTGTGCTGCAGTCCATGGAGTCACAGAGTCGGACACGACTGAAAGACAGAACAACAACAACACAGAGCCCATGATCTGTGGCCTCTCATTGTCCACACACCTTGGCAAGGAAGATGTTATTTCAGTTTTTTAGAAATGAGATGCAGGCTCGGAGAGGCTGAGCTTTGACATGAGGTTACGGTGCTCATGACAGAATTAGAAACAAACTGCCTAACCCACATGCCTGTGACTCTGGGACCAGCAGCGCCAGCAGCCTGTAGAACCAGCTGGAACCTCTAATTCTCAGGTGCTTTCCCAGGCCAGCTGGGTTTTAGTGGGCTCTCCGGTTGGTGACTGATATCAATGGAAAATCATAAACAATTTCCGGCAGTTCTGCTGATGAGGACAGTCTGCTGGTGAGGATGGCTGAACCCCTTCATGAAAGGGGTCTGAACAAAAACACAGATTGAGAACTGAATCTCAATCTCAATCTAAAACTCTCTAAGCACTGAGAGAGCTGACAAGTGTACTGACTGGTAGAAAACAGGCACCCTCTCAATCTTTTTATGCTGCAGTTAAATTCAAGCCTCATCGGTTGCCAAACACAGGCTTCTGACTCTGAAGAAGTGAAAGGATTCAGCAGTACTTTCCTAAGGGAATGGAAAAGGACAATTTTTTTCCTTGGTAAGTTTCTGGGCCTTTTTGTATACAGTCCAAACATGAGGCTGGCAATGCTGCCCCTGAAACGTCATTCAGACCTTGCTGGTGGGATCACCTGGGCGGTACCAGGTGTGTGAGGTGTGCAGGGTCTGCTCTGAAGGGATGCTGAGGCCTCTAACACCATCCCAGACACGCCAGCTCAGCCCCATCGGAAATGTCCCCTCTGATTCCCAGGGTGACAGGTCTTAGAACTTTCTTCTTCTCCAAGGTAATGAGATAAACAGCCAGCCTTCTCTTCAGCCACTAGGGGCTCATTATCTGGTCTGTAGATTATCCGCAGTCTTTGAAGCTCTTCTTTTCTCTGGCTGTTCACTTCCTAGCCTGTTACTGCTCATCAGCATCGCAGGGGGTCAGAGTCCGGCTCAGAAGCCCACCATCCTCAGCATTGATGCTCAGAGATGTCTGCCGCAGTTCTGCTGGGACCAGCTTGTGCTATCCTGTTAGGTGCTTAAGGCTGACTTCTACGACCTGTGGAGCTCTCATCAGTGATCTTTTCTATTATTTACACACCAAGACAGTAAAAGATAAATGGACCCAGAATCAAACCAGAAAACTCACAAGAAAGATGCCATGGGTATTAATTTATGGAAAATAATCAATCAACTACTAAATACATATTAATTTATCAACTATGGTATATAATCAGAGAAGGCAATGTCACCCCACTCCAGTACACTTGCCTGGAAAATCCCATGGACAGAGGAGCCTGGTGGGTGGCAGTCCATGGGGTCGCTAAGAGTTAGACACAACTGAGCGACTTCACTTTCACTTTTCACTTTCATACACTGGAGGAGGAAATGGCAACCCACTCCAGTCTTCTTGCCTGGAGAATCCCAGGGACGGGGGAGCCTGGTGGGCTGCCGTCTATGGGGTCGAAAAGAGTCGGACACGACTGAAGCGACTTAGCAGTAGCAGCAGCATGGTATATAATTAAATGCATGCTGATTTATTGAATTATATTAGCAAAGATTTTTGAAAATTCATAGACTCAACCATATTTTTAATGATAAAGCCTGCTGCTTTATGCAGTAAATATATGACTGATTAAGCACACAGTAAACAATTTGTAAATATGTATCAAGAGCCTTAAAAAAGCATGTAATACTTCAGTTAAAAAAATCAATTGTTAAAAAAAAAGTTCATTGTTTTGACTCAGTAATTCCTCATTAGGAATATTCTAGGCCTAAAGATATTCCACTGTATCAATTGTAATACCATGTTCTGTGCTGTGCTTAGTCATTCAGTCGTGTCTGACTCTTTGTGACACCATGGACTGTAGCCCACCAGGGTCCTCTGTCCACGGGATTCTCCAGGCAAGAATAATGGAGTGGGTAGCCTATTCCTTCTTTAGGGCATCTTCCCAACCCAGGGACTGAACCAGGGTCTCCTGCATTGCAGGCAGATTCTTTACCAGCTGAGGTACCAGGGAAGCCCCAGTGTAATACTATATATATATTATAAATAGTCTAGATGTCCACAGGGAAATGACTTAATTTTTGTAAATCCATTCTATGAACTGTTATGTAACTATTAAAATTATGTTTAGAACAAGTGTTTAATTGTATAAAATGCTAACTGAATCATACTAGGCACAAGCTGAGATATATAAAACTAACTCTTACAACTATAAAATAATAATTATTATAACTATATTATTATTACAACTATAAGGTTTCTACCCTGGGAAACAAGATCAAGAGAACACATTAAAATATTAATAGTAACTGCCTATGGATACTGGATCTACTGGTCCTTTTATAAGACTTTTTTCCCCTGCTTTCCATATTTTTTACTTTCTATATTTTGTATTATTTTTACAGTAGGGAAATAAATAATAAAAATTAATCAACTACCTAAAATGGTCTGGACACCAGTCCTGGGAAGTGGGGATAAAACAATGAATATGAAGCATCCTAACTGCCATGGGGTGTCACGTGGTTGTTGTTCCGACTCTGCAACCCCATGGACTGCAGCAACCCAGGCTTCCCTGTCCTTCACCATCTCCCAGAGCTTGCTCAAACTCATGTCCATGGAGTTGGTGATGCTATCTAATCATCTCATTCTATGCATCATATGTGTTGGGAAAGGATCTGGAAACAAGCATTCAGCACATGAGGTGGGTACCAGAAGATATGGGGGAGTAGCGGGGAGCCAGTGGGGCATAGAATCCTAGCTTGGGGTCCAAGGACCCCAGAGAGGACTCCTGTTCACCTCAACACTCACTGTGTCCTTCATGGCTGCTTGTCTGAAAACAGTCCCTGTGTCAATGGATAACTCACACTAGAGTCAACAAGCATTCCAGAGACAGAGAGGACACAGTGAGCCCTCATGCCCTGGGCATGGACTTTGCTGTCCAGGACCAGGGCGAACCTGGTGCCTGTGTCACTACTGCCGGAGAGACCTCAGTGTGTTCCCACCCCCACAGCGGGCCGGGTCATCCTGACTGCAGGTTCTATCCTGCGACGACCAGGGCTGAGGCTGGAGGGGCCAGACGGGGCGGCCCTGAGTCTGTGCTGGGAAGTCCTGCCCACCCATCATGGTGGGCGCATGACAGCTAGCTCCTGTGCAGACTCTGACCATCGGAGGCCATGGGCATCTCTGCAGGTACCTGGCTGGGGGAAGGCTGAGCCAGGGCACCAAGCTTGGTGGAGGGCACCAAGCTTCCAGGGGGCACATGGAGATGTTTGGGGGAGGTGGTGAGGGGGTAGTTACATCTCTCAAGGCAGGCAGCCTGGACTCAGAGCTGCTCCGCCACCGACCTGGCACTCAGCCTCGGGTGACCCTCCAGATGTCCCCAGACTTTCTCGCCCATCAGATGACCTTGGGTGCCTGTGCAGAGCACCTGGCAGGGTCCTCGGCTCACGGTGGACAGCCGTGTTCATGTCCCCTCTGGTTCCTAAATACTGGGCTCTGAAGCCCTCAGTGGGGCTGCTCATTTCAGCACCATGTGAGACCCAGTGACCAGAGCAGGACGGGGACCTTCTGGAAGCCAGCACCATGTCCCATGCCCTCTCCCCCGCTCAGGGCAGGGCTCTGTTGACCTGATGGAGCCCTCAGGCCTGCCTAGGCCCTTCCCCCTCCCCCTGCCCCCCATAGTCTCCCCACAGCTCTTTCAGGAAACAAATACCACTGTGGAGTCACAAATACTTTCAATTACATCCTCCTGTAAGCCATGGGCAGGCACAGCTTCCATCCCCAGTTGGAGGAAGATGAGACGCAGAGAGGGGAAGCAATGTGCCCGACATGAAAGGTGGGGGTGGCCGAGCTGAGGTCCGGCCCAGGCTGTGACTCCAGGATCCACCTCTGTGCCCCCTCTATTCACAGGGCAATCCTCTGTAATTGGTGTTAAAGACGTGTGTGTAGGTGCTCATCCACCAGGGCCACATGTCTCAGGGTCAGTGGCATAGAGCCAGGCCAATGACCTCATTCCCAGAGACACCCCATCCACTCAGCGCCCCGCTAATAACACCCTGTGTCAGGCCACTACTGCTTCCTCCTCACTAAGGCCTGTCTCAGCGGCTCGGGCTGCCATAACAGAACAGCACAGATGGGGCCACTTAAACAGAAAGCATGTATAGCTTACGGTTCTGGGGGCTGGAAGTCCAAGATCAGGCTGCCGTCGGGGTTGGGTTCTAATGAAAACCTCCCTCTTAGTTCACAGACGGTGCCCCAGGCTGTGTCCTCACATGGCAGAGACAGATCTTTCATGTGTCTTCTTATAAAGGCACTGATCCCACTTGTGGGCTCTCCACCCTCATGACCTAATCACCCCAATGCCTGCTGCCACTCTTGACACCATCCCACTGGAGATAAGGGTTTCCATGCATTAATTTTGGGGGCACAAACATTCAGCCCATAGCAGAGCCTTCCAGCCCTGCTGTGCAAAGCCCAAGCCTGTTCTGCCTCTTTCAGGAAGCCTTCCATGACTACCTCCATCTCCCTCCCTCTAATGCATGAGCACCAATCACCATTATGTGATAAAATGCATCATTTAATCTCTGAACTGCAGCGATCACCAAGCACAGTTCCCTGTCTTAAAAAAACAGGGGAGTTAAGACTCTTTAGCTTCTCAAAGTCTGTAATAACTTTCCTAGATTATGTCATGTGTATGCGTCTTGTCCAAATATTAATCTCCTTCAGGCCACACTTTTTCCTTTATCTCATACAAACACTGGCACAGCTCTGGGAAAACACAGGGCTTATGCTTTTGGGTCTGAGCCATCAGAGTTCTCTGCTCCTGGCCTGGGGTCCCATCAGCCCCCTCAGCTACTGGTAAGCAAGCAGCAAGCTCTGCACCAGGACTTGAGCCTCACACAACCTCAATTAATCCCCTAACGGAACACCAGCATCTCAGGACCACAGTGCCACATGCGGGGGAGGGCGGGGGAATGGTGATGTCTGCCCCCCATCTCTGTCACTCACCAGCCATAGATTCAGGGCGCATTTTAATGACAAAACAGAAGCTATCTTTTGAAATGTCTCAGGAGGCAAATCTCACTTTTCCAGGCACACTGGGAACAGGTGGGGAACAGGCGAATTATTACTAACTGACCTGATTGGTGAGGTGAGGTCACTGGACAAGATCATGTGCAGGCAGGTGTGTGGGGAAAGGTAGGAAGAGATGAGCTGGGGGCTGAGGAGGAGAGGGTGGGTTACGAACACCCCCCAGGGGTTGTGAGCAGGTAGGTCAGCCGCCTGTGCATCTGGGACTGTCCTGTGTTAACACTGGACACTCAGAAAAACTGGGGTGGCCTGTCACCCTGGTTCAGGTGACTCGTAAATGGTGGGGAGGGCTCAGCTGGTCTTTATTATCTGTATCATGGGTTGAAAATTCCCTGGACAATCAATGAGAAAAATTAAGAAAATAAAACCCAAAGTCCCACATCTTCCTATATGGTTATACATATCCACACATGAACCTTCATGTGTGTCTGTGTCCACCTATTGCAATGACACCAGGGAGGGTGTTTTAGGGCATCTCTAAGAGACAGGTTCAATCCCTGGGTTGAGAAGATCCCTTGGAGGAGGGCATGGCAGCCCACTCCAGTATCCTTGCCTGGAGAATCCCATGGACAGAGGAGGCTGGCAGGCTACATACAGTCCACAGGGTCACAAAGAGTCAGACATGACTGAAGTGACTTCACACACATGCTCTGTTCCCGCTTGACTCAGTCAGAACCTTCCAGGGCCTCCTAGACCCACCAGGAGCCACAGGACCATGACATGGCATCTGACAGGAGCTGAGCCTGAAGCTGAGGGTGGGGAAGGGTGGCAGAGAGGCTCTGGCTCTCTGATATCACAAGGCAGGTCTGGCACCCAAGGACACACTTGTCTTAAAGACAGATGTGGTGGCAATGGCTTTGGGAGCCCAGCCTAAGGCACTCGGTGCTCTGCCTGGTTCTGAAGGGGCCGCACCAGCTAGGGCCTCCTACCCATCTGTGGAGGCTGGCTCTGCTGAACCAGGACATGGTAGAGCCCAGCAGGGAGCATGTGGTGGGACAGTTTAATATGCAGCCGGTCTTGTGTGCTGAGCTTGGTAATTAGCACTTCTGGAAAATCAGTGCACTCTAAAACGTTAGCAAAATGAAATTGTTAATTAATAAAGCAAAATTTCAATGTCCTTAGAATTTCAGGAGACATTTAAGCTGCAAACTCTCACTTGGAATTATGGAAATGTGACTTGGAGAAGACTTAAAGGAACCATCGTCAGACGGGTCCTCCTTGAGGGTGCTCCACACTTGCTTTCCTTTAATGGGAACCAGGGCACCATCATAACCACAAGGGGACCAGGGGACCGCTGTGCAGACAGCCCCTGACTCATGATGCTGTGACTGTAGTAGAAGCTGTACTTGGAAGTTTGAAATCTGCTCTTTTCTGGGCAGTGCTGTGTGGTCCGATTCTCGTGATGCTGGGCAGGGCAACTCCCAGTCAGCCTCATGACTACAGGGGAAACCACAATACACTGACAACCACTCTGGACCCAGACGGCCATTCTGCTTTTTACCTTCAATACACTGTCCAGTAAATTACATGAGATATCCAACACTTGATTATAAAATAGGCTTTGTGCTAGAGGATTTTTCCCAAACCACCAAAGGCAGTTCCAAAGGAGGAAGGGAAGCAGTGGTCATCCCCTAACCTGGACCACAACAGGAGCTGTCATTTAGTGCCTGCTGCACGGGGGAGCCTGGTGGGCTGCCGTCTATGGGATCACACAGAGTCGGACATGACTGAAGTGACGCAGCAGCAGCAGCAGCACACTCTATGTGGATTTTACTACTATGTGATTTGAGTATCTAGATTAACCCAGGTTCTCCCAATAAACATGCAAAATTGGCATCTTAACCACCCTCATTTTATGGATGAGGAAACTGACTCAGAAGGCTCAAAGTCAAAAAAGCTAATAGGGTCGCCTGGCTCAAAAGTCTACATTTTTCCATTTTGTAATTTTCTCATCATTTGGGCAAAAATTATTTCTTTGGGTCAGATTCAAGATACTATTAGGTTTCTCCCTCCACATCAGTGGCCAAGAAAGGGAACTAACATTGGCCATATCAAAGAAGGCTGCTCATGAGTTGTTCCAATAAACTTCACAGCATGCCTGAAGGTCTTTCTACCCTGTTTACAGATGAGGAAACTGAGGTTCTGAGGAGTCTTTAAAGTCATACAGTCCTATGAGTGGCAGGGCTGGGTTTCAATCCAGCTCAGCTGTTGTTGTTATTGAGTTGCTAAGTCGTGTCTGACTTTTTTTGCGACTCCATGGACTGCAGCATGCCAGGCTTCCCTGTCCTTCACTGTCTCCTGGAGTTTGCCCAAGTTCATGTTAATCCAGTTCGGGCTGCTTCTAAACTCTATTCTTTCCACCAGGGGAGTGCTTCCCAAAGTTTGGTTCACCATCAACCGCCTCCGTGATGTTTTTGGATTTTGATTTGACTAGTACTTAGTACTATTATTTGGGGCTTCCCAGGTGGCTCAGTGGTAAAGAATCGGCCTGCCAACCAGGAGATGTGGATTTGATCCCTGGGTCAGGAAGATTCCCCTGGAGGAGGAAACAGCAACCCACTCTAGTATTCTTGCCTGGAGAATTCCTTGGACAGAGAAGCCTGATGGGCTACAGTCCATGGGGTCACAAAGATTCAGACATGACTGAGCAACTCTGCACAGTACTATTATTTACTAGTTATTTTTCAATCATTTCCCTTTCAATGTAAGCAAGTTTCATTTAAAAGGGATATTTTGCCTCACTAGCGTGAAGGGAACACCAGTATTCTCAGTAGTGAAGAGGTGGTAGGCATAAACAAACACTAACAAAACCAAACATTATTTCTAATTCTGTCCAGGTCTACCTAAAGACCTGTTTAAGATCTACTTAAAGGTCTCTTGGTTAAAAAACAGTGTTAGCAGGCATCAGGGCCTGTCAAAGACTTTCTCCTGATCTATATGCCAAAGTCTGGAAGAGAACTGAAAATGGAATAATTTCCTTGCTATGTACTGCCACCTTCCTTAGCTCTCCACATTGTACCTACAGTCCAGCCCCAGACCATCTACTATACTCTCGCCTCTTTATTCCATAACATTAAGGAACTCCACCTAGGAGTGTGGAGGAAAACAACCTTCAGAAAATATCTGGGTTGCATCAAAACACTTTAAAGCTGCTTCTCATGGGTTGTTTCCACCTAAGATGGTGTATTAGGAAGCAGAACTCAGAAAGATGCTCCTGGCTTTACCAGCCTTGTGTAAATAAATACCGGCCTATTTGTTTCATATGAACAGGATGGTGGAGCCATCAGGGAACACATAGCAGCTGGTGGTCCTTAAGGCTGGGGGATTCCTGGCAAATGGAAGGCGATCAAACACGGTTGAAAGAACAGGGCTTACAACCATTATCATGAGAGAAAAGAGGTCAGAGAAAATGAAACCAGGGTTTTTTTTTTCCTGTCCTCGACATTTTCACTTATTGTAGATCAGGTAAACATGAGAATACAGGCAGCTGTAAGGGGGAGTCACCAAGTGGGCTGTCTGTAAGGGAAGTGCTGGAGCTGTTGGGGAAAAACCAGCCCCTTCTAGTGCCTTGGGATGGGGGACGGGCCCGGCAGAAGTAACTGGTCCTGGTGGACTGGACCATTTCTCCTCTCCCCTTAGGCTAACATGGATGCATGTGGAAAGAGCACAGCAGATCCATGGACACAGTTCACTTTTCTTTGCTATTCACAATGGAGAAGCTACTGAAAGTCAGTGTGAAAGCTGTGGTGTCTACATGTCAGGTCTTGGAGGAGGCCCCACCCAGGGTATGAGGATTTATCTACAACACTGCTCACTGTTCAGGGAAGTTTTACTGCTGTGTTGATCTGTACTCTTTCCAGCCAGAACGCAATGTAGGGAGGGTGGTCCCTTCTGGACGGAGTGGCAATAACCTAATAGTCTGAGCTCACAGATGCTTTTAAAAGACTTCTAAGCTTCACATGTTCATTTTGGGCTTCACAGGTGCTGCAGTGGTAAAGAATCTGCCTGCCAATGTAGAAGGTGCAAGAGATGTGGGTTCGATCCCTGGGTGAGGAAGAGTCCCTGGAGTAGGAAGTGGAAACCCACTCCAGTATTCCTGTGTGGAAAATTCCATGGACAGCAGAGCCTGGTGGGCTACAGTTCATGGGGTCACAAAGAGCTGGACACAACCAAGCACACAAACACATGACATGTTCTTTTTGATGGGAATCTCAGTAATATTTTTAATATAAATTTATTTATTTTCATTGGAGGCTAGTTACTTTACAATATTGTATTGGTTTTGCCATACATTGACATGAATGTACATGTGTTCCCCATCCTGAACCCCCCGCCCACCTCCCTCCCCATCCCATCCCTCTGGGTCATCCCAGTGCACCAGCCCCGAGCACCCTGTCTCATGCATTGAACCTAGACTGGCGATTCATTTCACATATGATAATATACATGTTGCAATGCCATTCTCCCAAATCATCCCACCCTCGCCCTCTCCCACAGAGTCCAAAGACTGTTCTATACATCTGTGTCTCCTTTGCTGTCTCCCATACAGGGTTATCATTACCATCTTTCTAAATTCCATATATGTTAGTATACTGTATTGGTGGTTTTCTTCTGGCTTACTTCACTCTGTATAGTGGGCTCCAGTTTCATCCACCTCATTAGAACTGATTCAAATGTATTCTTTTTAATGGTGGAGTAATATTCCACTGTGTATATGTACCACTGTTTCTTATCCATTCATTTGTTGATGGACATCTAGGTTGCTTCCATGTCCTGGCTATTATAAACAGTGCTGCAATCAACATTTGGGTATACATGTCTCTTTCAATTCTGGTTTCCTTGGTGTGTATGCCCAGCAGTGGGATTGCTGGGTCATATGGCAGTTCTGTTTCCAGTTTTTTAAGGAATCTCCTCACTGTTCTCCATAGTGGCTGTACTAGTTTGCATCCCCACCAACAGTGTAAGAGGGTTCCCTTTTCTCCACATCCTCTCCAGCATTTATTGCTTGTAGACTTTTGGATAGCAGCCATTCTGACTGGCATGAAATGGTACCTCATTGTGGTTTTGATTTGCATTTCTCTGATAATGAGTGATGTTGAGCATCTTTTCATGTATTTGTTAGCCATCTGTATGTCTTCTTTGGAGAAATGTCTGTTTAGTTCTTTGGTCCACTTTTTGATTGGGTCGTTTATTTTTCTGGAATTGAGCTGCAGGAGTTCCTTGTATATTTTTGAGATTAATTTTTTGTCAGATGCTTCATTTGCTATTATTTCCTCCCATTCTGAAGGCTATCTTTCCACCATGCTTATACTTTCCTTTGTTGTGCAAAAGCTTTTAATTTTAATTAGGTCCCATTTGTTTTTGTTTTGTTTTATTTTTTGCTTTTATTTCCAATATTCAGGGAGGTGGGTCATAGAGGATCCTGCTGTGGTTTATGTCAGAGAGTGTTTTGCTTATGTTTTCCTCAAAGAGTTTAAAAGTTCCTGGTCTTAACGTTTAGATCTTTAATCCATTTTGAGTTTATTTTTGTGTATGGTGTTAGAAAGTGTTCTAGTTTCATTCTTTTACAAATGGTTGACCAGTTTTCCCAGCACCACCTGTTAAAGAGATTGTCTTTTCTCCATTGTATATTCTTGCCTTCTTTGTCAAAGATAAGGTGTCCATTGCTGCTAAGTCACTTCAGTTGTGTCCAGCTCTGTGCGATCCCATAGATGGCAGCCCACCAGGCTCCCCCGTCCCTGGGATTCTCCAGGCAAGAACACTGGAATGGGTTGCCATTTCCTTCTCCAATGCATGAAAGTGAAAAGTGAAAGTGAGGTTGCTCAGTCGTGTTCGACTCTTCGTGACCCCATGGACTGCAGCCCACCAGGCTCCTCCATCCCTGGGACTTTCTAGGCAAGAGTACTAGAGTGGGTTGCCATTGCCTTTTCCAAAGGTGTCCATAGGTGTGTGGATTTATCTCTGGGCTTTCTATTTTGTTCCATTGATCTATATTTCTGTCTTTGTGCCAGTACCATACTGTATTGATGACTGTGGCTTTGTAATAGAGCCTGAAGTCAGACAGGTTGATTCCTCCAGTTCCATTCTTCTTTCTCAAGATTTCATTGGCTATTTGAGGTTTTTTGTATTTCCATACAAATTGTGAAATTATTTGTTCTAGTTATGTGAAAAATACCGTTGGTAGTTTGATAGGGATTGAATTGAATCTATAGATTGCTTTGGGTAGTATCCTCATTTTCACTATATTGTTTCTTCCGATCCATGAACACGGTATATTTATCCATCTATTTGTGTCCTCTTTGATTTCTTTCACCAGTGTTTTATACTTTTCTATAGAAAACTACAAAGGACTATAAGTCTTTTGTTTCTTTAGGTAGATATATCCCTAAGTATTTTATTCTTTTCATTGCAATGGTGAATGAAATTGTTTCCTAGTTTTGGAAAGTTGTACTTTTTTCAACTAAGCAGAAAACTAACAAGGAAACACAAACTTTCAATGATACAACAGACCAGTTAGACCTAATTGATATCTACAGGACATTTCACCCCAAAACAATGAATTTCACCTTTTTCTTAAGCACACACGGAACCTTCTCCAGGATAGATCACATCCTGGGCCATAAATCTAGGCTTGGTAAATTCAAAAAAACTGAAATCATTCCAAGCATCTTTTCTGACCACAATGCAGTAAGATTAGATGTCAATTACAGGAGAAAAACTATTAAAAATCCCAACATATGGAGGCTGAACAACACGCTGCTGAATAACCAGCAAATCACAGAGGAAATCAAAAAAGAAATCAAAATATGCATAGAAACAAATGAAAATGAAAACACAACAACCCAAAGCCTATGGGACACTGTAGGAGCAGTACTAACAGGAAGGTTCATAGCAATACAGGCTTACTTAAAGAAACAAGAAAAAAGTCAAATAAATAACCAAGCTCTACACCTAAAGCAACTTGAAAAGGAATAAATTATGAACCCCAGGGTTAGTAGAAGGAAGTAAGTCTTTAAAATTAGGGCAGAAATAAATGCAAAAGAAACCATAGCAAAAATAAACAAAACCAAAAGCTGGTTATTTGAGAAGATAGATAAAATTGAGAAACCAAAGCCAGACTCATCAAGAAACAAAGGGAGAAGAATAAAAACAACAAAATTAGAAATGAAAATGGAGAGATCACAACACAGAAATACAAAGGATCATAAGAGACTATTATCAGCAACTATATGCAAATAAAATGGACAACTTGGAAGAAATGGACAAATTCTTAGAAAAGTACAACTTTCCAAACTGAACCAGGAAGAAATAGAAAATCTTAATAGACCCATCACAAGCACAGAAATCGAAAATGTAATCACAAATCTTCCAGCAAACAAAAGCCCAGGTCCAGACAGCTCTGCAGCTGAATTCTACCAAAAGTTTAGAGAACTAACACCTATCCTATTCAAACTCTTCCAGAAAATTGCAGAGGAAGGTAAACTTCCAAACTCATTCTATGAGGCCACCATCACCCTAATACCAAAACCTCACAAAGATGCCACCAAAAAAGAAAACTACAGGCCAATATCACTGATGAACATAGATGCAAAAATCCTTAACAAAATTCTAGCAAACAGAATCCAGCAACATATTAAAAAGATCATACATCATGACCGAGTGGGCTTTATCCGGGATGCAAGGATTTTTCAATATCCACAAATCAATCAATATAATACACCAGATTAACAAATTGAAAAATAAAAACCATATGATTATCTCAATAGATGCAGAGAAAGCCTTTGACAAAATTCAACATCCATTTATGATAAAAACCCTCCAGAAAGCAAGAATAGAAGGAACATACCACAACATAATAAAAGCTATATATGACAAACCCACAGCAAACATTATCCTCAATGGTGAAAAATTGAAAGCATTTCCCCTAAAGTCAAGAACAATACAAGGGTGCCCACTCTCAACACTACTATTCAACATAGTTTTGGAAGTTTTGGCCACAGCAATCAGAGAAGAAAAAGAAATAAAAGGAATCCAGATTGGGAAAGAAGAAGGAAAACTCTCACTGTTTGCAGATGACATGATCCTCTACATAAGGAACCCTAAAGACTCCACCAGAAAATTACTAGAACTAATCAATGAATATAGTAAAGTTGCAGAATATTAAAATGACACATAGAAATCACTTGCATTCTTCTACACTTATAATGAGAAAACAGAAAGAGAAATTAAGGAAACAATTCCATTCACCATTGCAATGAAAACAATAAAAGACTTAGGAATAAATCTACCTAAAGAAACAAAAGACCTATATATAGAAAACCATAAAACACTGATGAAAGTAATCAAAGAGGACACAAATAGATGGAGAAAGATATCATGTTCACGGATCAGAAGAGACAATAGAGTGAAAATGATATAGTACCAAAAGCAATCTATAGATTCAATGTAATCCCTATAAAGCTACCAAAGGTATTTTTCAGAGAACTAGAACAAATAATTTCACAATTTGTATGGAAATACAAAAAAAAACCTCAAATAGCCAAAGGCATCTTGAGAAAGAAAAATGGAACTGGAGGAATCAACCTGCCTGACTTCAGACTATACTACAAAGCCACAGTCATCAAGACAGTATGGTACTGGCACAAAGACAGAAATATAGATCAATGGAACAAAATAGAAAGCCCATAGATAAACCCACACACATATGGACACTTTATCTTTGACAAAGGAAGCAAGAATACACAATGGAGAAAAGACAATCTCTTTAACAAGTGGTGCTGGGAAACCTGTCAACCACTTACAAAAGAATGAAACTAGAACACTTTCTAACACTATACACAAAAATTAACTCAAAATGGATTAAAGATCTAAACATAAGACCAGAAACTATAAAACTCCTAGAGGAAGACAGGCAAAACACTGTCTGAAATAAATCACAGCATCCTCTATGACCCACTCCCAAGAGCAATGGAAATGAAAGCAAAAATAAACAAATGGGACCTAAGTAAACTTAAAGGCTTTTGCACAACGAAGGAAACTATAAGCAAGGTGAAAAGACAGCCTTCAGAATGGGAAAAATAATAGCAAACAAAGCAACTGACAAAGAATTAATCTCAAAAATATACAAACAGCTCATGCAGCTCAATCCCAGAAGAATAAGTGACCCAATAAAAAATGGGCCAAAGAACTAAACATTTTTCCAAAGAAGATATAGAGATGGCTAGCAAACACATGTAAAGATGCTCAACATCACTCATTATCAGAGAAATACAAATCAAAACCACAATGAGGTACCATCTCATGCCAGTCAGAATGGCTGCTATCAAAAAAGCTTCAGACAGTAAATGCTGTAGAAGGTGCAGAGAAAAGGGAACCCTCCTACACTGTTGGTGGGAATACAAACTAATACAGCCACTATGTAGAATGGTGTGGAGATTCCTTAAAAAAAAACTGGAAATAGAACTGCCATATGACCCAGCAATCCCACTGCTGGGCATACACATTTGAGGAAACCAGAATTGAAGGAGACATGTGTACCCCAATGTTCATCGCAGCACTGTTTATAATAGCTAGGACATGCAAGCAACCTGGATATCAGTAGGCAGATGAATGGATAAGAAAGCTGTGGTACATATACACAATGGAATATGACTCAGCTATTAAAATGAATACATTTGAATCAGTTTGAATGAGGTGGATGAAGCTGGAGCCTATTATACAGAGTGAAGTAAGCCAGAAAGAAAAACACCAATACAGTCTATTAATGCATATACATGGAATTTATAAAGATGGGAATGATGACCCTATATGTGAGACAGCAAAAGAGACCCAGAGATAAAGAACAGACTTTTGGACTCTGTGGGAGAAGGCGAGGGTGGAATGATTTGAGAGAATAGCATTGAAACATGTATATTACCACATGTGAAATAGATCGCCAGTCCAGGTTCGATGCATGAGACAGGGCACTCAGGGCCAGTGCACTGGGATGACCCTGAAAGATGGGATGGGGAGGGAAGTGGGAGGGGGATTCAGGATTGGGGACATATGTACACCCCTGGCTGATTCATGTCAATGTATGGCAAAAGGCACTACAATGTTGTAAAGTAATTAGCCTCCAATTAAAATAAATTTTAAAAAAAAGAAAAGCAAGAAAAAAATTTTGCCAATTTAGATGAAATTAAGAAATTCCTTGAATGACACAAATTCTCAAAACTAATTCAAGAAGAAAGTGAAAACCCTAAATATCCCTAAATCTATCAAAGATATGGAATAAATCTATCAAAGATATGGAATAAATCTATCAAAGATATGGAACAGAAAACTCCAGGCCCATGTGACTTAACTAGTGAATGTTATGAAATATGTAAAGGAGAAATATCACAAATCCCATACAAATTCTTTCAGAAAGTAGAGGACGGGAAACACTTCTCAAATTATTTTATGAGGTCAGCTTTACAAAATACCAAAACCAGATGAAGACACTGCAAGAAAAGAAAACCAAAGACCAATATTCTTCATTAAGTTAAGCACAAAAAATGAAATGTTAGAAAATTTCATCCAGCAATATATAAAGCATTATGGCCAAATGAGATCTATTTCAAGAATGAAAGATTGGTTATGCATTAAAAGATCATCAACCAGTGTTATTCATCATATTAAGAAAACACAGGAGAAAAACTATATGATCATGTCCATAGGTGCCATAAAAGCATTTGACAATATTCAACAACCACTATGATAAAAACTGTCAGAAAACTAGGACTACAAACAGACTTTCTTAATCTGATCAAGGTAAACTAAAAAACTCCTGCAGCTAACATGATAATGGAGGAAAATATAATCCCTCCACTGGGGGTCAGGGAAGGCTGCTGGCCTTGGATTCAGAGGGCCGTGGAGAGGCCTATCCAGCCAGAGGGTGGGGATCAAGCAGCCTGATTGAAGTACCTGTCCCCTCCTCGGGCAGTGGCCCTGATCCAGTCACTTCCTGTGGAACCAGTGGTTCCACCTCCCATGCAGTGTTGCCCCAGCCCCGTCATCAACCCTGGCTGTACTGTGTGGCTTGATTTGACCCCCTTCCAGACCAGAAGTAGACCAGCACCCAGGAGGCCAGCAGACACAGGATCACCTCCCAGTTGAGGGCCCCGGCACCTCCAGCCCTCTGGAGAGCCACAAGACTTTGATCCTGGAGAGGGAAAGCCCATGAGTTTCATGCCAGAAGAGGCCAAGGGACTGGGAGTGTGATGGGGGACATTGCCTTTCCGGCAGCCCTTGAGTGCAGCTGGTCCAGCCTGTGCTTCTGGGGGGCCTGTTCTAAGTTCCCAGCCTGGAGTACCTGTAGTCTGTGTGCCTGGAGCCCCAGGTGGCCCTGTCCCATGCCGTCCCCAGTGAGTTCAACAGCAGCCCCAGCTTTCCTCCCCAGGCAGGCAAGCACAACACACTCCATATTCCTATTCTCTAGACTCCAGGACTGGGTCCCCATGCACCAGCATGCGAAGGCCACGCACATGAACACAAGCACACACAGATGCCAACATCCATGTGCATGCACCTGACCACATGCTCTCTCTCACACACACACATGTGAATGCCCATTTGCAAGCACCTCCACAAACACACATGCACACACCTATGTGCATGCACCTCTGAACACCCATTTTCTCACACACACATACACGCACATGGACTAGCACCTGTGCACAGGCACTCTCTCTCTCGGGCACACACAGACACAGACATGACATCAGATGCCCATGTGCATGCACCTGCCCACACGCACATGGACACACGTGCACACACATGCACACACACGTGAGCTATGTGTGGGACACCAGAAGGACAGACCACGTCTGACCCAGGGATGCCCAACTCCCCTCCAGAAGTTGATGACAAGGACCTGCGCTCAGCAGGATGCTCACCTGTGAGTGTGGCCAGGTTGGCAGCAGTGCAGTCTTGGAGGTGCACAGCGACTGGGGCTCACTTGGGGTTTGCAAGCTTGGACTGGAAACAGGCACGTGCCCTGAGGAGAGGGGTAGAGTCTGTTTGAGCAAGCGCACTGAGGAGCTGCAGACACACTAAAGGGTGGAGCGCTACCCAGAGGCCTCCTGGCTAAGCCATTTACCAGGTTTCCGGGCCTGAGGCAGGGCTGACTTAGAGGGACCAGACCACGTGTGTGTGTCTGTGCAGGCTCATTGCAGCGACACACCGTGCGAACGGGTAAAGCTTCTGCAGAGAGCGCCTATTGCCCAAGAGCCTGCAGCCACTGTGGGAGCCAATGGTTGGTGGGAACCAATCGTGAGGCAGGACCAGGGTGTGTTTGTGCAGGCGCTCTGCCGATGCTGAGTTGCAGGTCGCACTACAGGGCTGGGTTCTATAGGGAGGGTTCAGTCTTTCCCAATGCACAGGGAGGGGGAGAGGGGCACACGGTGGAGGAGCCATGAGGGCAGCTGATGAAGATGCAGGTGCCTTAGCATATGTCAGCCAAAGTGTGCCCAGTGGTGATGGTGGTGGTGATGGCCCTAGCAACCCAGCTGGCCCTGGTGACACCATCAGTCCTACAGTCCCTGGCAGCCCCGGCAACCTGGGTGATCCCAGAGGCCCCAGTGCTGCAGGAAAGTCATGAGGCACAGCTGGTGACATTCTGCAGATCCTGGGGTCACTCCACGCACCAGGGTGTGGAAGAGACACTGCACCTGGAGCCGGAGTTCTGAGTGACTGACCCCTTCAGTTGTGTCCTATTCCAGGAGCCTCAGTCACAAGGGTCCGGGTGTGAGCTAGGGGTGGTTTGGGGGATTGCAGGTGGCAGGGCCTAAAGTGTAGGAGGAGGATACTCTGAGGGGCTGGAGGGTATGGGTCAGGGTTGGTCTGGCTGCCAGGGGATGGTGGTGAAGAAAAGCAACCTGAAGGGATCCAGAGGGTCGGGACGGTGCTATCCAAGGTGTCCGGCAGCAGCCTTGTGGGAGATGGTGGGTCACCATGAGCAGGGAGCCTGATGGACAGGCAAAATTAGAAATGTGGATGGTGCCTTAACCATATCTCCACCAGCAGGCTCACCGTACCATTCACATCGCTCACTCAGACAAAAATCGCCCGCAACTTACTGTCTCAAAGTACTCAACTGTGAGCGCCAGTTCAGAAGGAGCTCAATGTTAATGGCCGCCTGTTGGTTCTGTCAGTTCTAAAGGGGGCTGGGGCCGGGCTGGGGAGAGGGTGCTGGGCAGTGGCCAGGGCCAGTCTCGGCCCAGGAGGAACCATAATGGAGGGTTAAGCCTAAAGGAGAAGTGTGGTGCCCTGGGCTTGTCAGTGTGTGGGGACAGAGGAAGGACATGCTCCGCTTCCTCCTTCTCATCAGGAGCCTGAATTTCATTTTCCCTCCCTTTTAGCCAATTGAGTGCTGAAGACCATGTCATGCTCCAGACGTCCATTGCCCTCTGTCTGCAGAAGATTTCCCTGGTGATGCGTACCTTGCAGCACTATGTGCCCCCCCTTTTTTTTACTAAGCCTCTGCATGAAAGTCGGGGTTAAATCTAGTATATGTGCCCTAGCCTCAAGTGTCCTTCCCGAGGGCATTGATTTCTGCAGTAGATGGATCGGGCTTCATCTTGTGCCTGTGCTTCTGCTTGAGAGGCTCAAGGTCCACATAGTTCGTTTGGTGATTGTTAACTGCAGAAAATAAAACTGAGATACTGTGCTGTCTCTGACTTTAGTTTTAGCTTCTGCACTTCCTAATACTGTATTTGTCTTCTGGTTGGAGGGGAGGTTCTGAGATCCAGATATTCAAGCAGTAACATTAGTGAAGACAATGTAAGAAGTGGGAGAATAAGACAGTAGTGTACTGCCTTTCAGTACTAATTTTGGAGTATTTTCTCATTTTACTAAGTGAAGTGAAAGTCACTCAGTCGTGTCTGACTCTTTGCAACCCCATGGACTACACAGTCCATGGAATTGTCTAGGCCAGAATACTGGAGTGGGTGGCCTTTCCCTTCTCGAGAGGATCTTCCCAACCCAGGGATCGAAGTGAGGTCTCCCGCGTTGCAGGCAGATTCTTTACCAGCTGAGCCACAAAGGAGGCCTGGGCCATGGCAATACTGTATGAAAACTGACATGATGGACTAACACATGAAAGTGCCTGAACTAACGCATGAACCACAGGAAGTGCTGGAGACCACTATGGTCAAAGAGCACAGGTATGATGTGAAGTGGGCAGAGACGTGATGCTGGTGCATCGTGTGGCTTGGCCCCTTGCCCTCGACTCCCACCTTACTCCAGTGAGACCCTTCTGAGGCATACGGTGGAGAAATCAAAGTTGCATTGTGGAACTAGCTTCAGGCCTTGAGACTGGAAAGTCGGCATTTGTGTCTCAGTGGCGTCTCTGTGGACACTTGGCGAGGTCCATTCCACGCCATCTGAGCCAGCACTGGAGGGGCCCGTGTGCGCAGGCGCATAGAGGGGCACCTGAAAGGAACGTGGTGGCATTGTGAGGGAGCTGAGTCCCGCCAGCGTCACGGGGTCTCCATAGCAGCCCGTGGGTGGATGGGGTGTGTGCGCAGGCGCAACTTTTGCGTCCTTGCGCAGAAGGGGAGGGACTTCGTGAGGGGCCCAGTCTCTCCGCCCCTTATTTGCAGTCTGAGGGAGACGCGCAGCAGCCATGCAGGCGTCGGGTGGTGGCGCCGGTGGTGCAGAGGACCGAGATGACCAGCAGAGCTCCAGAATACCTGCTTGCCAGAGTGGTTCAGGCAGCGCTGAAGGTGAGGCTGTTCGCCGAGCCCCACAAGGCCGGGGTGGGCCTGGCAGAGGAAGAGCGGTGATGGAAGCTGCTGTAGCTCGTCCCCAAGGTGAGCAGGCACCAGGTGGCGTAGGATCTGCTGGAGATGTAGCACCCTTGGCTGTAAGACCTAGACGTGGAGAGGTGGTGCTGTATCCTTTTCATGGAGCCTCCCTGGGCACGGTCAGTGGTATGGTGGCGGGAAACATGCCGGCAGCCTGAGGAAGGGATAGAAGGGAGCACGGGGGCTATCCGGGGCAGCAGGACTGGGCAGCCTGGAAGGAAAGGAGGTTGTCAAGGCCTGAGGAGCCTGGAGGGTGGGGAAGATGGACCCAAGGGTTACGGAGACACCTGAGGGTAGTCTCAGGTTGTCGTCGGGAGCCTGGCATCCTGGGGTAAAAACGGGCCTCTGAGGTGTGAGGAAGCCCGAGATACCAGCAAATTCTGTAATGGATGGTGCCTTAACCGTGTCTCTCCCAGCACACTCAGAGTGCCCTTCCAGTCACCCCTGGAGGCAGACATGGCTCGCAGATCTCTGCTCCCAGATGCCCAACGCCACCAAGGATTGATTCGGAAGGAATTTGCAGTGAATGGCAGTGACCTGCTTGTGTCAGTTCCAGACGAGTTTGCCTTGGGGAGTGGGGGGTGGCAGGTGCTGTGGTCTAGGCTCCCTCTTAAGCATGCTATGATGGAGACACTGAGGGGCTTGGTATAAGGAGGGGGGCTGGTACCCTGGGAAGAGCAATCTTCCCTTTGACCTGATTTTCTTTTCCCTGCTTTTAGTAGATGGACTGCTGACGACCTTGCTTTCATCCGACTTTCCATGAACCCGTTCCTCGATCAGCTTTCCCTGGTGATTCGGAACATTCGGAGCCTCGGGCTCCCACCTCGCCAAAGCCGAAGCTGAGGAAAGGGGCTGAGGCCTAACCTTGTGTCCCCTACTCGGCAGGGCATAGGGAATTCAACCTAAGAGTCATTGCCACTTTGTTATTTGAGTCTAAGTTTTGGCCTGTACTGGCCTTTGGTCTCTTGCGGTTCACTTGCTTTGTTTCCCTGCTGCTTGAGGAGTGGGATGCTTCAGTGCTTATTACAGCAGAAAATAAAACTAAGTCACTTTTTGTGCCCTAGTTTCCTTTCAGCTAATGCGCTTCTGGATTTTAAAAACACTTTTTATCTTTGTTCTCGTGTTAGAGGGAAGGTTCTGAAATTCAGATATTTGAATTCAGTTACAAGGGAATTGGAAATAATTTCGGACAATGAAAACCGAGCCCTATGTTCAGCACTAAATACTGTCAACATTTAAGAATATTTTCTGGTTGTACTTGCATATTAAACGTATAACAGCATGTGATGTAGAACTTATCAAGTTTAATTTTTTTCCTGAACTTTTTTCATTTAATATACTAGCTTTTCCACTTCCTAAAATCTCTTAAGAAATGTGTTATTGAATAGATATAAGATGCATTATAATGTAATTATTGGGACTTCCCAAGCAGTCCAGTGGATAAGACTTGCACTTCCAGTGTAAGGGCTGCAGGTTCAATCCCTGGCAGCAGAACTAAGATCCCACATGTCATGTGGCGTGACCAAAAAATTAAGATTGGGTCTTTAAATAAAAAAAAAAAACCCAACAATAATGTAATTATGGAACATTTGTTTCCACTTTTTACATTACTATGGTTAATGATTTAGTGGAATTTATAAGTCTTTCCATTAATAGTTATTTCCTTAAAGTATTAATATATTCCAAGAATTAGAAATACTGACCTAGATGTTTACTTCTTTTGTTTAAATTAATTTATCTTTTAAATTGGAGGCTAATTACAATATCATAGTGGTTTTTGCCATACATTGACATGTCCAGGCTCCCCACTGGGGTCCTCTTGGCCACAGAGCAGGGCACAGACACAGGCAGTAGACCAGGTCTTTGCACACCCTAAAACTGACTGGGAGCCAGAATCAACAGAAACTGGGAAGGTAGGAAGGTGGGACAGGGATGCCCCACACACAGGAAATGGTCAGCCACTGCTGGTGCCTCTTCCCCTCCAGTGGGGGTAGGGGTGGGGGAAGGCTGCTGGCCTTGGATTTGGAGGGCTGAGAGGACTCTCCGGCCAGGGGGTGGGGCTCAGGGGCCGGATTGAAGTACAATCCCTGATGCAGTCACCTCCCGTGGCACCAGTGGTCTGGCAGATGCATCCCACACCCAGGCAGTGCTGCCCCAGCCCCGTGGTCTCCCCCGGCTGTATCTTGCCTGTTGACTTGACTCCCCTTGTAGACAGAAGTAGACCAGCAGGCTATCAGATACAGGGTCACCTCCCAGTTGAGGTCCCCCGGTACCTCCACCCCTCCAGACAGCCTCAAGACACTGTTCCTGGGAAGGGAAAGGCCATGAGAGTTGTGCCAGCAGAGAGCAGGAGACTGCAGGTGTCCAGGGCAACATGGCCCTTCCCTCTGCCCTTGAGTCTAGCTGGTTCATCCAGTGCTTCTGAGGAGCCTGGGGCATGCCCACAGCCTGGAGTCCCTGCATTCTGTGTGCCTGGACCCCCAGGCAGCCCTACCCATGCCTTCCGCAGTGGGCCCAACAGTAGTCCCTGCTTCCCTCCCCAGGTGGGCAGGAAGAGCCTGGTCTCGCACCCCCATGTGCATGCACCTGCATATGCCCACATGCACAGACAAGGATGCACATGCCCACATGCACAGACAAGGACGCAGACTTGAGCTATGTGTGAAAGACCAATGGGATCCCCCGGGCCTGGCCCTGGTGCTCGACTCTCTTCCAGAGGCTGAAGTCAGCAGGAGGGTCACATGTGAACATGGCAGCAGAGGTCTAAGGGGAAGGAGCTCACTTGGTGTTTCCATGTTTGGCGGGAAACACTGACGTGCTCATAACCACCTAAGGGGGACATCCTGGGACTGGCATCAGGGCCTGAGTGCGCAGGCGTTCTCGGCGCCCATAGTGACGTTACCCGCCCAGGGGCGTGGTTTCCGTTGGGTGCCTCAGCCCCTCAGACAGTCCGGCTGGCCTTGGTGGGCTGACCTGCAGCGTGAGTGGTTCTGGAGGCCGCAGACCAGGTGCCAGTGGAGGTGGCGTGGCAGGAGATGCTGAAGGCCAGGGAGGTGCGGAAGAACCTGGTGACCCAAATGGCCTTGAAGGGCACCAGGGCCTGGGAGGCATGGGAGATGCAGGTGCAGGCATGGCTGGAGCCCCAGAGCCGGCGCATGTACCTCACACTCCAGGACCTGGCGGAGACGCCTTGCCAGGCTTGGGCAGACAGGCCTTGGCAGGGCCTGGTGGACATGCTGTGCCTTGGCCAGGTGGACTAGCCATGCCAGGGCTGGGTGGCAACACTGTCCCAGGACCAGGTGGACATGTGGCGCCAGGGCCTGGTGGTACGCCACCCCAGGGCCAGGAGGACACGTCAGGCCATGACCTGGTGGACATGCTGCATTGGGACTTGGTGGCCATGTGCCGCCCGTGGCCAGAAGACCAAGAAGTCACCTTTTCAATTTGTATCCTATTTGAAGAAAGGCAAGGGATTGGACCAGGGAGGAATGGGCCTACTGTAGACATTGGAATGGAGAGAAAGCAGTCAGCCTGGGGATAGGAAAGGCTGTGGGGAGGGAGACCAAGAAGACGGCTGGGGGGGTCTGGCCTCAGGGCTATGAGTCAGTGGCAGCAGGGAGAGATGGAAGGGGCAGATGGCCTGAGGGACTGGAAGGGCAGGGAGCAGACTTGGGGTGGGGATGGAGACAAGTGAGAACGGCCAGAAGGAAACAGGCCTCTAAGTGAAGAGTAGGCCTGAGGCACAGGCAAGGTTGGTGTGAGATGGTCCCTTAACCTCGCCGCCACCAGCTCCATCATAGTGCTCTTCCCGTCACCCATGGAAGCAGAGATGGCCCACCAGTCCCTGAGCCCACATGTCCAGCCCTACCGCAGGGCAGTAGGGAAGGAGCTCACAGTGAAGGGCAGCATCCTAGCAATGTTAGTTTGCAAAGGGGCCTGGGTGGGTGGCAGATGTCTGGGGTCATTCTAACAGTCAATTGGAGACCCCCACAAAGGTGAAGTCTGAGGATGTAGATATATGCAGTGAGCCTGTCACCAGCTGAGGGGGCAGAGAGAATTAGAGGAACAGTTCCCACATTTAATTTGATTTTCTTTTTCCCTCCCTTTTAGCTGGCTGACTGCTAAAAACGGTGGCCACCTCCGAATTTCTATCATCTCCTGTCTCAAGCAGCTTTTCCTGTTGGTTGGGATCAACCGACCGATTACAGGGTACTTTGTGACCCTGGTTATCCCTAATCCTAGGCCAAGAAAGAGCGTCTAAGATTACCCTAGGCAGTGCATCCTTCCCCAGGACATTGATTCCTACACTGGTTGCTGATTTATTATGGGGGCCTAACTATTTGCTTATATTGGCCTTTGGGCACTCTTGGCCCTGTTGTTTTCCTCTGGCTGGAGGAGGAGGGTGTTTCAATATTTCTTGTAGCATAAAATAAAGCTGAACTATCATTCTGTGTCCAAATATATTTGCAAATACTGCGCCTCCACAGTTTCTTGCCTTTGTCCTTGGTTTCAAGGGAAGGTTCTGGGCTTCAGATAGTCTAGTAGTACAGTGTAATTGAAGACAATTTAAGAAATTGAAAAAAAATAAAATGTATTATGTCTTGTTATTCAGCATTAACTGCTGCCCATATTTTGGAATATTTTCTTAGTTTTATAGTGGCATTTATATGGCTCAGCTGGTAAAGAATCTGCTTGCAATGTGGGAGACCTGTGTTCGATCCCTGGGTTGGGAAGATCCCCTGATTAGGGAAAGGCTATGCACTCCAGGATTCTGGACTGGAGAATTCTATGGATTGTATAGTTCATGGGGTCACAGTGTCAGACACAACTGAGAGACTGTCACTTCATATATAACAATAATGTAATTGTTGCATGTTCAGGATTAATTTTTCCTCAAATTATTTTTATTTAACATATAAGCATTTTTTTCCTTCTAAAATTTCTTCAAAAACATGTACTTGGATGCATAAAAGAAGTACTATAATGTAAGTGTTAAGCATTTAATATGTTTCCATTTTTCCCTATTAATGATTCAGCAGAAATCGTCTGTATAAGTCTTTGCCTGACTGGTAATTTCCTCAAGATAGATTCCAAAGGGTAGAAGTATGGACTTAAAAATTCACATTTCTACTTATTTTTAAGGTTATTGGTCTACAGTAGGTGGCTGCTACTCAAAAGTGTGCCCTCCCACCAGAATTCTAGTTTGCCCAACACCTGTTATCAGTAGGTCTGATTCTTCCCAAAGTAAAAAGCTTAGCTTGCAGAAGATCAAACAACTCAGAAACACTAGATCTGTAACTTTATGGCCTACTGACCTTGTTTTAGAGCAATGTAGAAAAGCTTAGGGACAATTAGTTAGGTCTTTGAGGAAGGAGTTAGCGCCCTAAAATGTCTAGTGTTTTCCTGCAACCTCACCAGATTTGCTGATAGTTTCAGTAGTTCTGTGAATTACACTGTATTTTATACATGTATTGTATGATCAGGTTATCTGCAGATAAGGTGTGCTCAGTCACTCAGTTGTGTTCGACTCTCTGTAACCCCATGGATTATAGCCTGCCAGGCTCCTCTGTCCATGGAATTTTCCAGGTAAGAATACTTGAGTGGGTTGCCATTTCTTCCTCCAAGGGATCTTTCTGACCTAGGGATCAAGCCCACGTCCCCTGGATTCTTTACCACTGGCACAGTGTTAAAATCGAAAGAAAGTAAATGCACATCTTCCGGAGAAGGCAATGGCAAGCCACTCCAGTACTCTTGCCTAGAAAATCCCATGGATGGAGGAGCCTGGTAGGCTGCAGTCCATGGGGTCGCTACGAGTCGGACACGACTGAGTGACTTCACTTTCACTTTTCACTTTCACACAATGGAGAAGGCAATGGCGGCCCACTCCAGTGTTCTTGCCTGGAGAATCCCAGGGACGGCAGAGCCTGGTGGGCTGCCGTCTATGGGGTTGCACAGAGTTGGACACAACTGAAGCGACTTAGCAGCAAATGCACATCTTCACTGAGTAAAGATTCAGTAAACCAGAGTAAGCCCATCCCTTGGTGGCTCAGTGGTAAAGAACCCACATGTCAATGCAGGAGACTCGGATTCCATCCGTGATTCAGGAAGATCCCCTAGAGTAGGAAAGCACAACCCATCCAGTATTCTTGCCTGGGAAATCCCACGGACAGAGGATCCTGGTGGGCTACAATCCATAGTGTTGCAGAGTAGAACACAACCGAGTGACTAAACAACAAAACAATAAGAAGTCAGAAGAAGTTGAGAATCTGTGTAAGGACGTGATACATTCCTGTTCTTAACAGTATGCTCCCACCATGTGACTTTGGGTATTACTTGTGACACTTTTTTAATTTGTGTGGGTCTCATTTGCAGCATGTAAGCTTTTATTTAATAATTGCAGTGTGTGGGATCTAGTTAGCTCACCGGGAATTGAACCTCACCCCCCTGCATTGGGAGTGTGGCGTCTTAGCCACTGGGCCACCAGGGAAGTCCCTGACATAAGTATTTTCTTTACTGGGAAAAACACTACTTTTCTCTATTAGATTAATGGGCTTCCCAGGTGGCAAAGTGGTAAAGAATCTGCCTGCTAATGCAGGAGATGCAAGAGATGCACTTTCAATCCCTGGGTCCAGAAGATCCCTTGGAGAACAAAATGGCAACTGACTCCAGTATTCATTCCTGGAAAATTCCATGGACAGAGGAGCCTGGCGGTCTATAGTCTATGGGGTCGCAAAGAGTCGAACATGACTGAGCGACTGAGGATGCACGTTCTATTAGATAAAGAAATAATCTTTCTCAGTCTTTTTCCTTTAAAACACTGGAAAATAATTTCAAAGTTGATGAAAAGTCTATACCACTGTCGAGGACATGTATGGGTTTTGTAACCCAGTATCCATTTTCCTTCTCTTGGTACTGGTATGCTGTCACTCTGGAAAATTGCCCCTTTCCTTTTCTCTAGGCCAGTATGATTGGGATAGAGTTGACTTTAACTCTGATTCCAGGGATGGACTTGTCTGCCATTGGAGCACTTCTTTCTTCCAGCCGTGGAGATATCATCCAATCAATGACAGTGTGCTGGCTGTAGGGGATGCAGACTGGCAAATGACAGAGGGGGAGTTGGAGCAAGAAGGTAAATCTCAGGGAACAAAATTCTGGATCCAGCCATGCCTGAAAACAGAAACTACCTCTGTATCTTGTACTTACACAGACCTAGAAGTTCTCCCTTTGGCTTAAAAACTAATGTAGATATTTTTGGTTGGTTTTTTTTTCCACTTGTTTTTCACTTGCAATAGCAAAGTCTTGAGTATTACTGAATTGAAGAATCATAATTTTCTTTCTTAACTAATGTGGTCTGAGGACTTGGCCCTTCTTTATTACTTCAAGGGAGAAATAGGCCTATTTTCTTATTAAGGGATTAGCTCCTTGCTGATCAACTCACATTATGGTTGAAAAGGAGACAAATGAGTCAAAGGAGGGGAGGGACACTGCAAGGGGCAGCTAGAAGAAGGGGACAAGGAGGAAGACCATTCCTTTCCAGACAGGGCACCCAGAATTGACCCCAAAGTGGGCCATATAGTGGATATGGTAAAGCCTGTGCCATCCACAGTACTTTTAAGAGCCATTTAATATTCCCCAGTCTGGAGGAAGCACAAGCTGGAATCAAGATTGCCAGGAGAAATATCAATAACCTCAGATATGCAGATGACACCACCCTCATGGCAGAAAGCGGAGAAGAACTAAAGAGCCTCTTGATGAAAGTGAAAGAGGAGAGTGGAAAAGTTGGCTTAAAGCTCAACATTCAGAAAACTAAGATGATGGCATCTGGTCCCATCACTTCATGGGAAATAGATGGGGAAACAAGGGAAACAGTGGCTGACTTTATTTTGGGGGGCTCCAAAATCACTGAAGATGGTAATTGCAGCCATGAAATTAAAAGACGCTTACTCCTTGGAAGGAAAGTTATGACCAACCTAGACAGCATATTATAAAGCAGAGACATTACTTTGTCAACAAAGTCCGTCTAGTGAAGGCTATGGTTTTTCCAGTAGTCATGTATGGATGTGAGAGTTGGACTATAAAGAAAGCTAAGTGCTGGAGAATTGATGCTTTTGAACTGTGGTGTTTGAGAAGACTACTGAGAATCCCTTGGACTGCCAGGAGATCCAACCAGTCCATCCTAAAGGAGATCAGTCCTGGGTGTTCGTTGGAAGGACTAATGTTGAAGCTGAAACTCCAATACTTTGGCCACCTGATGCAAAGAGCTGACTCATTTGAAAAGACCCTGATGCTGGGAAAGATTGCGGGCAGGAGGAGAAGGGGACAACAGAGGATGAGATGCTTGGATGGCATCACCGACTCAATGGACATGGGTTTGGGTAGACTCTGGCAGTTGGTGATGGACAGGGAAGCCTGGCGTGCTGCAATTCATGGGGTCACAAAGAGTCAGACATGACTGAGCGACTGAACTGAACTGAACTGAACTTTGCGACCCATGTACTGTAGCCCACAAGGCTCCTCTCTCCACGGAATTTTCCAGGCAAGAATACTGGAGTGGCTTCCCATTTCCATCTCCAGGGGACCTTCCCCACCCAGGGATTGAACCTGTGTTTGTTGCGTCTCTTGCTTTGGCAGGCGGATTCTTTACCACTAGCGCCACCTGTCTTTCAAAAGCCCAAAAGAAAGTGTGTGGCTTTATAAAGTGGACCACCTGAATCATTTCCTCTACAAGGAGTTCACTGACACCATCCACTCACACCTGTTGCCTGTCCTTTCCCACTCCTTTCAAACAGGTGCAGCTTAGCCTCTGCAGCCTTTACACATTCCTGTTGACATGTTTTTCAAGCTAAATATCAGCTTTATTACTGATGAATCTGATTGAGAAGAATGTAGCTTGGGCAGCTTTTGTTGTTGTTCAGTCACCCAGTCCTGTGTGACTCTTTGCGACCCCATGGATTGCAGCACGTCAGGCCTCTCCCTGTCCCTCACCATCTCCTGGAGTTTGCCCAAGTTCATGTTCATTGTATCCCTGATGCCATCCAGCCATCTCATCCTCTGATGCCTTCTTCTCCTTCTGCCCTCAAACTTTCCCAGTATCAGGGATTTTCCAGTGAGTCAACTGTTCCCATAGATGACCAAAATATTGGAGCTTCAGGTTCAGCATCCGTCCTTCCAGTGAATATTCAGGGTTGATTTCCCTTAAGATGGACTGGTTTGATCTTCTTGCTGTCCAAGGGACTTTCAGGAGTCCTCTCCAGCACCATAGTTCAAAGGCACAGATTCTTTGGTGCTCTGACTTCTTTACGGTCCAGCTCTCACAACCGTATGTGATCAATTGGAAGACCATAGCCTTGACTCTATGAACATTTGTCACAGAGTGATGTCTCTGCTTTTCAACACCCTGTCTTGTTTTGTCATAACTTCCCTGCCAAGAAGCAATCGTCTCGTAATTTCATGGGTGCAGTCACCATCCATGGTGAGTTTGAAGTCCAAGAAGAGGAAAATCTGTCACTACTTCCACCTTTTCCCCTTCTATTTGCCATGCAGTAATGGGGCCAGATGCCATGGTCTTAGTTTTTTAAATATTTAGTCTTAAGCCAGCTCTTTCACTCTCCTCCTTCACCCTCATCAAGAGGCTCTTTAGTTCCTCTTTGCTTTCTGCCATAGAGTGGTATAATCTGTGTATCTGAGGTTGTTGATGTTTCTCCCACCTATCTTGATCCTGGCAAGTAACTCATTCAGCCTGGAATTTATCATGATGTGCTCAGCATATAGATTAAACAAATAGGGTGACAGAAGACAGCCCTGTCATCCTCCTTTCTCGATCTTGGCCAATCAGTTTTTCCATACAGGGTTCTGTTTCTTTTTGACCCGCACACAGGATTCTCAGGAGACAAGTAGGATGGTCTACTATTTCCATCTCTCTAAGAGCTTTCCACAGTTTGTCATGATCCACACAGTCAAAGGCTCTAGCTTAGTCGAGGAAACAGTGTGAGATGATTTTCTGAAATTCCCCTGATTTCTATATAAGCCAGTGCCGGGAGCCAGTGTGAGGAACTCCGCCCGTGGCAAAGGTCATGAGGAAGGAGGCTCGGCATACGCAAAGGTGGGATCGAGCCTCAGGAGTCCCCCTGGAAATTCTCGAGCATCTACCCCCAAAACCAGAGTCTGCCTACTTTACTGCTTTGTGCTCTCACCTACACCTCTTACTTTACAGGGGGCTGTCCCCCACCACCTCTCTCGGAGAAGGAGTTAACTTAGAGCTCCAGTTAATAAAGTTCCTGGGTGTGACAAGAGTGTTTTAGTTCACAAACTCCTTTGGAATTTCTCTAGCCTGCCTGAACTCTTCCAGCCACATGTGATTGTTCACAGCCTCCCAACCATGAGAGGCACGAGATGTTCTAAACTTTCTAAATACAGATTCCTTTGAGCAGTTAGAAGATTATTAGTATAGTATAGTGGGTTGATTAGAAATTATATTGGTGAAAGGTTTTCATTTATTGGGCCAATGTTTGCTGCTAAGTTTCCATATCCCTTACCTACTGTGTCCCTGAGAGTGTAGTGATTAATATAGTTGGTGTATAGGAATGTAAGTAGTAGCTTTAATGTTTGTAACCTTGGACCCTTGAGTTAATTCTTTTGCCCTATAGGAATGCAACTTTATCTAATGCTTTCGGAGGGTGGCACCTGACTTTAGAATAATCACCTTTAGAGAAAAATAAGTTTTCTGAAGAAAGGGTCATAAAATGTTAACAGGTCTCCTGGCCAGAAGATGATGTAAATCACCTAAATTTTTGCATATGATAAGTTTGCAGGAAGAAAGCCTGGCTTCGATAAGGATCAAGGACTGCTGACATTGCTTGACTCTACCCCTTCCCCCATTATCCTCTATGCACAACTTAAGGTATAAAAACTACTTTGGAAAATAAAGTGCTGGCCTTGCTCACCGAAGCTTGGTCTCCCCATGTCGTTCTTTCTCTCACCTTCTGGCTGAATTCCCATCTGGAGCATGGAGGCTCGCCAAGCCTACTAATTTTGCCTGGGCTTCTAAGATCTGACCAGGGAGGCCTTAGTGTCTCCTCTCCTTCAGGAGAATGGGAGGATGCCTGCGGCCTACATAGGTGGCGCAAATTCCTTGTCTTGGAATTTTATTGGTTTTCCACGTAAACCAAGTTATTCAGCCTCTTTTCTTCACTGAATTTCTTCGCTGAGCTATCCCTATTTAACCACTCTTTATATCTTTAATTAACACTTAATTAAGCTATCCTATCCTGTTCGCCGACGCCGTACCCCCTTCGAATTCCCTGGATCCACCGGGGCTGGACCCCGGCAAGCCAGTGAATGTTGGTTGGCAATTTGATGTCTAGTTCCTCTCCCTTTTCTAAACCCAGCTTGGACATCTGGGAGTTCTTGGTTTGCACAATGCTTCTGAAGCCTAGCATGCAAGATTTTAAGCATGACCTTACTAGCATGGGAGATGAGTGCAATTGTCTGATGGTTAGCACATTCTTTGGTACTACCCTTCTTAGCAATTGGGATGAGGATTGACCTTTTCCAGTCCTGTAGTCTTCCAGATTTTCTGACATAGTGAATTCAAATCCTTGATGGCATCCTCCTTTATGGATTTGCAAAGTTCTGCTTGAATTTCATCACATCCACTAGCTTTTCTAACAGCAGTGCTTCTCGGGCAGCAGAGCAAAGTCAATTTGCTGACCTCCCCCAGATGGATACCTGGGCATGGCCGCCTGTGGGGAAACATGGGCTCTGAGGACTGACCCATTTGCCCAGGCTGCTGCCTCCCACTGTCAGGTTCATTCCCTGTCACACTCTGATATGTGTGACAGACCCATTTTCTTTCACCGATATTGTCTCTCACATTTACTTTCTCATACTGAGTTAGAGTACCATCACACACTCTTTTTCTTTAATATTCCTGTGTCACTCTATAATTCTTTTTCCGTCACACTTATTCTCTCTCACATCCTATCTCTCTTAGAATGTCTCTCTGACACTCAGACACACACTCCCTCTGTCTTGGTTTCTGCATCTTAGTCTCTTCCCATGACATTCTGTCCCTTTAAATTCCTGTGCCAATCACACATTCACTCTGTCACACTCACTTAAAAGCATTCACCTGTCAGAGTGGTAAACTCTCTGGAAACTCATTCTATCATATACTCTCTTTCCTTCATAGTTCTGTCACTGTCTGTGTCACATACATTATTCGTCATTGTCATTATCATTATCCTTTACAGATCTCACCATTCAGACCCAACTTAAGTCCAGTGCCTGATGGAGCACTATGGTCATCATAGTTTTGAGAAATGCAGAAACCAAAATGCACAAGACTTTGAGCCACTGGTGTTGCTGAATGAGTGGGTGTGTGTGATTTGTTTGGAGGAGATCTGCATCATGGGAGACAAGACACCAACATGGCCATACTGTCTGAAAACTGACATGATGGACGAACACACGGAAAGCAGCTGAAACAGCACATGGATCGTAGGAAGGGCTAGCTATCACTATGGTCAAAGAGCACAGGTATAGATGTGGAGTGGGCAGAGAGGGGACGCTGGTGGATCGTGCAGCTTGGCCCCTTGCCCTGCGGCATATGTTGGAGAAATCAAAGTTGCATTGTGGAACTAGCTTTAGGCCTTGAGACGGAAAGCTGTCATTTGTATCTCGGTGGCGTATCTGAGGACACTTGGCAGGGTCCATTCCACATGGGCTGGGCCAGCAATGGAGGGGCCCGTGTGCGCAGGTGCATCAGGGCTACCTGAAAGAAGTGTGGCTTTGTGAGGTAGCTGAGTCCCTCCAGCCCCACGGGGTCTCCATAGAGGCCTGTGTGTGGCCAGGCAGGCTGGGTGGTAACCAATCCGGTATGAAGAGCACCCCGAGGCGTGTCTGCGCAGAGGCACTTTTGGCGTCCTTGCACAGAGCGGGAGGGACTTGGTGAGTGGCTCAGTCTCTCCACCCTTCATGTTGGCTTCAGAGGGAGACGGGCGGTAGCCATGTGAACCTCGGCTGTTAGTGCCAGCTATGCAAGGGGCCGAGATGACCAGCAGAGCTCCAGAACACATCCTTGGCAGCATGGTTCAGGCAGTGCTGACGGTGAGGATGGTCACCGAGCCCAGAAGGTTGGGGTGGGCCTGGCAGAAGAAGAGCGATGATGGAATCTGCTAGAGTTCGTCTCCGGGGTAAGCGGGAACCACATGCCCCAGGACCTGGCGGAGATGTAGCACCCATGGCTGTAAGGCATAGACATGGAAAAGTGGTGCTGTATCCTTTTCATGGAGCCTCCCTGGGCACGGTCAGTGGTGTGGTGGTGGGAAACATGCCCGCAGCCTGAGGAAGGGATAGAAGGAAGCACGTGGGCAATCTGGGGCAGCAGGACTGGGCAACCTGGCCGGAAAGGGGGTTGTCAAGGCCTGAGGAGCCTGGAGGGTCGGGAAGAGGGACCGTAGGGTTAGGGAAGAAGCTCAGGGTGGCCTCAGGTTGTAGTCAGGAACATGGGTATCCTGGGGTAAAAATAGGCCTCTTAGGTGTGAGGAAGCCCGAGATACCAGCAAATTCAGTAATGGATGGGCCTTAACCGTGTCTCTACCAGCACACTCAGAGTGCCTTTCCAGTCACCACTGGAAGCATCCTTGTCTCTCAGGGGTATGGTCCCAGATGCCCAATGCCTCCAAGGAATGATTCAGAAGGAATATGCAGTGAATGGCTGTGACCTGATTGTGTCAGTTCTAGAAGAGTTTGCTTTGGGGAGTGGCGGGTGGCAGGTGCTGTGGTCTGAGCTCCCTCTTAAGAGTGTTATGATGGAGATACTGAGGGGTTTGGTGTAAAGAGAGGGGCTGGTATCCTGGACCTACAGGAATGATTTCCCCTTTAACCTGATTTTCCTTTCCCCCTGCTTTTAGTAGATGGATTGCTGAAGATCTTGCTTTCATCCGAATTTCCATCAACCCATTCCTCCTTGAGCTTTCCCTGGTGATTCAGAACATTCGGAGCCTTGGGATCCCACCGTTCCTAAGATGAGGAAAGGGGCTGAGGCCTAACCTTGTGTCCCCTACTTGGCAAGGCATAAGGAATTCAAACTAAGAGTAATTGCCACTTTGTTATTTGAGTCTTAAGTTTTTGCTTGTACTGGTCTTTGGTCTCTCTTGGTTTACTTGCTTTGTTTCCCTGCTGCTTGAGTGGGATGCTTCAGCGTTTATTACAGCAGAAAATAAAACTAAGTCACTTTTTGTGCCTCAGTTTCTTTTCAGCTAATGTGCTTCTGGATTTGAAAAAAAACTTTAGATGCCATAAAAGCATTTGACAATATTCAACAACGACTATGATAAAAACTGTCAGAAAACTAGGACTACAAACAGACTTTCTTAATCTGATCAAGGTAAACTAAAAAACTCCTGCAGCTAACATAATGGAGGAAAATATAATCCCTCCACTGGGGGTGGGGAAGGCTGCTGGCCTTGGATTTGGAGGGCCGTGGAGAGGCCTATCCAGCCAGGGGGTGGGAATCAAGCAGCCTGATGGAAGTACCTGTCCCCTCCTCGGGCAGTGGCCCTGATCCAGTCACCTCCTGTGGCACCAGTGGTTCCACCTCCCATGCAGTGGTGCCCCAGCCCTGTCATCAACCCTGGCTGTACTGTGTGGGCTGATCTGACCCCCTTCCAGACCAGAAGTAGACCAGCACCCAGCAGGCCAGCAGACACAGGGTCACCTCCCAGTTGAGGGCCCCCGGCACCTCCAGCCCTCCGGAGAGCTGCAAGACTTTGTTCCTATAGAGGGAAAGCCCGTGCGTTTTGTGCCAGCAGAGGCCAAGAGACTTGGGGTGTCCGGCGGGGGGGGGGGGGCGTTGCCCTTCTGGCAGCCCTTGAGTGCATCTGTTCTAACCGGTGCTTCTGGGGGGGGCTGTTGTAAGTTCCCAGCCTGGGGTCTCTGCAGTCTGTGTGCCCGGAGCCCCAGGTGGCCCTTCCCCATGCCATCCCCAGTTAATTCAACAGCAGTCCCCACTTCCATCCCCAGGTGGGCAAGCACAGCCTGCTCTGCATTCCTAGTCTTAGGACTCCAGGACCAGGTCCCCATGCACCGCCATGTGAAGGCACCTGCACATGAACACAAGTACACACAGATGCCAGTGTGCATGCCTCTGACCTATGCTCTCTTTCCCACACACACACACATGCCCATGTGCATGCACCTGACCACACACTTTCTCTCACACACAGATGCACATGGGAACACTCATTTGCAAGCACCTCCACAAACACACATGCACACACCTATGTGCATGCACCCCTGCACACGCACTCACACACATAAACGGACATGGGCTAGCACCTGTGCACAGCCACTACTCCCTCTCTCTCTCTCGGGCACACACACACACACACACACACACACAGACATGCACGTCAGATGCCCATGTGCATGCACTTGCCCACATGCACATGGACACACATGCACACACGCACACACACGTGAGCTACGTGTGGGACACCAGAGGGACAGACCAGGCCTGACCCAGAGGTGCCTGACTCCCTTCTGGAAGTCAATGACAATGACCTGCGCTCAGCAGGATGCTCACCTGTGAGTGTGGCCAAGTTGGCAGCAGTGCAGTCTTGGCGGTGCACAGGGACCGGGGCTCACTTAGGGTTTGCAGGCTTGGACTGGAAACAGGCACGTGCCCTGATGAGTGGGGCAGGGTCTGTTTGAGCATGCGCACTGAGGAGCTGTTGCCATACTAAAGGATGGAGCGCCACCCAAAGGCCTCCTTGCTAAGCCGTTTACCAGGTTTCTGGGCCTGAGGCAGGGCTGACTGAGAGGACGCAGACCACCTGGATGTGTGTCTGTGCAGGCTCATTGGGGTGACACAGCACGCGAACACGTGAAGCTTCAGCAGTGAACGCCCATTGCCCGAGAGCCTGCAGCCACTGTGGAAGCCAATGGTCGGTGGGAACCAATCGTGAGGCAAGACCAGGGTGTGTGTGTGCAGGCGCTCTGCTGATGCTTGGTTGAAAGTCGCACTACAGGGCTGGGTTCTGGAGGGAGGGTTCAGTCTTTCCCAACGTGGAGGGAAAGGGAGAGGGGTTCAAGACGGAGTTCAAGGCACATAGTTGAGGAACCACGAGGACAGCAGATGAAGATGCAGGAGCCATGGCCTTTGTAGTGGCACAGCACAAAGCGGCCAAGGTGTGCCAGGTGGTGCTGGTGGCCGCAATGACCCTGGCGACCCAACTGGCCCTGGTGACACCATCAGTTGTGGAGTTCCTGGCGGCCCCAGCGACTTGGCTGATCCAAGAGGCCCCAGCACTGCAAGAGAGTCAGGTGGTGCAGCTGGTGCCATTCCACAGATCCCGGGGGCACCCCAAGCACCAGGGCCTGGTGGAGATGCTGCACCCGGAGTCAAAGTTCTGAGTAACCAAGCCCTCCAGTTGTATCCTATTCCAGGAGCCCTGGTGGGCTGGGCGACCGTGAGGGTTGGGGTGTGGGCTAGGGGTGGTTTGGGGGGTTTCAGGCAGAGGGGCCTAAAGTGTAGGAGGAGGGTACTCTCGGGGGATGGAGGGTGTGGGTCAGGGGTGGTCTGGCTGCCAGGGGAAGATAGTGAGGAAAAGCAACCTGAAGGGAACCAGAGGGGTCCAGCGGTGATATCCAGGGTGTCCTTAGGTTATAGGCTGGGAGGTCCGGACAGCCTAGGCGGCAGCCTCATGAAAGAAGGCGGGTCTCTGTGAGCAGGGAGCCTAACGTACAGGCAAAATGAGTGTGGATGGTGCCTTAACCATATCTCCACCAGTAGCCTCACCGTGCCTTTCTCTTCCTGTCTCGATGTACTGCACTGCGACGGTCAATTCGGAAGATGCTCGATGTTAATGGCCACCTGTTGGTTCTGTCAGTTCTAAAGGGGGCTGAGGTGGGGGAGGGGTGGTGGGTGGTGACCAGTCTCAGCCCAGGAGGAGCCATAATGGAGGGTTAAGCCTAGAGGAGAAGTGTGGTGCCCTGGGCTTGTCAGTGTGCGGGGACAGAGGGAGGACATGCTCCTCTTCCTCCTCATCTGGAGCCTGAATTTCATTTTCCCTCCCTTTTAGCCAGTTGAGTGCTGAAGACCATGCCATGCTCCAGACGTCCATCACCCTCTGTCTGCAGAAGATTTCCCTGGTATGTGGACCTTGCAGCACTATGTGCCCCCCCATTTTACTAAGCCTCTGTGTGAAAGTCAGGGATAAATCTAGCCTATGTGCCCTAGCCTCATGTGTCCTTTCCCAGGGCATTGATTTCTGCAGTAGGTGGATTGGGCTTCATCTTGTGCATGTGCTGCTGCCTGGGGGCTCAGGTTCCACATAGTTTGGTGATTGTTAACTGCAGAAAATAAAACTGAGATACTGTGCTATCTCTGACTATTTTTAGCTTCTACACATCTTAATACTGTATTTGTCTTCTGGTTGGAGAGGAGGTTCTGAGATCCAGATAGTCAAGGAGTACAACATAACTGAAGACAATTTAAGAAGCAGGAGAATAAGATAGTAGTGTACTGCCATTCAGTATTAATTTTGGAATATTTTCTCATTTTATGAAGTGTAGTGAAGTGAAAGTCTCTCAGTTGTGTCCAGCTCTTTGTGACCCCATGGACTATACAGTCTGTGGAATTCTCTAGGCCAGAATACTGGAGTGGGTAGCCTTTCCCTTCTCCAGGGGATCTTCCCAACCCAGGAATTGAACCAGAGTCTCCTGCATTGCAGGCAAATTCTTTACCAACTGAGCTATCAAGAAAGCCCTAGTTATATTTATATATTAAGATATAATACCAGAATGTTGTTGTTCTTCAGTCTCTTAAATTGTGTCTAGTCGTCTCTTTCAGACCCCATGAACTATAGCACATCAGGCTCTCTCTCCCCACTGTCTCCTGGAGTTTGCTCAAATTCATGTCTACTGAGTGAGTTATGCTATCAAACCATTTCAACCTCCATTGTCCTCTTGTTCTTTTGACTTCAATCTTTCCCAGAATCAGGGTCTTTTCCAGTGAGTCAGCTTTTCACATCTTCTGGCCAAAGTTTTGAAGCTTCAGCTTCAGCATCAGTCCTTCCAATGAATATTCAGGAATGATTTCCTTTAGAATTGACTGGTTTGATCTCCTTGCAGTCCAAGGCACTCTCAAGAGTATCCTTGTATCCTGAAACCTTGCTTAACTGATTAATTGTAATAGCTCTTGTAGATCCCGTTGAACTTCCTGCTTAGACAATCATTTTGACTGTAAATAAATATGCATTTATTTCTTCCTTTCCAATTGATGCATTTTAACTGAAATCTCCAACACTTTGGCCAGCTGGTACAAAGAGCCAACTCATTGGCAAAGACCCCGATGCTGGGAAAGATTGAAGGCATGCGGAGAAGGGAACGATAGAGGATGAGATGGTTGGATGGCATCTCGACTCAATGGACATAAGTTTGAGCAAGTTATGGGAGATGGTAAAGGATGGGGAAGCCTAGCATGCTGCAGTCCATGGGGTCAAAAAAAGTTAGATGCTACTGAACAACAACAACACACTGATTTCTGTCATAATGGGTTGGATTTTCCTGCTTCTTTGCCTCCTGGTAATTTTAGATTGGATGCCAAGCATTATCAAATTTCCCTTGCATGCTTGACTTTTTTCTATTCCTAAACTTACTCTTGAGGTTTATTATGGAATCCTGTTAAATTACTTGGAAAAAAAAACAGTTTGATCCTTTTGGGTCTTACTTTTTAAGATTGACTCTGTAGGACCAGAGCAGATCTTAGTGTAGGATGAGCTTAATTAACTGAAATCTTCAATGTCCGAGAAGGCTATAGCTGGAAACAAGGACTCTTAAAACCTGTGGCGGATTCATGTTGATATATGGCAAAACCAATACAATATTGTAGAGTAATTAACCTCCAATTAAAATAAATAAATTTATATTAAAAAAACTTTTATTTACCAAAATTATTTGTTAGTTTTTGGCTGTGCTGAATCTTGTTAACTGTGTGCAGGTTTTCTGCACTTGCAGCCAGCAGGGGCTACTCTAATTGCTGTGCTCAGGCTTCTCATTGTGGAGGCTTCCTTGTGGAGGAGCACAGACTCTGATTTTGGGGAGCTCAGTAGTGGTGGCACACGGGTTTAGTTGTCCTGGGCATGTGGGATCTTCCTGGCCCAGGGATCGAACCCATGTGCCCTGCATTGGCAGTCAGATTCTTAACCACTGGACCACCAGGGAAGCAAAAACAAGGACCCTTATACAGCTGGGCAGCTGTAGTTGTTCAGTTTCCCATTTGTGTCCGAATTTCTGCAACCCTATGGACTGCAGCACACCAGGCCTCCCAGTCCCTCACCGTCTCCTGGAGTTTCTTCAAGTTCATGTTCATTGCATCCAGGATGCTGTCCAGCCATCTCATCCTCTGACACCCTCTTCTCCTTCTACCCTTGATCTTTCCCTGCATCAGGGACTTTGCCAATGAGTCATCTGTTCGAATCAGACGACCAAAATACCGGAGCTTCACCTTCAGCATCTGTCCTTCCAGTGAATATTCAGGGTTGATCTCCCTTAAGATTGAATGGTTTGATCTTCTTACTGTCCAATGGACTTTCAGGAGTCTTCTCCAGCACCACAGTTCAAAGGCATCAATTCTCTGGTGCTATGACTTCTTTACAGTCCAGCTCTCACAACCATATGTGATCCTGTGAAGACCATAGCCTTCACTATATGAACCTTTGTCGGCAGAGTGATGTCTCTGCTTTTCAACACTCTGTTTAGGTTTGTCATCCCTGACCTGCCAAGAAGCAATCATCTTCTGATTTCATGTCTGCAGTCACCATCTACAGTGATTTTGGAGCCCAAGAAGAGGAAATCTGTCACTTCTTCCACATTTTCCCTTTCTATTTGCCATGCAGTAATGGGGCCAGATGCCATGATCTTAGTTTTTTGAATGTTGAGTTTTAAGCCAGCTTTCTCATTCTCCTTCTTCACACTCATCAAGAGGCTCTTTAGTTCCTCTTTGCTTTCTGCTCAGATATGCAGATGACACCACCCTTATGGCAGAAAGTGAAGAGGAACTAAAAAGCCTCTTGATGAAAGTGAAAGTGGAGAGTGAAAAAGTGGGCTTAAAGCTCAACATTCAGAAAATGAAGATCATGGCATCCGGTCCCATCACTTTATGGGAAATAGATGGGGAAACAGTGTCAGACTTTATTTTTCTGGGCTCCAAAATCACTGCAAGATGGTGACTGCAGCCATGAAATTAAAAGACGCTTACTCCTTGGAAGGAAAGTTATGACCAACCTAGATAGCATATTCAAAAGCAGAGACATTACTTTGCCAACAAAGGTCCATCTAGTCAAGGCTATGGTTTTTCCTGTGGTCATGTATGGATGTGAGAGTTGGACTGTGAAGAAGGCTGAGCGCTGAAGAATTGATGCTTTTGAACTGTGATGTTGGAGAAGACTCTTGAGAGTCCCTTGGACTGCAAGAGATCCAACCAGTCCATTCTGAAGGAGATCAGCCCTGGGATTTCTTTGGAAGGAATGATGCTAAAGCTGAAACTCCAGTACTATGGCCACCTCATGCGAAGAGTTGACTCATTGGAAAAGACTCTGATGCTGGGAGGGATTGGGGGCAAAAGGAGAAGAGGACGACAGAGGATGAGATGGCTGGATGGCATCACTGACCCAAAGGACATGAGTCTCAGTGAACTCCAGGAGTTGGTGATGGACAGGGAGGCCTGGCGTGCTGCGATACATGGGGTCGCAAAGAGTCGGACACGACTGAGCGACTGATCTGATCTGATCTGATCTGCATATCTGAGGTAGTTGATGTTTCTCCTGCCTATCTTGATTCCGGCTTGTAAATCATCCAGCCTGGCATTTCTCATGATGTGCTCAGCATATAGATTAAACAAACAGGGTGACAGCAGATAGCCCTGTCATACTCCTTTCTCGATCTTGACCAATCAGTTGTTTCATACTAGGTTCTAACTATTGGTTATTGACCTGCATACAGGATACTCAGGAGACAGGTATAATGGTCTGGTATTCCCATCTCTCTAAGGGCTTTCCACAGTTTGTCATGATCCACACAGTCAAAGGTTTTAGGGTAGTCAAGGAAACAGAGGTAGATGTTTTTCTGAAACTCCCTTGCTTTCTCCATAGTCCAGTGAATGTTGGCAATTTGATCTCTAGTTCCTCTTCCTTTTCTAAACTCAGCTTGGACATCTGGAAGTTCTTGGTTCGCATAATGCTGAAGCTTAGCATGCAAGATTTTAAGCATCACCTTACTAGCATGGGAGATGAGTGCAGTTGTCCAATGGTTAGCCCGTTCTTACTTCCCTTCTTGGGAACTGGGATGAGGATTGATCTTTTCCAGTCCTGTGGTCTTCCAGACTTGTTGACATAATGAATACAAAACCTTGGTGGCATCCTCCTTTAGGGATTTGACTATTTCTTCTGGAATTACATTTCATCCACTAGCTTTATTAACAGCAATGTTTCTTGGACAACTGAACCAAGTCAATTTGCTGACTTCCTCCAGACCGGCAGAGACCTGGGCATGACCGCCCTGGGGGAAACATGGGCTCCAAGGACTGACCCACTTGCCCAGGCTGCTGCCTCCCACTGTCAGGTTCATTCCCTGTCACACTCTGATATGTGTGACAGACCCATTTTCTTTCACCGATATATTGTCTCTCACATTTACTTTCTCATACTGAGTTAGAGTACCATCACACACTCTTTTTCTTTAATAGTCCTGTGTCACTCTATAATTCTTTTTCCATCACACTTATTCTCTCTCACATCCTATCTCTCTTAGAATGTCTCTCTGACACTCGGACACACACTCCCTCTGTCTTGGTTTCTGCATCTTAGTCTCTTCCCATGACATTCTGTCCCTTTAAATTCCTGTGCCAATCACACATTCACTCTGTCACACTCACTCAAAAGCATTCACCTATCAGAGTGGTAAATTCTCTGGAAACTCATTCTATCGTACACTCTCTTTCCTTCATAGTTCTGTCACTGTCTGTGTCACACACATTATTTGTCATTGTTATTATCACTATCCTTTGTAGATCTCACCATTCAGACCTAACCTGAGTCTGGTGCCTGATGGAGCACTGCAGTCATCATAGTTTTCAGAAAGGCAATAACAAAAATGCCCAAGACTTTGAGTTGCTGGTGTTGGAGAGAGGGTGGGTGTGTGTGATTAGTTTGCAGGAGAGCTGCATCATGGGAGACAGGAGACTCACATGACAATGTGAAGTGAAGTAAAGTGGCTCAGGGGTATCCAACTCTTTGCGACCCCATGGACTATACAGTCCATGGAATTTTCCAGGCCAGAGTACTGGAGTGGGTGGCCTTTCCCTTCTCCAGGGGATCTTCCCAATCCAGAGATCAAACCCAGGTCTCCCGCACTGCAGGCGGATTCTTTACCAGCTGAGCCACAAAGGAAGCCTGCGCTATGGCAACACTGTCTGAAAACTGACGTGATGGACTAACACATGAAAGCACCTGAAATAACGCATAGACCATAGGAAGTGCTAGCGATCACTATGGTCAAAGAGCACAGGTATGATGTGAAGTGGGCAGAGACGTGATGCTGGTGCATCGTGTGGCTTGGCCCCTTGCCCTCGACTCCCACCTTACTCCAGTGAGACCCTTCTGAGGCATACGGTGGAGAAATCAAAGTTGCATTGTGGAACTAGCTTCAGGCCTTGAGACTGGAAAGTCGGCATTTGTGTCTCAGTGGCGTCTCTGTGGACACTTGGCGAGGTCCATTCCACGCCATCTGAGCCAGCACTGGAGGGGCCCGTGTGCGCAGGCGCATAGAGGGGCACCTGAAAGGAACGTGGTGGCATTGTGAGGGAGCTGAGTCCCGCCAGCGTCACGGGGTCTCCATAGCAGCCCGTGGGTGGATGGGGTGTGTGCGCAGGCGCAACTTTTGCGTCCTTGCGCAGAAGGGGAGGGACTTCGTGAGGGGCCCAGTCTCTCCGCCCCTTATTTGCAGTCTGAGGGAGACGCGCAGCAGCCATGCAGGCGTCGGGTGGTGGCGCCGGTGGTGCAGAGGACCGAGATGACCAGCAGAGCTCCAGAATACCTGCTTGCCAGAGTGGTTCAGGCAGCGCTGAAGGTGAGGCTGTTCGCCGAGCCCCACAAGGCCGGGGTGGGCCTGGCAGAGGAAGAGCGGTGATGGAAGCTGCTGTAGCTCGTCCCCAAGGTGAGCAGGCACCAGGTGGCGTAGGATCTGCTGGAGATGTAGCACCCTTGGCTGTAAGACCTAGACGTGGAGAGGTGGTGCTGTATCCTTTTCATGGAGCCTCCCTGGGCACGGTCAGTGGTATGGTGGCGGGAAACATGCCGGCAGCCTGAGGAAGGGATAGAAGGGAGCACGGGGGCTATCCGGGGCAGCAGGACTGGGCAGCCTGGAAGGAAAGGAGGTTGTCAAGGCCTGAGGAGCCTGGAGGGTGGGGAAGATGGACCCAAGGGTTACGGAGACACCTGAGGGTAGTCTCAGGTTGTCGTCGGGAGCCTGGCATCCTGGGGTAAAAACGGGCCTCTGAGGTGTGAGGAAGCCCGAGATACCAGCAAATTCTGTAATGGATGGTGCCTTAACCGTGTCTCTCCCAGCACACTCAGAGTGCCCTTCCAGTCACCCCTGGAGGCAGACATGGCTCGCAGATCTCTGCTCCCAGATGCCCAACGCCACCAAGGATTGATTCGGAAGGAATTTGCAGTGAATGGCAGTGACCTGCTTGTGTCAGTTCCAGACGAGTTTGCCTTGGGGAGTGGGGGGTGGCAGGTGCTGTGGTCTAGGCTCCCTCTTAAGCATGCTATGATGGAGACACTGAGGGGCTTGGTATAAGGAGGGGGGCTGGTACCCTGGGAAGAGCAATCTTCCCTTTGACCTGATTTTCTTTTCCCTGCTTTTAGTAGATGGACTGCTGACGACCTTGCTTTCATCCGACTTTCCATGAACCCGTTCCTCGATCAGCTTTCCCTGGTGATTCGGAACATTTGGAGCCTCGGGCTCCCACCTCGCCAAAGCCGAAGCTGAGGAAAGGGGCTGAGGCCTAACCTTGTGTCCCCTACTCGGCAGGGCATAGGGAATTCAACCTAAGAGTCATTGCCACTTTGTTATTTGAGTCTAAGTTTTGGCCTGTACTGGCCTTTGGTCTCTTGCGGTTCACTTGCTTTGTTTCCCTGCTGCTTGAGGAGTGGGATGCTTCAGTGCTTATTACAGCAGAAAATAAAACTAAGTCACTTTTTGTGCCCTAGTTTCCTTTCAGCTAATGCGCTTCTGGATTTTAAAAACACTTTTTATCTTTGTTCTCGTGTTAGAGGGAAGGTTCTGAAATTCAGATATTTGAATTCAGTTACAAGGGAATTGGAAATAATTTCGGACAATGAAAACCGAGCCCTATGTTCAGCACTAAATACTGTCAACATTTAAGAATATTTTCTGGTTGTACTTGCATATTAAACGTATAACAGCATGTGATGTAGAACTTATCAAGTTTAATTTTTTTCCTGAACTTTTTTCATTTAATATACTAGCTTTTCCACTTCCTAAAATCTCTTAAGAAATGTGTTATTGTCCAAGATGGCGGCGCCGGGGGCGCTGCCTCCTCGGCCGCCGCCGCCGCTCTGAGGGGTCTGCGGGCCGCCCACCCGCCAGCCGCGCGGGCGCCATGAAGAGGCATAGCGAGTGAGACTCCAGCCCGAACGGGCGCGGCTCCTCATCGTCGGCCAAACGGCCACCGGAGCGCGAACAGGAGGCGGAGGCGGGCGGGCGGGCGGCGCACAAGGCCTCGGGCGGCGCCAAGCACCCCGTTCCAACGCGGGCTCGCGACAAACCTCGCGGTAGCGGGGGCAGCGGCGGTGGGCATCGCGACGGCCGAGGCGCCGGGGACGCGAATCACCGTGCGAGCAGCGGCCGCTCCTCGGGCTCGGGCGCCGGCGGCGGGGAGCGCGGCGGCAAGGTCTCAGGGGACCCAGGCGCTTCGGGCGCGTCGTCCTGCGCATCTCCACTACCGCCACCTCCGCCGCCGCCCGCGGCTGAGCCCACGGGTCCCGGCTCCTCAGCGGCTGCACCCGAGTACAAGACGCTGCTCATCAGCAGCCTGAGCCCCGCGCTGCCTGCCGAGCACCTCGAAGATCGGCTCTTCCACCAGTTCAAGAGCTTCGGCGAGATCAGCCTGCGCCTGTCGCACACGCCTGAGCTGGGCCGCGAGGCCTACGTGAACTTCCGGCACCCGCAGTACGCGCGTGAGGCCCGCCAGCACGCCCTGGCCCGCCAGCTACTGCTCTACGACCGTCCGCTCAAGGTGGAGCCCGTGTACGTGCGAGGCGGCGGCGGGAGCAGTAGGCGAAGCAGCAGCAGCAGCGCCGCCGCCTCCACTCCGCCCCCGGGCCCGCCCGTGCCCGCCGACCCGCTCGGCTACCTCCCGCTGCACGGCGGCTACCAGTACAAGCAGGGTTTGCTGTCCCCGGTTGCCGCCCCTCCGCTGCGGGAGCCCCGCCCCCGCCACGCTGCTGCAGCCTTTGCTCTAGATGCGGCCGCGGCCGCCGCCGCTGTAGGCCTGTCCCGGGAGCGGGGCATGGACTACTACGGGCTGTACGACGACCGCGGGCGACCCTACGGCTACCCGGCCGTGTGCGAAGAGGACCTGATGCCCGAGGACGACCAGCGGGCCACGCACAACCTCTTCATTGGGAATTTGGACCACAGCGTGTCAGAGGTGGAGCTGCGACAGGCTTTCGAGAAGTACGGCATCATTGAGGAGGTGGTCATCAAGAGACCCGCCCGTGGGCAGGGCGGTGCGTATGCCTTCCTCAAGTTCCAGAACCTAGACATGGCCCACCGGGCCAAGGTGGGCATGTCGGGTCGTGTGATAGGCCGCAATCCCATTAAGACAGGGTACGGCAAGGCCAACCCCACTACACGTCTCTGGGTGGGTGGCTTGGGACCTAACACCTCACTGGCGGCTCTGGCCCGGGAGTTTGACCGTTTTGGGAGCATTCAGACCATTGATCATGTCAAGGGAGATAGCTTTGCCTACATCCAGTACGAGAGCTTGGACGCAGCCCAGGCCGCCTGTGCTAAAATGAGGGGCTTTCCCTTGGGGGGGTCCGGACCGCAGGCTGCGCGTGGATTTTGCCAAAGCAGAGGAGACTCGGTATCCCCAGCAGTACCAGCCCTACCCCCTCCCTGTGCACTATGAGCTACTCCCCGACGGGTATACCCGGCACCAGAACCTGGATGCTGACCTGCGGGTGCGGGACAGGACCCCTCCACACCTCCGCCGAAACAGCCTCGAGGGCTACAGCCACTCAGTGCGCAGCCGAGTGGTGAGCGCTGGGGAGGAGATGGGGACCGGTGCCTGCCCAAGGCCTGGGAGGACAGGCGGAAGCGCCGGAGCCTCTCCAGTGATCGCGGAAGGGCCAGCCACTCCCCTTACGAGGAACGGAGCAGGACCAAGGGTGGTGGGCAGCCTGCGGACCGAGGCTCCGACCGCACCCTGGAGCGTAGCCGCAAGGAAAACCATTCCAGTGAAGGGACCACGGAATCCGGCAGCAACTCCCTCAGCAACAGCCGACACGGGGCGGAGGAGTGGAGCCACCACCACCACCACGAGGCTCCCGACTCTTCCCACGGGAAGAAGACCCGAGAGAGCGAGCGCAATCATCGGACCACTGAGGCCGAGCCCAAGCCTCTTGAAGAGCCAAAACACGAGACCAAAAAGCTCAAGAATCTTTCAGAGTATGCCCAGACGCTGCAGCTGGGTTGGAACAGGCTTCTAGTGTTGAAAAACAGCTGCTTCCCGACATCTTTGCACATCCTAGAGGGGGACCAGGGGGTGATCAGCAGTCTCCTCAAAGACCATACTTCTGGGAGTAAGCTGACCCAGCTGAAGATTGCCCAGCGCCTTCGCCTGGACCAACCCAAGCTCGATGAGGTCACACGACACATCAAGCAGGGGAGCCCCAATGGCTACGCAGTGCTCCTGGCCACCCAGGCGACCCCCAGTGGGCCTGGCTCTGAGGGGATGCCTACGGTGGAGCCTGGCCTACAGAGGGCTTCTCAGGAACCTGGTCTCCTACTTGAAACAGAAGCAGGCTGCAGGGGTGATCAGCCTGCCAGTGGGTGGATCCAAGGGCAGAGACAGCACAGGCATGCTCTATGCCTTCCCGCCCTGTGACTTCTCACAGCAGTACCTCCAGTCAGCGCTGAGGACATTGGGCAAGCTAGAGGAGGAGCACATGGTGATAGTTATAGTAAGAGACACAGCGTAGCCCAAGCCTGGCTTTTCCAGCCTGTTTGTCACTAAAGCAGTTATTTTTAAATCTGACCACTGCTGCCCTGCACCCCCGGCCCATCCTACACCCTTGATTTGAATTCTCTGCTGGGTTACTCCATTTCATTTGGCAGGGGACCAAAGTCCTATCTCCCCACCAAAAACTAAGTTCTTGGGTTTGGGGGTTTTTGGTGTTTTTTTTTTTTTTTACCATGATGAGAAGGGATTCCTGTCATGTCGGCTTCTAGTGTATGAAATACTGTCTGTTGTGTTCTGTATTTTTTTATTTTTTGACTAACTGTATGGAAAATTGTCAGTAAAGCCTTTGTCAGAGGATGGATTTAAAAAAAAAATAAATGTGTTATTGAATAGATATAAGATGCATCCTAATGTAATTATTGGGACTTCCCAGGCAGCCCAGTGGACTTGCACTTCCAGTGTAAGGGCTGCAGGTTCAATCCCTGGCAGCAGAACTAAGATCCCACGTCATGTGGTGTGGCCAAAAAATTAAGATTGGGTCTTTAAATAAGAAAAAAAAAACAATAATAATATAATTATGGAACATTTAAGTTGTTTCCACTTTTTACAATACTATGGTTAATGATTTAGTGGAATTTATAAATCTTTCCATTAATAGTTATTTCCTTAAAGTATTAATATATTCCAAGAATTAGAAATACTGACCTAAATGTTTACTTCTTTTGTTTAAATTAATTTATCTTTAAATTGGAGGCTAATTACAATATCATAGTGGTTTTTGCCATACATTGACATGTCCAGGCTCCCCACTGGGGTCCTCTTGGCCACAGAGCAGGGCACAGACACAGGCAGTAGACCAGGTCTTTGCACACCCTAAAACTGACTGGGAGCCAGAATCAACAGAAACTGGGAAGGTAGGAAGGTGGGACAGGGATGCCCCACACACAGGAAATGGTCAGCCACTGCTGGTGCCTCTTCCCCTCCAGTGGGGGTAGGGGTGGGGGAAGGCTGCTGGCCTTGGATTTGGAGGGCTGAGAGGACTCTCCGGCCAGGGGGTGGGGCTCAGGGGCCGGATTGAAGTACAATCCCTGATGCAGTCACCTCCCGTGGCACCAGTGGTCTGGCAGATGCATCCCACACCCAGGCAGTGCTGCCCCAGCCCCGTGGTCTCCCCCGGCTGTATCTTGCCTGTTGACTTGACTCCCCTTGTACACAGAAGTAGACCAGCAGGCTATCAGATACAGGGTCACCTCCCAGTTGAGGTCCTCCGGTACCTCCACCCCTCCAGACAGCCTCAAGACACTGTTCCTGGGAAGGGAAAGGCCATGAGAGTTGTGCCAGCAGAGAGCAGGAGACTGCAGGTGTCCAGGGCAACATGGCCCTTCCCTCTGCCCTTGAGTCTAGCTGGTTCATCCAGTGCTTCTGAGGAGCCTGGGGCATGCCCACAGCCTGGAGTCCCTGCATTCTGTGTGCCTGGACCCCCAGGCAGCCCTACCCCATGCCTTCCACAGTGGGCCCAACAGTAGTCCCTGCTTCCCTCCCCAGGTGGGCAGGAACAGCCTGGTCTCGCGCCCCCATGTGCATGCACCTGCATATGCCCACATGCACAGACAAGGATGCACATGCCCACATGCACAGACAAGGACGCAGACTTGAGCTATGTGTGGAAGACCAATGGGATCCCCCGGGCCTGGCCCTGGTGCTCGACTCTCTTCCAGAGGCTGAAGTCAGCAGGAGGGTCACATGTGAACATGGCAGCAGAGGTCTAAGGGGAAGGGGCTCACTTGGTGTTTCCACGTTTGGCGGGAAACACTGACGTGCTCATAACCACCTAAGAGGGACATCCTGGGACTGGCATCAGGGCCTGAGTGCACAGGCGTTCTCGGCACCCATAGTGACATCACCCGCCCAGGGGCGTGGTTTCCTTTGGGTGCCTCG